>NC_136263.1:180170718-180393218 GCF_964187855.1 Myxine glutinosa | reverse complement strand
TCAGATCCAGAAATGGTGTAATGAACACAATTTATTTATTTCACATAATATGTGACCCCTCACTCCTCTCCACCTGACACTCGCCTCTCTCCACCTGACACTCTCCTCTCTCCACCTAGCACTCCTCTCCTCTCCAATCCCTCACATTCCTCTCCTCTCCAATCCCTCACACTCCTCTCCTCTCCAATCCCTCACTCTCCTTTCCAATCGCTCCTCACTCTCCTCTCCAATCGCTCCTCACTCGCCTCTCCAATCGCTCCTCACTCGCCTCTCCAATCGCTCCTCACTCGCCTCTCCAATCGCTCCTCACTCGCCTCTCCAATCGCTCCTCACTCGCCTCTCCAATCGCTCCTCACTCGCCTCTCCAATCGGCTTTCCCAGTCTCGTTTCTCTCGTTTTTCTCCCGTCTCATTCTTTTTCTTGCTCCAAATCGGCCCGTCTCGCCCGTCGGAATCGGAAATCGGCCCGTCTTGCTTTCGTGCTTGCGCGTAAATAAATTGTGTTCATTACACCATTTCTGGATCTGATGACTTGCCAGTAACCATTTTGTAAAAATGAATGTGCATCATCGAACTCAATATGTCGAAATGTCACACACATCCATGCCCGTGGGATTCCCACGGGTGACCCCGCAAGTTTGCATTGACGTTCGTCGATGGACTCGTTCGCCCGTCTCATTCGTTTTCTTGCTGCATCCTGTTCAAGTCTGCGTTCTTCATCGATCGTCTCAATCATTTTGGAAATAGAAGTTTCCACGCAGCGCATGAATTGTCGCGATCCTCAAGAAGAAGTGTCTCGTAATCATCAAATGATAAATGGCAAGTAAATTATATTGTGGAAAATTAAAGATTTCAAATAAACCTATTTAAAGTGTATGCGCACATAACTAATAAAAAAAACGAAGAAATATCTCTCGGTAATTTCCTGAAACATATTTTACTTCCGGCTAATAATGTTGAATGAAATAAAAACGAAGAAATATATGTCGGCATCATTGTTGACCTTTTTGTGACGACTGTCATCAAACGAAAAAGTAATATATCTTAACGGAAAAGCAAAAGCGAATTTTTAATATATATTGACACATTGCCTTCGGTGTCATGTTGGGCGGTGTATGATACCCCATGACGCGATTTTTAAAAATATATTTCTGGATTTTCCTGCGTGTGTGGAATGTTCTCAATTATTGCTGACACCGAGTCTAAAACCATCGATAAAAATGAAATCATATGGTGAGTTATATTGGAGATAAAGGCGTGAGAGAGACTCAACAGTCAATGGCCTTGAAGTTACAGGCGTTTGAGAATTCATTTCGTTCTATAAACGGCAACTTTCATCGGATTTTCTTCCCGTTTTTATTCAACCGAGTCTAAAACTATGTTAGCGACTGTGAAAAATGAAATGATATATCGAATTTGATTTGAAATAAAATTGGGAGAGAGAGCAAGACACCACGGGCCTACAAACAGGCCTCAAAGCTACGCGAGTTAATAAAATGGTGGATATTTGTTTATAATTATATGAAGACACTCCCAGAATGGGTGGAGCTATGGGTGGAGCTACTCTGCAAACCGAGTAAGCCACACCCCGGACAGACACCCAACAGACAGACAGACCGAATCATCTACGGCTATTATAATATATATATATATATATTTTTTTATATATATATATATATATATATATATATATATATATATATATATATATATATATATATATATATATATATATATATATATATGTATACAGACTTGGCATTTAATATGGAATATTTTTTTTTCTTGACTTGGGTTTACTTTCTGTACTCAGTACATCAATCTGGTGAGTTTCTTTTACCCTTCGGTGATGTCTTTGTTGAAAGAACCATGTCATTCATTGTCTTTCGCAGCAAGAAGTCAATAACAGGATTATATCACAGGTGGCGTGACAAAATGTAAGGACAGGTACATTTGACGATTGGCTTCACAATCGGGTATATAAGGGTTGTTGCGTTCTGTATTAGTGGAAAACAACTGCTGCACGTCTACAAAAGTTATTGCCGCTTCCTGTGGAGATGGTCTGTCAACTTGACAATGCTGTTTGTCATGGAGTGGTGGCTTTACGAAATTCTGGCATGAAACAGCGTGCTAATGCTCGGCAGGATGGCATCACTCAAGGTCAGGTGTCAAAGATCCCGAAACGAAATGCTCAGAGGGGTGTCCCTACTCCAATACCGACGCCAGGACGTCCACGCAGAACCACAAGGAGAGATGATCGCCAGCTGCACCGGTTAGTCTGCAATGGCCGTACCAAGTCAGCTAATCGGCTTAGGGCTGAGTGGCAGCAACTGACAAATGTGCCTGTATCCAAAAGGCTAGTCAACCAACGACTGGTTCAAGCAGGCTATCGTGCCAGGCGTCCCCTGAGAAAGCCACGCCTGACCAGACAACACAGCCAGCACCGATTGCAGTGGGCCAGAGAGCACCGTCAATGGCAGCCAGGACACTGGAATCATGTGACCTTCAGTGACGAGTCTAGATTTCTGGTCTATCGTCAAGATGGCCGCGTCCGAGTGCGCAGACAAGTGCATGAAGCCCACAACGAAGATTGTATAGTGCCAAGAGTCCAAGCTGGAGGTGGTGGGGTGACCGTTTGGGCTGCTTTTCATGCAGGGGGCAAAACTGACCTGGTTGTTCTGAATGGAAACCTGAACCAGTTCAAGTACAGGGTCATTCTGGAAGAAACATTGCTTCCATTTGCTCGTGCAGCCTTTCGAGGAAACTTTGTCTTCCAAGATGACAATGCACGGCCTCATCATGCTCGCATGGTCCAACACTTTCTTGCTGACCGTGGTGTAGATCATATGGAGTGGCCTGCCATGTCCCCGGATATGAATCCGATAGAGAACTTGTGGGCAGAATTAACGCGTCAAATCGACCACTTGGACCAGCAGCCGACCTCTGTGCATGAATTGCAGCAGACTATTGTCACTGCATGGCAAACGATTCCTGTCCAAACCTTGGCAAATCTCGTGAACAGCATGCCTCGACGTGTACATGCTCTCCTGAATGCTCGTGGGGGTTACACTAAGTACTGAACTGTAATTTTACTGTCCGTAATCCCAGTCATAATTTAGCTTTTGTTTTTGTTGAATTTTTTTTTGCCTAATGTGCAAAATAAAGAGATACTTCTGGAAAACGTACAGAAGTTTAACACAGTACTGTCCGTGAATTGAGTTCGATATCAGTTTGTATCACTTTCAAGGATCAATTTATTTGCTTCGAAATGTCGAATGTGGTTTTTGTTTCTTTTCAAGGTCACATTAACAAAATCTAGAATAATTTCAACATAATTCCAATGAACTTTTGGTTCGAAGTCATCTTGAAAAGTAAGTTCACCCCCACAAAAAAAATATTCCATATTAAATGCCGTCTGTATATTTATATATATATATATCTGGCACTGATGTTGGGCGATTAGGACTGGCTCGCAGTCGGCGTTCCAATTCATCTCAAAGGTGTTTGATAGGGTTGAGGTGGTCAGGACTATGTGCAGGCGAGTGAAGTTCTTCCACACCGATCTCGCCAAACCATTTCTTTATGGACCTCGCTTTGTGCACGGGGGCATTGTCATGCTGAAACAGGGGAGGGCCTTCCCCAAATGTTGCCCTAAGTTGGAAGCACACAATTGTCTCGAAGGTCATTGTATGCTGTAGTGTTAGGATTTCCCTTCACTGAAACTAAGGGGCCTAGGGCAAACCATGATAAACAGCCCCAGACCATTAATCCCCCTCCACCAAACTTTGCAGTTGGCATTATGCATTTGGGCAGGTAGCGTTCTCCTGGCATCCACCAAACCCAAATTAGTCCGCCGGACTGCTAGATAGTGAAGCGTGATTCATCACTCAAGAGAACGTGTTTCTACTGCTCCAAAGTCCAATGGCGGCGAGCTTTACACCACTCCAGCCAACATTTAGCATTGCGCATGGTGATCTTAGGCTTGTGTGAGGCTGCTCGGTCATGGAAACCCATTTAATGAAGCTCCGACAAACAGTTGTTGTGCTGACATTGCTTCCAGAGGAAGTTTGGAACTCGGTAGTGAGTGCTGCAACTGAGGACAGATTATTTTTACGCGCTACATGCTTCAGCACTCGGCGGTCCCATTCTGTGAGCTTGTGTGGCCTACCACTTTTCGACTGAGCTGTTGTTGCTCCTAGACATTTCCACTTCACAATAACAGCACTTACAGTTGACTGCGGTAGCTATAGCAGCACTTACAGGCAGAAATTTGGTGAACTGACTTGTTGGAAAGGTGGCATCCTATGACGTTGCCATGTTGAAAGTCACTAAGGTCTTCAGTACGGCCCATTCTACTGCCAATGTTTGTTTATGTAGATTGCACGGCTGTGTGCTTGATTATATATACCTGTCAGCAATGGGTGTGGCTGAAACAGCCGAATCCACTCATTAGAAGGGGTGTCCACATAATATTGGCCATTTAGTATATATATATATATATATATATATATATACACAGAGTGTTCCAAATGTCATCACCCCATTTATTTTGCTGATAACATTTGAACCAATAAAAAAACACAAACTATAGAAATTGCAAAAAATAATTTCTTTCATTTTATTTAATAGAATTATGTTCTGAAAATTATGTCCAACAAATGCCCCCCTCAATTGCGCTGGGGTGATGATGGCATTTCAAATGGGGTGATGACATTTCGAACACCCTGTGTATATAGTATATGTATATACTGTATATATATATGTATATATTATTGTAAATGTGTATATGTATATATTATTATCTGTATATATATAAAAGAAAGTTTTTGTTTGTTTGTTTGTTTGTCTGCATGCGCTAATCTCCAGAACGGTGAAAGATAGGAGGAAACCTCTGAAACAAAAAATGTCGGGACGGGCCCTGGGAAAGTTATAGGCAAGGTGGCGAGGCCGTTCGAGGCCGCTTCAGCCAGGCTGGGTCCATTTCGCAATTAAAAGCTGAGATGAATTATAGTAGTCAATCTTCTACGGCCGTGAGTAAAAGCCGAATTATTGTAGTAAATTCATTCAAAAAGAACCCGGGCAACGCCAGGTGCATTCAGCTAGTATCTTACTATAATTCACCAAATGTCCGTCCGTCCATCTGTCTGTCTGTCCATCCGTTCGAAGGTACCGCAAAAACGGCTGAACCGATCGCAACGATATTTTGGGTGGGTAATCCTGGGATCTCCTGGAGTAAAATAGGCTACATTGTTTTTCCAATTTCAGCTTTGGCCTCCAGCATTTTCAGGTTTGGACTACCGCATAACGTTATTTTCCCAGGTGCCGCACAAACGGCTGCACCAATCGCTGCATGGCTGTACCGATCGGACTCGGTGACCTCAGACAAAGACCTTTTATAAGGACATGAGTTGAATCCCTGCTTGAGAGAATGCCAACCCCCTTCCCGCCATCACGGTCGTCTCTCCAACTCACAATCCCACGAGATATGCGGAAAGGATGACCAAAAACCAATTAACTTTTTTTTGATTTGTATATAAACATCATTAAATGTAAATAATGACCTCGGCCATAGTTCAAACGAAGTGAGTTTAATCCCTACATGAGAGAATTCCACATAGCTATTTGGGCAGTGTATACGCTAACAGATCGCTGTCTCCATCGATATTGCCAAGGCGGTAACACCTATCTGCTCAAAATCCTTTTAACTGTTAACTTGGTAGTTTTTACAATGAAGGAAACATTAACAATGTTGTTAAAAGTTTATTTTGTGATTACTTTGTGATTGGAGTTATGTTGTTTGGAATGAAAAAAGAGATATCGAGTTCAAGTAAATGACGACATGCCATGATGGTTTCTACCTTCTAAACGTGAACTTCGTGGATCGCCATATGCAGATTCGCCACGGACCCACGATCGATGTTTCTATACGGGAACGTACCCATTTGTTTGCGAACGGGTACGTTTTTCATGGAAGTCCTTCACGAACTTGCTGTCTATGTATGATGTGCGACTGAGGGTGCTACAGGAATGTGGAATTTATTGGTTTCATGCTTTAGCATTCGCCGTATCTGCATTGCCTGTTTGCTTCCGGCCTCCCACCCGTGCGTAGCACGGGTATCTCACTAGTTATTATAAATGTACATACATATTATATATATATATATATATATATATATATATATATATATATATATATATATATATATATATATATATATATATATATATATATATATATATATATACAGGCCAGTAGAAGATTGTTGTGTGAGCTTGTTTAGGGTTCTAAACCAATGGCTCGTGATGTTTGGAACCCAGGATCAAATCCCATATACTGTACGTATTACCCATTGTCTACTTATGTCGTTGTAATTCACTTTAAAGTCCACTAATGTCTTTGCTCTGCATGTGATTTACACTGGCTCCACTCTGAGCCTGAGCTCATGCTCAGAAATTATTTCATAAGAATTAACATCCTTCCCTGGAGTTGACAGATGCATTGCCTCATGTTCATTTAGTTTCAGGGGGTTTGGTTCAGCTTGTTTGGTGGTCCCAGCAGAGCTCACAGCTCATGATGCTGGGTTACCAGGTTCAAATCCCCTGTACCCTGCTGGTTTGTCCATTGTCTTCTAATGTCCTTGTAATTCAGGTAAAACTAGATTGATGGCTGGAAATGTTCTTGTTCGGCCTATAATGCATGTACATTGTAAGTGTAGGAAAAAAATGCTGACTGTGATGTCTATAGAAATGTGTCTGATTAAGGGAGTTTTTATGTACAGTAAATGTGTATGATTAGGGGCAGGCCATGGGTAGTTTTTTAGATAAATCACTTACAGATGGAGGAGACATCATTGTACTTTTCTATGAACTACAAGGACATTAACAGGCAAAGAACAAATCACACAGAGTATAAATGATTTGAATCGGGGTCCCAGTAACATGAGTCACAGTTTCAGATGGGAACCCCAAACAGGCTAACTTTATTCCAACCCTAAATCAATTACTTTTTGCTTCTCCTTGATCAATCTCTGCATCGCACCACTGATGTAAAATCGCTTGTATCGAGTGATTAAATGCACCGTCTGCACCCTGACGCTGGAGTCAGCGATTCACGAGTTGCTCTTACCCTCCGTCCCCCAAACCGCAGGACCCTCCGATGTCCGTGTCTCTAGGGCTGAGGATGGAGGAGATGATCTTCAACCTGGCAGACAGCCACTTATTCTTCAACGACTTGGAGGTCAGTGGGCCCGCACGTGTGTTTTACACCGACTATACGTGCACTCGAGTGTGCTCAGCACGGCGCCGGGAGCAGCCGTTCAAAGGCCCAGTTTCCCTCAGAGGAGCGTAACGGATGCGTGAGCTCGATCGAAGACTTTTACCCATGGAGCAGTAGATCTCAGGGAGGCTGTACTGGGTTTCGGCTTTCCTGCCCGTCAGGCAGGTAAAGAAATATTTTGCGCAATAACCGTATGCTACGAACAATTGGAGAAGTCTTGAGTGAGGATCTGAGAAGAATGATTTTTCAGCAATCCATCGACATCTAATACGTATTCAAGAATGGCGGATTAAAAAATTAAAAAAAAATAATTAATGTCTTCCTGCCCCCTTCCGCTTAACCCTACCTCTTCAAAAACAATCCTTTGCTTTTCTCCTCTATCATCCTCTTTCCGAATATTTCATTACCGGCCAAAAAAGGCAAAGGTGTATAAGACACAACATAAGAATACAGAAGCTTTCCGAGCCTGCACACACAAAGGAAAGCATTGTAAAGATAAATTAGTCAACAAAAGCAAGAAGTGCAGTTGGGACATAATGTGTTCCATAACTCTGAATATTATCACTCAAGGAGAAGATAAAAGGACATTTAATCTTCAATGGATGCCCCCATTCCCTTAAGTAGGAAATGCCATTTGGATAACCTGTGCACATGAAATATTTTGCGCAATAACCGTATGCCACGAACAATTGGAGAAGTCTTGAGTGAGGATCTGAGAAGAATGATTTTTCAGCAATCCATCGACATCTTATACGTATTCAAGAATGGCGGATTAAAAATTTAAAAAAATTAATGTCTTCCTGCCCCCTTCCTCTTATCCGTACCTCTTCAAAAACAATCCTTTGCTTTCCTCCTCTATCATGCTTTTTAAAAATATTTTATTACCGGCCAAAAAAGCCAGAAGTTTATAAGACAGAACATAAGAATACAGAAGCTTTCCGAGCCTGCACACACAAAGGAAAGCATTGCAAAGATAAATTAGTGGACAAAAGCAAGAAGTGGAGTTGGGACATGATGTGTTCCATAACTCTGAATATTATCACTCAAGGAGAAGATAAAAGGACATTTAATCTTCAATGGAAGCCCCATTCCCTTAAGTAGGAAATGCCATTTGGATAACCTGTGCACATGAAATATTGCGGCTTCACACAGGGGAGTGAGTGAGTTGAGACGATGTCAAAGTTAGTGAGAAACTGTTTTAGAGACGCCTTCCAGTGCTGACTGTGTCTTCCCTCCCTCCACCACGACCCCTCGGCTCCTAAACCGCGTGATACCAAGTGCTGGATGATCTGGAAAAGCCATACGTGGTTAAGAATGGTTGAGAGGAGCATGTAAGGAAGAGCCATGAGGGCTCTTAAGGCGAGGCGGCTCGCCCCCTGGTAGGAACTGCAACAGTCCGCCGAAGAATGACCATAAGTTAAAACACCACTGACCTCGGCGCCCTCATGCCATGGCTCACCGCACGATGTTCCACCCATCTCCCCAGAGCCTTGCGTGTGCAGCACATGTTCTTGCGCTCAATTTTTCTCGAAGGCAGAGATGGGAGTTTTCCGACGGTCTGGAGCGCCGGCGACATGGCAGAGTGCAAAGCTTGCTTTTGCGCTTCCCTGAAGGGTGTGAATGTTTTTCCTCTCAATGGGAACTTTCGAATAGTTTGCAGCACAAAAACACCTGTGAGAGTTATGACTCACAAACGTCAGGGTAACACGACGGCACAGCTGCCGCCATTGAATGCTCGAGCCTGATTCCGTGTGCACTTATTTTGACATCCCTCCAGTCTGTCTTGCATTGCGTAGGCCATGCGTGACACGTGTGTTCAAGTCAGACTTCCCGTGGATGTGCTGACAATTAGTGGGTGTGTGGCTCAGTAGGCCAAAAGGGGGACTACGCATCAAAGGGAGTGCCTCCGTAGAGGAAATGACCCCATATTGAAATTCTTGTACAGTTTTACTTCTCTCGATTTACATTAAGCACACAAAACAATAATGCAACACAAACGTTCGAGCGCACAACGGTGGCTTAATGGCGAAGAGGCTGGTCTGGCAACTTCCAGACGTAATGGCTTCAAATCCAAGCCGAAGGCCGCAGTATTCGTGTTTTTGTATTTTAACCTTCGCATGGTTGTTTGTTTTCAGGAGAAATTTCATGTCACTGTTTCATTGTTGTTAAAAACCAAGCTGGCTCGTTAAAGCGGAACCCAAACGCAATTTGTTTTCAGTGTATTTCGAGTTCTCATTCCACCGCCATTAGTCACTCTGAAGGTTCTCTATGTTGAAACTGATCGGTGGGATTTTGAAGAAACTATTGGAGACAAAATTAGTGATGGAAATGTTTTCATGGGAATTGTGAAGACATATAATTTCGAGCCTCGTGTGAGCAATTCAGACGAAGATGGTTATAATGAAATATGTTCGTAGTGCAGATGAAAATGCCGGACACGTGTTCACTACAAATTCGTAGGTTTTGGTTTTCCGTTAAATTTATGGTTTATCAGGGATTTTATATTAATTGATAAATCAGTTATATTACTCCTTAAGAAATACGGCACGGCACAGCACGGACATGACACAGCACGGACAAGACACGGCACAGACAAGACACGGCACAGACATGACACATCACGTACACGACACATCATGGACAAGACACGACACGGCAAGAAGAAGACATGACACAACATGGACGAGACATGACACAGCATGGACATGACACGGCACAGACATGACACATCACGGACATGACACAGCACGGACAAGACACAGCACGGACACGGCATGACACTGCATGGACATGACACGACACAGACATGACAGATCATGGACATGACACAGCACGGACACGGCACGACACTGCACGGACATGACACGGCACATACATGACACATCACGGACATGACACAGCATGGACAAGACACAACACAGCATGGAGAAAACATGACACAGCATGGACGAGACATGACAGAGCACGGACAAAAACAGCATGGACAAGACACGACACAGCATGGACAAGACATAGCACGGACAAGTCAGCATGGACAAGACACAGCACGGACACGGCACGACAATGCACAGACATGACACGGCACAGACATGACTCATAATGAACATGACACAGCACGGACAAGCCACGACACAGCACGGAGAAGACATGACACAGCATGGACAAGACATGACACAGCACGAACATGGCACAACACAGCATGGATATGACACAGCATGGACACAGCACGACACAGCACGGACTTGACACACCATGGACACGACACAGCTCAGATAAGACACGACACACCACGGACATGGCACGACACAGCACGGACACGGTACAACATGGCACGGCATGGCACGGACAAGGCATGACACGGCATGACACGGCATGAGACGGCACGGACACGACATGAGACGGCACAGACACGGCATGACACAGCACGGACACGGCACAGACACAAAACAGCACGGACATCGCCCAGGCACATTCGGACACTACAGATCAAATGGGCAACAAATGCTTTGTCCCACTGTAGTATGCTGACCCTGTTTACTGAATGTTATCGGATCATCCCGTTTCATACTTTTCCAGGACGCCATTTGTATCTGTGGTCGTGCTGTGCCGTGTCCCACCAACATGTACGTGCCGTGTCGTGTCCCACCATTGTGTACGTGCTGTGTTGTGCCGTGTCAGTGCCGTGTCCCACCATCGTGTCCATGCTGTGTCGTCCCATGTCCATGTTGATATCCTGCCCCAGGGGAGGGAGGAAGGGAGGATGGTAGTGAGGTGAGATAGGTCGCCATCAGGCCAACACAGGTATTTGATTCACTGCTCAAATCACCCCTGTACAAGTTCTGGTAGCTGGGTCGAGATGGTCTTACATTTTTTGAGCGACGCTGTTTCTTCCACTTATCTGTGGGGGTTAGACCATGAAGGGATGGTGAGACCATCCCTTCAAATTAGACCTCTTAATTGTGGCAGATAACCACAATATCTATTGCCATGTCTGTTGTTTCATAACACTGCTCTGTAAAATGTTCTGAGCACAAAAAGTAGGCTCGATCCATTTTGTAGGCCCGATCCACACTGAGGTATTTCGGACAAACCCAGTCCAACTTCTGGCAACCCTCGGATCTTTCGGCCATTGGTGTAGCATGAAACCCTCTAGGTTTATATTACTTCAACCATCAACTCGACATATTTGACTATTTGTAGAAAATCGAAAATTATATGTCGTTTGAGTTCAATAGTATCGAGATGTTCTATCGTACCCTGATGTAACCCGTAGACAGTACGGGTTTGGCGGTTGACTTCCTATTGTGATGTCATGGCTAAATGTGAAGAAGAAGAAGATTTCGACTTTTAATCACAAAATTAACCACTTTATTAACTGGAAAAAGACACATATCATATCTATTTTGTAGGGTATCAAAGGATAAATTAGTGTTGACGTGGTCTGAGCGACATTCTGGATTTGGGTAACTTCCTGCCCCACCCGATCTGGTCGATACATTTATTGTGATTGTGTCTTATTCTCCTTACTTATAATAGGAGGTGAATCTTAATAAATGAGGGTTCAATATCAAATATTGTAGCATTTAGGCCATGGACCAACGAGGATTGAGTATAATGTCTTATCTCCATACTTTCTACCAAAATTTGTTTTTTGTTAAGGAAACACAAGAAACCCCAGACACAAGAGGAAGCCATGTTCGGCCCGTCAAGCCTGTCCATCCCCACATTTCCAACAACCCGGAGACACAACCCTATCCCAGCTGTACTCCATTTTTTTTCACATTCATCAGATATCTCCAACTTACAGACATCGCAACTCAATCACACCTGGCTAATCTTATTCTTACCTACCATTTCTGCCAACATACCTCTATTTGCTTTGAAGTACTTATCCAAATTACGTTTTAATCAATCGACCGTTGCTGTTGCTGCCCTCATTCCCCGGAAGCCCTTTCCGGGCATCAACAACTCTATGTGCCAAAGACCCTTGCCTTGCTCCCCTTATTACACTTCTCTTTTTCACTCCCCAACGATGCCCTCTGGTTCTGTCACTGTCCATCTTGGGGAAGTCCATAAAGTCCTGAATATTGTTCAATATAGCTGTAATTAAGTTTCGTAAAAAGGAGCTTTAAAAACAACTCAATCAAAGAGCTCGTGTGTTCTCCTGGTGTAGTCAAGAGAGAGTTATTGCATGTGTTAGTGCAATACAAAAGGTGAAGTTGTGAAAACGCTGCAATAGGAAGTACAAAAGCAAGCAAAACAACATTCTTTTAAGTGTCTTCGAAGCACCGGGGTGGTGTCCATCAATCTCTGGTGGTGCAGACTTTTGATATTGAACCACCACGTACATGGATCCCGGTTTACTGCAGGACAAATGGGCAGGATGGTTGACGGAGCACCAAACGGACGATTTACCGGCTATTAGAGCAGCACTGTTGCAAGGAGGTGAAGAGCAAACACGTCCATAGTCACTTACACTAATCAATAACTGTACTGATTTTTAATCAAGTTGCGTATAACAGTTGGCTTGTTCCATGTTCCCATCTGAGCACGTATCTCATTATGCTGCGATCCTGGGTTCATATCCCATAATTGAGTTGATTGTCCATTGTCCACTACTGCCCTTGATTTTTAATTGTGGTACTTGAGAAAGTTCCTGTATAAGGTTGAGAAAGTGTTTGAGGAGCGTAGGAGAGGGGTCGCGGTAGGGTGGGGGTAGAGGGGCAGCACTACAACGGCACTCGCTCGAGCACGTACCTCCGCCAGGATGAACAGTTTAGGTTTTCTATCCCACTGATAGGCCGTAACTGCATCTGGATCTTCACCGAAATCAAATAAATTCGTCTTTGTCACACACTTAACTCATCCACCAAATGTTGTCATAATACATCCACAACTTTTTGAAATCCCTTTGCTATGTGTCATTTTTTTTGGCCCCATCACTAAATAGTGAAGAATCACTTAAAATCTCAGTATCCGAATCAGGGAATTTACCAAAATCGAATCATTTCGCCCTTGTCACACACCCAACCTGTCCACATAGTTTCGGCCCAATCCACCCACAACCTTTTGAGATGTCGTATTATATATACTAGCAACGGTACCCGCCCTACGGGCGGGGCTTCAATTGGGAGGCCCAAATGAAAAGGCAAAATATCAGAAATTGAAGGGTTTTTATTTTATTTTAAACGATTTATATAAACATCCGTTAAATCATATCACATGCAAATCATCAAAATCTAAACAGTGTTTGTAGAATTTCAATAAAAGCCACATCACTGTTCATATCGGTAAATATTATTCCATCGTCTTTGGAAAAAATGGAAAATTGGAAAAATTGGAAATTGGAAAAATTGGAAAATTGGAAAAAAAAATTGGAAAAACAATATAGCCTAATTTACTCCAGGGGGTCCCAGGATTACCCACCAAAAATTTCGTTGCGTTCGGTTCAGCCGTTTTTGCGGTACCAGGGAACAGACAGACAGACATTTGGTGAATTATCATAAGATATCGTTTTTGTGCTGCAATATCTCTCACTTGAGAAGTTTGGTTACGTTTTCATTGATCCAAATCCTAAACAGCACGTGACTTTGTGAATGAGAGTAATGTTGCTTTTTTAGTACTTCTTCTTTTGAGGAGCTTTCATTCTGCGGGTTTTTCTATCAGTGGCATCTGACAGCTCAGTCAATGAGGTAGTGTTGCAATGAGATCAGCTCCATCCAAATTTTACAAGCTTCGAGTTTAACTTACTGTTCTCCTTTTCAGAATTGCCCTCTCATAATAGCTTCACATTAATGACTTGAACAGCAACTGTGCCATTTTGGCCGAATTCAGCTGAAAATAAGGTCGGTCTAAGTTGACATATTTTGTCTGAGCGAAGGGAAATCCAAGATGGCTCGGCCCATGAATATGAAGATGGTGTCATGTGACTGTGGCTTTGACACCCTCCTCCCCGCCTCCCGTGACACTCTGTGACGCTCAGAGAAACCCCATCCCCCAAAGTGTCACACATCTTGTGTACGGCCCCTAGCACCCCATCAAAAGGACATTACATTCCACGATCTCTGTTCACACATCACTGGAACGGCAGTTTGGAGGCGACGCCATTCTCCTGAGTGAGCTCAGACTACCAACTGTTGAGCAAATGATCACGAAGCCATCCCACAAACCTTATGGGTGTTGTTTTGGTTGATGTGTCGAATCTAATGTTGGTCCACCACTAAAATGAAGGAATTTCACTCGATCTTCTCTCACCTTAGCCTGATGGGACAGAGAGACTGGATCAATGAGGAATGAGTATATTGCAGCAGATCAAGAGGAAATTGGAATTTGGCGAAGACGATGGCACACATTGCCCTTCATTGTTTTTGAAAGCATGTGGGACGACCTCCTCGAAATGCTACCCCTGAAACATAGCACAGTACTTTTGGTGTCAGCACCCACGCATGAGGATTAAAGCACCGGGGGGGCAGCTTGTAGTCAGTTCCAATTCCTTTGAAAATCATCGACCCAGACTGATTGCAGAAATGGAATTGGACATAATCCGCAAAATAACGCAGTAGCTGAAAAACTACACAAAGCTTTGTCTCTTTTCTATTGCCAGAAGCACTTTGGGACTCTCCCCAAATGAGACGGATGACCTTGAACACAGTTCCGTAGACTGCGTAACTTGGTGGTCGCTGGGCAACGGGTTTCTCTGTCTAAGTCCTTGGGGAACTGCTTGATGTTTTTGCACAGCTGAGAAGTTAACTTCATGCCAGATTGATATTTAAAAAAATGCATCAGGCAGTGTTTCGTGAGAATAAACCTTTGTACAGCTGTTTTACTCCGACGGGCTACGTACGTGTCTCCGTCCTCTGAAAATGAAGTGGATTTTTTTGTACTTCATGCTTATTTCTCAAACTTTCATCTCTCTTTTATGTAATGTCTTTTGCTCCCAAGGTTAAAGCCTGTTTTTACCCTTCATTTACCCTCCGGACTTGAATGATCCATCCCCCGATGACTTGCTGTACGAAACAACTATACTCACTTCAATTACCTGTTGGGAATTCTTAGTTTAACATCTATCCTACTATTAATTTGCAATCGGGGCACTAGCTTTGACACAAATACAAATTTTTATTCTGGAGTCTGGGCATCAACAAGCTACATATATCGAACAGATTCAAATGGAGCACCTCACCGCCACTAGAGCATTTAATTTGCATCGGATGTGGCAATAAATGGGAATTGTTGCTGTCAGCTTGCCGGCTCGAAGACAGAAGATGCCATTTGTATTTTTTCCTTCTCCAACCCTATCCTGTTTAGAATCCCGCGCGGGTACGTGCAACTAAATTTGCTTGTATGGTTAACACAAAAAAGTGGAAACAAACTCTAACCTATGAATTCTGGGAATTCTCAAATTAACATCCATATCAATGGGTAACACAAAAAGTGGCAACAAACTCTAACCTATGAATTCTGGGAATTCTCAGGCTAACACAAATAATTGGCAATAAACTCTAATCACTGAATCCTCGGAAGTCTCAGGTTAACATGTATATTAATGGGTAACACAAAAAAGTGGCAAAAAAACTCTAACCACTGAATGCTGGGCATTCTCAGGTTAACATGTATATGGTTAACACAAATAATTGGCAACAAACTCTAACCACTGAATGCTAGGAATTCTCAGCTTAACATGTATATGGTTAACATAAAAAATTGGCAACAAACTCTAACCACTGGATGCTGGGAATTCTCAGGTTAACATACATATGATTAACACAAAGAATTGGCAACAAACTATAACCACTGAATGATGGGAATTCTCAGGTTAACATGCATATGGTTAACATAAAAAATTGGCAACAAACTCGAATCACTGCATGCTGGGAATTCTCAGGTTAACATGTATATTGTTAACACAAATAATTGGCAACAAACTCTAACCACTGAAT
The DNA here is from genome assembly GCF_964187855.1 of Myxine glutinosa. Classification (NCBI taxonomy): domain Eukaryota; kingdom Metazoa; phylum Chordata; class Myxini; order Myxiniformes; family Myxinidae; genus Myxine; species Myxine glutinosa. The sequence goes on along the minus strand of NC_136263.1, from coordinate 180,377,004 downwards.
GCTGGGAATTCTCAGGTTAACATGTATAATGTATATGGTTAACACAAAAAATTGGCAACAAACTCTAACCACTGAATGCTGGGATTCTCAGGTTAACATGTACATGGTTAACACAAAATATTGGCAACAAACTGGAATCACTCAATGCTGGGAATTCCCAGGCTAACATGTAAAGCAGGAGCGATTGTGCGGGATACTGTCTTGTATTCATATATCAAGTTTCAGAACAATCATTCAGGTGATAAGGGAGGAGGAGCAAAAATGTTAACGGACAGACAGACGGACGGACAAACCTTCAGCCATCATGACCCATTTTATAAGTTCATCTCTTCAAGAATCGAGATGACATGACCTAAACATATATAGTTATAGATTTTAAAATAATAAATCTTTGGTTTGACTTGTACTATTGTAAGTCTCGTCTGTAGAACCATTTGAACACCATTTTAAAACATGGCGGGTGAAGAATGGGCTTTAGATTGTGTTGTTTGTTACTACACGTGTGTGAAGCAAAAAGCAGGGTTAAGCAATTGGTTCACTTCTGTCTGTCTGTCTGTCTGTCTGTCTGTCTGTGCACAAACGTCAATTTATGATTGAGGAACAACTTGATTTCAAATGAATGTTAAATTTTGAACATTAATCGGATAACGAACCTGTAGTTTAGCAGTAATTAGGCTCTGAATTCGTCTGATCGCACATGCACAAAGAGAAGTGAGATTTTTACAGCGTAGCCCATCGGGCAGAGCCGTCTAGAACAGTGTTTGTCTGTATGTATGTATGTATGTATGTATGTATGTATGTATGTATGTATGTATGTATGTATGTATGTATGTCCCCTCAAACGTATACCAATCAGAGCTGAGAATCTGGTCACATGGCAGGGTGATGTGATTAAATCTGATGTCATTACGGCAGTATGGCGGCTGACTCCTCACACCGCCATTTTAATTCCAAACTCGTTCAGGCCGAACATATCGTCGAATCTGTCATATATCACAATCACCATGCTCTACCTTCACGTTTTTCATTCAGTGTGAAACAGAAACAAACAGATTGTTAAAATGACCAATAAATATCAAAAGCATCGGCGTTACGGCCCTTACAACAATACGGAATGTATAGGCCTTAGGCTTCATGCCTCACCTTCCGCTTCGGACAAATTAAGCCCAGGTTTCCATATACAGTGGTATCGTTTCAGTAGTATCGTTTTTGTAGTAATAATAATCTATCTATCTATATATATATCTATATATATATCTATCTATATATATATATATATATATATATATATATATATATATATATATATATATATATATATATATATATATATATAGATATATATATAAAAGAAAGTTTTTGTTTGTTTGTTTGTCTGCATACGCTAATCTCCTGAATGGTGAAAGATAGGAGGAAACCTCTGAAACAAAAAATGTTGGGATGGGCCCAGGGAAGGTTATAGGCTAGGTGGCGAGGCCGGTCGAGGCCACCTCGGCCGGGCTGGGCCCATTTCGCAATTAAAAGCTGAGCTGAATTATAGTAGTCAATCTTCTACGGCCGTGAGTAAAAGCTGAATTATAGTAGTAAATTCATTCAAAAAGAACTAAAAATGTCGGGACAGGCCCCGGGAAGGTTATCGGCTAGGTGGCGAGGCCGGTCGAGGCCACTTCGGCCGGGCTGGGCCCATTTCACAATTAAAAGCTGAGCTGAATTATAGTAGTAATCTTTTACGGCCGCGGGTAAAAGCTGAATTATAGTAGTGAATTCATTCAAAAGAACCCGGTTAACGCCGGGTGCTTTTGGCTAGTATTATAGTAAACATAACCATAACACTTTAATCCCAATGTCGTGAATGGAAAGTTGATGGATTGAAGCTGTGTAACTGCGGAAGTAAGGAATTCACCTTGGTTTAAAAAATATATATATATAATTTTCGTAATAATAATGTAACTTTATTATTATAGTAAATGTAATCGTAACACTAATCCCGTTGTAGTGACTGCATCGTTTATGGAGGTTAAATATATCTTATATATATTAAAGTAGCGGCAGTTTTGTGTCCGGCCGTCATGCTACATCATTACGTATATGATGTCATTACGGCGTAAACACCCGATCACTTCAAGAGAGGCAGTAAAGGTCATTCCTCTTTGGGGTAAATAGATAACAGTCGATATATGGTCGGGTCTCAAGAACATTGGGTGTGTGTTCATTTACCAAGTTTATTGTGGTGAGATCGACAAGTGGTTTCAGCATTCGAGCAAGCACTCCATTCAAAACCCTTAAGGAACGGCTGGCTTGGCAAGCGCTAGCTAGATGCTTGGTAAATGAGCACACCTCCAACCCTTGTGGGGTATATAGATTACAGTAGATCTTCCCTCAGTTCTGTAAGTAAAACTAACCTCATGGATGTCGGGATTCCTCCAAATTTCTTTGTTTAATGTTATAAGCAGCATTAACGACTGTTTGAAAAGCTAATCGTACGTGTTTGTGGTTTATAATATTTTGTCAGCCCCGCTACGCCGCTGTTAGACTTTTGTCTTGTTTTTTATTCTATCTGTCTGTCTGTCTGTCTGTCAAAAAAGCAGAACATCATTCCAAACAGGAAACTTGCTGTTTTTAATGATGTCATGAAGGACACAAACAACAGGCACAAATAACTAATGTGACGTGTTAAATAAAGTGGTGTAAAAGACGCCACACCAACGGCAGTAAACTTCAGAATTTTTTTTATTTCTACAACCTTTAAAATCTTTATTTTATTTCAATTGAATTATATACTTGAACATTACAACACAAATTACCTTCTTGGCACTTTCAAAAACCTTTAATTTAGCAATATATGGACAAAATATTATGGCATTTTACATCATATTGACCAATCAAAATGGGCGTTTGCAGACCCCGCCCATGTCCTTGTTTCTCAAGAATGCATGGAGTAAAGTGTCCTATGAACTCTGTAGTTATTCTCGGTTTCTTTTGTACCTCTCAGTAATGGCCTGATTATTCATGACACAATAACTAATGGTTATGCACTGTCTCGCTTGGGTCTGAATCTCGATCGACCTCTGAACTTGCATCCTGGTGTATCAGGGGCATGGCGAGGCATCAACATGCACGAAGGACCTCAAGCGTCCTGCAACCTGAACAAATTACAAATTCCGATCACCTTCAGTAAAATGTCAGGCCTCGCCAGCTGCTTCTTGAAAAACTTTGGCTCTAAACGTTCTGCTGTTTGTTTGTCGTCATGTCGACCCCACAAGAAGGTGGGAGTAATGGGGTCCATCAAATAAGTAGTAGGCGCAATTCCCTGATTATTAGGGAATGAAAGCAAAAACAATGTAAACTATCCTCAATGAAATGTTTTAGAAACGGAAGGACTTTATCAATGGTCTTGCGGACCATCACGTGAATGATTGTTTCATAGACTTGTAAAGGTGTTTGGCAGATGGCGTATCATGCTGCGACTGTTTGTTTCTGTTGTCTGTGCAGGAATGTGATCAGGTTCATATTGATGACGTCTCGTCGGACGACAATGGTCAGGACTTGAGGTGAGGTCCAAATGAGAGTCTGTAAGTTCACTAAATGAAGTCACACTCACACTTATTCTTCAACTTCTTTTGTCTGAGTTGCTTCATTTTTCTTAATGTCGTGGATTTTTTTTGTCTCCTTTCAGCATTTCATTCCTTGTGCAAATGTTGTCTCGCTCCCATCTTTCCGCAGTGCCTATGATTTTGGAACAGATGGCTTCCACGCGGCCGCGACTAGCGCCAACCTTTGCCTGGCAACAGGTGTACGCGGCGGTGTCGACTGGATGCGGAAGCTTGCGTTCCGTTATCGACGCGTTAAAGAAATATACGCCTCATTCAAAAACAACGTTGAAGGCAAGCCGCATCACCTCTGCTACCACACACGTACACCTGTCGTTGTCTATCCCAGCCACAAGCTCCATTGGCCGTTTTTTTCTGACTTAATTCCATGGATGTCTGACTTGTTTGCCTTGGTCTTTTCACGCAATCCTTTCCTTTTTTGCCATTCTGAGGGTTGTCAACACTTACTTGGAGGTGTGATTCTACATTTCCTGTGGTGGCATGTTGTCACTATTGCCAATAATTGTTCATTGGCTTTCTTGAATACACAGCAACAACAGAAAATAACTAGAATGGCACTCGGTAGAGCGCATACCTCCACCAGGCTGAACGGTTTTATGTTTTGCATCCCATTGACAGGCCGGATCTGGATTCGGACCGGAACCAAAATCTAATCGGCTTGTTCTTGTCACCTAACCAACTCATTCACCAAGTTTACTCATAACTCATCCATAACGTTTTTTAAATATCATGTTATATATCGGTTTTTGCCCGAACCCTCAATGGTGAAGAATCACTTAAAAATTAAATAATTATCCTATCCGAATCCATATTCAGATCTTCACAAAAATCTAATTTATTTGGTCTCGTCACACCCACAATCTCTCCATCAAGTTTCGTCCAAATCCGTCTAAAACTTTTTTGAGATATCCTGCTATGTATCGGTTTGAGCCCTATCACTCAATGGTAAAGAATCACTTAAAAATTAAATAATACTTGTATCCGAATCCATATTCAGATCTTCACCAAAATCGAATCGATTCGTCCTTGTCAGACACCCAACCTTTCCACCAATTTTTGTCCAAATCTGTCCTCAACATTTTGAGATATCCTGCTATGTATCGTTTTTGGCCCGATCTCCCAATGGTGAAGAATCACTTTTAAAATTCTAGTAGCCGGATCTGGATCCGGATGTTCACCAACATCTAATCATTTTGTCCTTGTCACATACACTACATCTCTGCCAAATTTCGTTTGAATCCGTCCTACAACTTTTTGAGATATCTTGTTCACAAACAAACAGACAGCCAGACAGACAAACGGACAGACAGACAGACAGGGGTGAAAGCATAACCTCAGTCCACCTTTGGTGGCGGGAGTAATTATTCTGAAGTAGATAACCTAGCACCCTTCCCTTCTCTAACAAATAGGCTTCTGTATTCGGTCGGTTGTTTTTTTCGGCCCAATGGTCGCATCCCTACAGAGTGCTACTGATGCGGTGCAATTGCTCTTTCGAGTGGGAATTTGTAAATTGTTGAGAGTGCCGGCGATAACTCACGAGAAGGACACCGTGGGATCTTTACCGTCCACCAACTAATGTCGTCAGTTGGGATTCCTAGTTTAACATCCATCCCAGGGACTCCCAGGCACACACCTTGATGATTCACCCTGCCTGTGAAACACCAGGGTGATAGTTTATAGCTGGGTCGGGATTCAAACCCAGGTGAGACAGCTTAGAGGTGAGTGTGCGTACCGCCAGGCCACCCTACGCGTTGTTGTTGGTGGCAAAAAGGAAACTTCATCTCAGGTCCAGAAATTAATTTCAATGAGAAAGTTCATTTACTTTCTTTTTTTTTCTCTTTTTTTTGTACACAAGATCGAGGCTCGTGTAAGAGCTAACATTAATCACAAAAAGACAAACTGAAACATAAAACATAAGATAAAGGGAGCGGGAGACAAGATGGGGAGAGAGAGGGAAGTACAAGAGAGGGATTGAAGAGAGGGAAACAAGTACAACATTTGAGAGCAGGGACATCGGGAGATCTGTGGGAGGGAGAGGGCTTGGAGGGAGGAGGCACGGGAAGATTGTAAGTATACAATCGATTGGTCTTTCCCCATTTATTGACCTGATTTTAAAAATACATTTCAATTTCAAATCTCAATAGGAAAACCTATTTTGTGTCCCCTTCACTTCCAGGGTACAACTTAAGCAGAGTCTGACTAGCGTTTTCCACAAACATAAAAAAAGAATAGTCACAACAGGAAAAGTTAACAGAGGAAATTTCTTTTATATCATTCTTTAGTTTCACACCAATTCCTTGATGAGACCAAGCAATCCTGCTACTCTTCTTCGTCGAGTTACGTAGGCACGAGCGGTGTTTTATTGAAGTGAATGTACCAACTATTCTGGGTTTTCCTTCTTATAATAGCTATATTTTTACAAACAGATTCATCATCCTCATCATCTCGGCACCATGACTTATGGCTCAGTTTCATCATACAGCTGCGTCTCCGCATGACACTCTGTTTACAGATGTGTACACTCCAGTCACAGCTTCGCATTCTCTCCATGGACCGGGCAGCTCGCAGCTGATGCAATAATAAGATTTCTCCATGTTTTGATCTAGGAAGGAATTTTTTTCCTCTCCCTCTTTTTCCTCGAGCTATTCCATGCGCATACTGCTTGGAAACCAGATGCATATGGCAGATACTTTTGTAAAATATATGACAGAAACAATTCATTCGGCACAGAATAAGTTTCACGGAGGTACCGTGACCTAATATTTCAACCATATTAGCCACGCTGCTGTATATTAAATAATTTGAAGGTTATTCGACATCATTCAGACTTCCCGTCCCTCAAACATTCAGATGATATCGGCCAAGCCCCTCCAACCCTCCCCGGACTATGTTCCTGTACACAGACCTTACCTGCTGCTCCCCGGCTCCATTGTAAATGCATCGCTTCATTTGGTTTATTACTGCGCACATGAAGCGAAATGCGGTGTCAAGCAATTGGATCATTTTTCTGTCTGTCTGTTTGTCTGCACACGTCGGTCCATGATCGAGGAGCCACTTGATTTCATTTGAATGTTATATTTTCAACACCGTAGAACACGGATCGGAACATGAATCAGAACGCGAACCTGCAGTTTAGCAGTACTTTGACTTGGAATTTGGCAAATTGTACGGAATCTCATCCAGATCGCGCATGCGCACGGAGGAGTAAGATAATTTTCTGTCTACCTGTCTAGCAGTCAGACAAAATTGAAAATCGTTTCGAATCGGAAAGCAATGTTTTGAGGTACGTCACAAAGGACACAAACACCAGGAACAAAAAATTAATGTGACATGCTAAACATGGTGGTGTAAAGAACACCGCGTCAATAGCGGTATACTTCCTGAAAAAGTTTTCTTTTTACAGCTTTTAAAATCTTGTTTTATTTTAATTATATTATACAGTGCATTCAGAAAGTATTCAAACCAAACAGTTCAATCTTGGTTTCATCAGACCACATAATCTTGTTTTTTACAGTCTGAGAGTCCTTTAGGTGCTTATTTGCAAACTCCAAGCAGGCTTTCATGTGTCTTTCACTGAGGAGAGGCTTCCGTCTGGCCACTCTGCCATAAAGCCCAGATCGGTGGAGCGTTGCAGTGATGGTTGTCCTTCTGGAAGTTTCTCCCATCTCCACACAGGATCTCTGGAGCTCAGTCAGAGTGACCATCAGGTTCTTGGTCACCTCTCTTACCAAGGCCCTTCTCCCCCGATTGCTCAGTTTGGCCGGGCGGCCGGCTCGAGGAAGAGTCCTGGTTGTTCCAAACTTCTTCCATTTAAGAATTATGGAGGCCACTGTGCTCTTGGGAACTTACAATGCAGCAGAATTTTTTTTTGTAGGCTTCCCCATATCTGTGCCTAGACAAAATCCTGTCTCTGAGCTCTGCAGGCAGTTCCTTCGACCTCATGGCTTGGTTTTAGCTCTGATATGCATTGTCAGCTGTGAGACCTTATATACACAGGTGTGTGCCTTTCCAAATCATGTCCAATCAATTGAATTTACCACAGGTGGACACCAATCAAGGTGTAGAAACATCTCAAAGATGATCAAGAGAAATGGGAGGCACCTAACCTAAATTTAAAGTGTCATAGCAAAGGGTATGAATACTTATGTCAATGTGATATTTCAGTTTTTTATTTTTAATAAATTTGCAAAACTTTCTAAAATCCTGTTTTCTCTTTGTCATTATGGGGTATTGAGTGTAGAATGATGAGGGAAAAAATGAATTTAAGCGATTTCAGCATAAGGCTGCAACATAACAAAATGTGAAAAAAGTGAAGGGGTCTGAATACTTTCTGAATGCACTGTATATTTAAGCACTGTGGAACACAAATCTCCTTGTTGGCATTTCCAAAAACCTACAGTTTAGCAGTACTTAGATAAAATATTACGTCATTTTATGCCATCTCAGCCAATCAAACTTGTCCCTTGCATTCTTGGCTTTGGGGATTATTGAGATTCAGACAAAATGGCGACTTGTAGTTAACATAGATTGTGCTTGGAAACACAAAGCAAGCGTTTGAACTTCCATGTCCTTTTTCTCAAACCTGCGGTGGAGTAAGGTGTTTTATGAACTCTCTCATTTTATTTGCTTTAAAGGATTTATGAACCATTTTGGGATTTTTGCAGCAATGTGGAGTGAGTGTGATCCTCTCACCTTCTCACTGTGACCTTCTCACTGTGATCCTCTCACAGGAACAGCTGAACATTTGGACCCTCACAATAGTGATCACTAAGGTTACACTACTATGTGTTTAACAGTTCCAATTATTCCAACATTCTTCTGGGGTTGGCAGGGGAACACATTTTTGGCCCAAGTCTTTGAATAACTGGCTAGCCAGATGTGACGTTTGACTGAAGGCGATTTGGGCAGGAATTTGTAATTTCATCCGAGTTAGGGATAACTCGCCTACTCTTTCCAAAGACACTGTGGGATCTTTAATGTCCACTAACTAATGCTAGCAGATAGAATGCACAGTTTAATGTCCATCTATAAGCCCACCTCCTTCCAAATTTTCAGTTTTTCCTTCCTGAGTGTTTGCTTCGATATCCAACGTGTTCACCCCTTGCATCCTCTGTTACCGATCATTCCTCCCTACACTCATAATTTGTCCAAGTCTCCGTCTAATCTAAATACGTCGAATGTCCTTCAACTCTGCTGTTGATGTTTTTCCCCTCTCTCTGTTCCTTTTTACCCTCGCCCGAGGAGAGGGTATTGCATTTGAGTCCGTTTGTTTGTTTGTTTGTCCGCACAGAATAAATATGATTTTCTCTGCAACCGTTGGTGCGATTGACAGGAAATTTTCACCATAGGTGCACCTCCACCTGTAGAATTTTTTAATGATAATTATGACATCATAGGTCACGTGGTTCGGCCGCCATCTTGGGAATAAACCAAAAAAATTGCACTTCTATATCTCCGAAAGCGCTGAATATAAAAAATTAAGACATGGCTCATTGTAAAGAACTCTCCATGTGGAATAACATCTGTTAATGATGATGTCATAGGTGCCTCCATTATGACGTAATAATTTGACAAGTACAAAACGTCATCCGATCAAGATGAAATTTCTTGAGCATAATCTAGGGATAAATTTGTGGGGAAAAAATAATAACGATGACGTCATAGGTCACGTGGTTTGGCCGCCATATTTGTTTTAACACAAAAGTCTTAAAGACCACTGAAACACATCCTGGGGAAGGTCTGCAATCTCTGATTGCTCTTTCTTGTTTCCATTGTATCCTGATCCGTTCAGTATTCTAGCTCTTCCAGTAGCCTTGACTCTGTGTACAATTTTATGGCGTCGCCTGTAGGGCAATGCTGTCTGGAACAGCGTTTGTATGTCCGTATGTCCATATGTATGTATGTATGTCTGTATGTATGTCCCTTCCGAAGGCATTTTGCGGGTTTATTCCCTTTAAAATTCGTTTTCTCTGCAACCGTTGGTCCGATTGGCACAAATTTTTCATAATATGAGTGCCTCCTCCTGTAGCATTTTAAAAATTATACGTACTAGATGGTATTCATCGAATAAAAACTTACCCTGCGCAGTCAACTTGGTGTGAGCCAACTTTTCTGTTTTTTGTTTCTGTTCATTGTTTTCTTTGATACAATATAGCTGCCAGACCACGTGAGCGATTACATCATAAATTTATGTTCTCTAATATAATTGTTGTGTAGATCACGCTCAATAAATTTCAAACTGATCAGACTAAGTGTTGGCACTGTCGAATTATGACGTCATAATTAAGGCATCAATGACGTCATCGTTAACAACACCTATTCCCCATGCGGAGTTCTTTACAATGAGCCATGTGTAAATTTTTCCCATGGAGTGGTTTCAGAGATATAGAGATGCAAAGTTTTTCCAAGATGGCGCCTGTACGATGTGACCTATGACATCAAAATTGTCGTTAACTTATTCTACAGGAAGAGGCCCTCCTATGGTGAAAATTTCGTGTCAATCAGACCAAGAAATGCAGAGAAAAAAATTCATACTGATCGAATCAAGCATTACACTTGTCGAATTATGACATCACTAGTGTGACTCGGCGCACTCCGTGCGCCTCACCACACATCGTTTCAGAGGGATAGGCATCTTTGACCATTTCGGTGTCTTTTGGGTCTTTTGGGTCTTCAGGGCCATTTGGGTCTTCAGAGTCCTTTGGATCCTCTGGGCCTTTAAGGGTGTTTTGGGTCTTTGGGGTATTTTCGGTCTTCAGTGTCTTCAGGGGCTTTTGGGACTTAAGAGTCTTTTGTTTCCTCTGAGTATTTAAGAGTATTTGGGGTATTTTGGTTCTTCGGCGTATTTAAGGGTATTTTGGGTCTAAAGGGTCTTTAAGGGTCTTTGGGATCTTCAGGGTTTTTTGGGTCTTCAGGGTGTTTTGGGTCTTTGGCATCTTTTGGGTCTTCGGTGTGTTCAGGGCATTTTGCGTCTTAAGGGTCTTTTGGTTCATCTTGGTCTTTTGAGTCTTCGGGGTCTTTTGGGTCTTTGGGACATTTGGGCCTTCAGGGAATTTTTGAGCCTCTGGGCCTTCAAGCGTATTTTGGGTCTTTGGGGTGTTTTGGGTCTTCGGGGTCTTCAGGGTCTTTTGGGTCTTTAAGGGTATTTTGGGTCTCCAGGGGTCTTGGTGGTCTTAAGGGTATTGGGGTAATTAAAGGGTCATCAAAGGTCTGAGGGGTCTCAGCAGTCTAAACGTAATTTATAGGGTTAATTAAGAGGGTGTTAATTTTCTTTGAAGAAGAAGAAGATGTTTACGTCGCATATAAACAAACATACATAACGACATAACCATATACGTTTGCTCTATTGTAATGAATATGATATGATATGAATAAGGCGTACGATATAGTTTCATCCCTTGGACACGATCAATGGACTCCCCAATATTCGCTGTGTTCACGGTTTGAATTACGCTGAGGTAATGTGGAGGTGTTTCGTGGATATGAATAAGGCTTACGATATAGTGTCGGTGTACCCAGGGGTAAAATGTCTAGTGTACCCCGAAGTAATGTGAACGGAGTCGGCAAGCACGATATGTTCCTGGGTGTCATGAGTTATCCACTGATTGCGTGTCACGTCAACCAGTAAGGTCGAAATAAAAATAAGCGTATCCAGAGGTGTGGGAAAATAACGTTAGGTGGGAGACCAAACCTGAAAATGATGGAGACCAAACATGAAATTGGAAAAACAATATAGCCTATTTTACTCCAGGAGGTCCCAGGACTACCCACCCAAAATATCGTTGCGATCGTTTCAGCCGTTTTTTCGGTACCTGGGAATGGACGGACGAACAGACAGATGGACATTTGGTGAATTATAGTAAGATGACGTCAAAAGTCACATGGTAGTCCATCTTGGAAAAACAGAAAACACTTTGCACCTACAATATATCTCTGAAAATGCTCCATGGACAAAATTGAAAGGTGGCTCATTGTAAATAACTCCCAATGTGGAATAACATAATTATGTTTATGATGAGGTCACATGTGCCTTCATTATGATGTCATAAATCAACAAGTAGAACGCTTAATCCGATCACTATGAAATTTCTTGAGCGTGATATTTTATTGTCTGTCCATCTGTTTGTCTGTCCGTCCAGTATATATATATATATATATATATATATATATATATATATATATATATATATATATATATATATATATATATATATATATACATGTCCCTCACAAACGTCCACCAATCAGAGCTGAGGATCTGGTCACATGACGGGGACAGCAGATCTTCCACTCAGCAGACCCAAACCTGGCTACGCCGTTGTTGGACTCTCAGTCTTGCTTTTTTCTTCCATAGCATTCACGTTCAAAACACACACACACACACACACACACACACACACACACACACACAACACACACACACACACATCTATGCTTCATTGTAGCGAACATCTAATGTTACATATCCAGGCCTTTCTATTCAGAAGAACATTCAGGATGCAAAATACACTAATCCCTGAATCCTTTTTCCCTGTTATATCATCCCACAAGCCACACAAAATGCCATTTTTCCATATAAATCTCCAATATTTAGAATACTTTGTTGACACTAATGGCAGCATTCTTCTTCATTGGGGGCATTGGGGACATCACGCATTAATAATAGCAGAGTGCTTCCATGGAAATTCGTAGTTAAACAATCGATTGGTCTTTCCCCATTTATTGACCTGTAAGATGCTTTTGAAAACCTATTTGTGACTTCATCGAATTATAAACCTTAAAGATTACGTTGTTGAATAAAATCCAAATCCTGTCATGAAGCCTTGTACATTATTCCTTCGTGAGCGAGAGCCCAGTCCTTTTACACAAACAGGAAAAAACTTAATCATTGAGAAATTATCACTCAAAGTTTTTTGCTTGTCTGCAGAGGAATAATAATAATGTCGCATCGACGGGTCTGCTAACGTGGACCCGTCGTGCCGAAACAATGTGCTTCCAGAATAGCCAAATTTAAGGGATGCACACACAATCAGACAGTGTCGCTTCCCCTGGCTGGGATCCAAATCCTGCCAGTCTCTTGAAATTGGTGTACCCCAATTGGTGTCTTTTCTCCCCCAAGGATTACCCAAACTGGGCCAAAATGGTTTGCACACATGTGAAATAATAGTGGGTATCAGGTGACACGTGTACATAGGAAATAAACGGTTTACTGACGAGTCGGAAATGACAACACACACGGAGAATCTCGGAAGAAAGGCAGACTGACATGAATGAATAAATAAATAAATGCACACTCAGTAAAACTAAATACACTTGATACAGAGTTATAGTCCCCGGGCACAATGAGCACATGGGGGAGCGGAGAGGGCAGACAGGTCTTGCAAAGGATACAGTTGGGAAGCACGTTCACTGGGCAGGTCTACAAGATGAGCAGGATGGACCAGCCCACAGCTAAGGCACCCAGGAGAGGTGAAGAAGTGAAGCAGAGCAAATAAAGCAAGACCGAGGGCAGAGAGGAGCAGGCCAGTGAGTTTCTGGCTCCAATATGGTTCTTACTTCTGATTGGCCCTCCCCAGCTCAGTCCAAGTCAAATCAAATTGGCTTCTTCTGACGTGTTTATGACTCCTCGCCCCATGCGTCGCCCCTTTTTATCACCTTGCCTGCGGCCACGCCCTCAGTGCCCATTACACCCAAATTTTCCCTTGTCCAAGACTGGCCCCGCCAATCATGTGTCTTGCAGTTACCGCCACAGTGACATCATGCGGGCCGGCTGGCGTCACTTTGCCCATTGAACCATCGCGGGCCACTGCGCGGTTTGAAAAGCCTCACTTGGGATGCAAACACATTGAAACATTCCTTTTGGAATTGCAAACAATTTTGGAATTTTGGAATTTTGGGATGCAAACATTCCTTTCTGGCTCACCCCATTGGTGACTTAACTCTTTCACAGAGAGGACACGTACAAATTACGTAGCATATTGGGTTACCGTGGTCTTGTGTTCATGTAGGTTATATCATTTCTGTAACGTAGGCCCTGTTCGAGTGAAGTTGTTCTGTTCTTGCAGTATCGTTGACAAAAGCATTAGATGGGAAAGTGTCATTTGTATGTCATTCTCTGTGAACCTTAGGTATAGAAAAGCTACATATATCAAACATGTATCGTATAATACGCTTCTATAAGTCGTACAGTCATGGCCAAAAATCTTGGCACCCTTGCACTTTTTTCAAATAACTCACAATTTTCTCTAAACATAAGTTGAAATTGACAAAATTATTTGGTCTCCACAATTCTTTATTTTACTGTTAATATTACAGAACCATTGTTTTTTGATTCAGAACTTAATATATCTTTTTAAATCAGAAAATAAAAAGAAATGGCATTGACAAAATTATTGACACCCTGGACTTAATATTTGGCAGCACAGTCTTTGGACAAAATAACTGCAGTCAAGCGCTTCCTATAGCCATGAATGAGCTTCCTACACCTCTCTACTGACAGTTTGGCCCACTCTTCTTGTGCAAACTGCTCCAGTTCTCCCAACTGCTGTTTTCAGATCTCCCCACAGGTGTTCAATGGGATTTAGATCTGGACTCATTTCTGGCCACTTCGGAACAGTCCAGCGTTTAGTCTTGAACCATTCCTGGGTGCTTTTTGAAGTGTGTTTGGGGTCATTGTCCTGCTGCAAGACCCATGACCTTCGACGGAGACCCAGCTTTCTGACACTGAGTTGAACATTGCGCTCCAAAATGCCTTGGTAATCTCTTGATTTCATGATGCCATGCGCACATTCCAGGCACACAGTGCCAGAGGCAGCACAGCAACCCCAAAACATCACTGAACCTCCTCCATGTTTGATTGACTGCAGGGAAGGTGTTCTTTTCTTTGAAGGCTCATTTTGTTTTCTGTAAACATAGACATGATGTGCTTTATCAAAAAGCTCTAATTTGGTCACATCTATCTACAGGACATTCTCCCAGAAGGATTTTGGGTTGTTCAGGTGTGTTTTGGCAAACTCCAGTCGGGCTTTCTCAGCAGTGGGGTCCTCCTGGGTCTCCTACCATAGAATCCCCTTTCATTGAGTTGGCGACAAATGGTGCGACTTGATACTGTCCTACCTTGTGTCTGAAGGTCAGCTTGAATTTGTTTAGCAATTGATTGAGGTGCTTTCTCCACCATTTGAACAATCCTTCACTACAATCTTCAATCAAGTTTTCTCTTGCTACCACGTCCTGGGAGATTGTCTACATTGCCATGGGCCTTAAACTTCCTGATAACATTGCAGACGGTGGACACAGGAACATCAAGGTCTTGGGAGATGGACTGGTAGCCTTGAGGTTGTCCATGCTTGGCTACAATCTTGTGTCTAACCTCCTCAGACAATTATCTGGGTTTCTTTCTTTTCTCCATGCTCATTGCGGTACACACACACAGTGACACAAAACAGCAGAATGACTCCTTTTCTCCATTCAAACTGGATGAATGAGTCTTTTTTTATTATTATTGCTGGCACCTGCAACTCACCACAGGTGAGTTCAATTCCAAAGTAAAGGAGAATCACCTGCTTGAAATCTAATTATTTCTAACAACTTCTAAAAAGTGCCAATAATATTGTCTGGGTATTTTTAGGATTTCTTTGTGGAATAAGCTAATATGGAGTAATTTTTTCTGCTTTTTTGTTTTTTTTCCACTGAAAACCAAAGAAATACATTAATGGATAACAAAATATTTTTTTATTTCAACTATTATCTGGAAGAAATGGTGCCAGCATTATTTGAAAAATTGCAATTGTGCCAATATTTTTGGCCAAGACTGTATATCGTATAAAAGATTCTGCAGAGTGTTGAAAGTTCCCAAGTGCCCCAGTGAGCTCCATCATTAGGAAATGGAAAGAATATGTAACTACCCAGACTCTTCCTAGAGCTGGCCATCTGAATAAACTGAGCAACTGGGCGAGAAGGACCTTTGGTCAAGGTGGTGACCAAGAACGCAATGACCACTCTGACAGAACTACAGACCTCCTTGGTTGAGATTGGATAACCTGCCTGAAGGACAACAGTCTCTGCAGCATTTCACAAGTCTATTCTTTATAGGAGAGTGGCCAGATGTAAGCCACTCCTGAGAAAAAGTCGGCTCGCATGACAGCATGCCTGGAGTTTGCAAAAATGCACGTGAAAGACTCTAAGAGCATGCAGCAACAGATTCTGTGATCTGATGAGACGAAAATTGAACTGTTTGGCCTGAATGCAAAGTGCTTCGTCTGGCAGAAACTGAGCATAGCTCCTCACCCATCTATCGTGAAGCACGTACAAATTAGGTATGCTATGGGGATGCTTTTCAGTGGTAGGGACTGGGAGACCTGTATGGATATAGAGAATAATGAATGGAGCCAAATACAGGCAAATTATTGAGGAGAATCTGCTTCAGATGCAAAAGACCTTAGACTGCAGCTAATATTTACATTCCAACAGGACAATTTCCCCAAGCACATAGCCAAAGCAACACTGGCTTCAGAACTTCAACAAAGGCTTCAGAACAAGAACATGAAAGTCATTGAGTGGCCCAACCAAAGCCCAGACTTGAATCCCGTTGAGAATCTGTGGAAACACTTGAAAATTGCTGATCACCGACGCTCCTCATCCATCTTGACAGAGCTTGAGCAAATCTACAAGCAGGAATGGGAGAAACTTCCCAAATCCAGATGTGCAAAGCTGATACAGACATACCTAAGAAGACTCAAGGCTGTAATCGCTGCCAAAGGCGCTTTTATGAAGTATTGACTCAGTGGGCTGAATACTTGTGTAAATTAGATATTTCTGTATTTCATTTTTAATTATTTTGTAAAAAAAACTCTGAAAACAGGGTTTCATTTTGACATTATGTGATATTTTGTGTAGATCGGTGACAAAATAAAATCTCAATTTAATCCATTTGAAATTCAGGCTGAAACACAACAAAATGTGAAAAAGGCAGGGGAGGGGGTGTGAATACTTTCTGAAGGCACTTTATGTACACATTACCGTACTATTTCTGTAAATCGCCCTAATTATTCCCACCTTCTCGTGGGATCAGCCAAGGAATGTTTGTGGTCCAAGTCCTTGACGTTCTAATGAAAGGGATTTCTGTAGGAAGTTGGAAACTGGCCTTGGTACAGGTGATATCTCACATACTCTTCGTAATAGGCATTATGGGGACTTCAACATTCACCAACAACAATTGCTGGCAAACAGCTCCTCTGGCTTCACGTCCTTTGGATCTAGTAAACCAACTCTGCATCTAATAAACCAACGTGACAGTTTAGTGCTCGGTCGAGATTCTAACCCAGACTCGACAACTCAGAGGCCTCTAAGTGATCCTGCCAGCACTATTCTGTGCACCGTAACACAGCGGCATGCCTTTTTCAAAGGGTTCTATCACATCCCTAATTTCCCATAAGTAAATGCGAGCAAACTCTGCAAACAGTTTAACTCCTTTCTCCAAAGAACGGTCTACTCGGTGATGCAACACCCTGCCTACAGAGCACCAGTTTACAGTAGGGTCAGGGATTATATTTAGTTGCAAATTTTTAAACAAAAAAAATTGCCATGTCTTGGACAATAATTCTGGGTATCTCATACCATGACCATTTTGGACACTTCTCGAAGGTACCGGTTTACCGGACATCATATACCAACTTGAATTTTACCTGTCCTTCCTTCACTTGTGCGTCACATGTCCACCTGTTTCCTGACACTCAATTAAGGACAACATGTTAACCGTAAATCCTTATTATCAATTATGAACCTCGGTTTTAAGTATAGAAATTAATTTTTTCCCGATGACCACGTGCTTTGGAATTGCTCTAAATGTTCGAGGTGTCCGTAGAATGGAATCACTCGGGACATGGATTTCGGAGGAGTGATGGGAGTTTGTTGGCAATTTGTGTCAAAAAGACGGCTGTAATTCAGTTGATTTGTAAAGTGGGGGCATCCTCCCCTGAAGGCCAGTCATGCCTGTGAGGCAGATAAAAAGGACATTACATGCTTGATCCATCTTGAGTGTGCCGAAAGGGCCACGGGAGCAAAATAATTGTATTTAGGTTTTGTAACCGTCACGTCCCCTACTATAGGTGCTTTCGGCATCTTAGCGTCTTTGAAATGAAGGATCACTTCATAATGACAACTTGAAAGGGGCGAAAATTGAGTGCTTCTTTGAAAGCGGGTAATTTGTGCCATTCTCTTTGGTTTTTGAACATTCTTGGCCGATAACCCTGGGATTTCCCTTGCTGAGGTTGCTGCTGCCTTTTGTGAGTCCAACATTTGATATCCATGAATGGGTGCCTGAAATGAAAACGTTTTCACGACTTGTGTGTAGAATTCCAAAACAAAATTGTTGATATTAATAACAAATTCTTTCTTTTTTTTTAAATTATCGAATTAAGACCAAAATTATGTTCAGCTGTGAAATGTGACCTTCTGTTTGGAACGAACCGAACGTCCGTTATAGGTAAAACCTGTGGGCTTGCATCACATGGATGGAAGCAGGGGGGGGGGGCAAGTCTTTTCCTTAATTAATTGTGGAAAGAAAAGTGACGTCACAAGATGGCGTTGCAGCACTCACAGTGCACCGGAAGTTACAGGTCACTTTACCAAAGGTCATTGGCTGTGTTTGTCTTAAGTCAGGTTCTGTGTTGTGTAATGTCTGTCTGTATGTGTACATGATTAATTAGATATGAGCCTACAAAACTGTAACCAAAAAAATGTAAAAATACTGTAAAAGTTAAAAAAAACTTGGATTACAATTATTATTATAAGTATTTTGTTGTAACGTATTATTGAAAGGATTAATTATGTAACTATTTCTTTATCACTGGAGACGTCCCTTCTACGCAGCTCAAATACAGTTTATTTGTGATATGAGAATGTTGTTGACCTTGTGTGAAATTTTGTAGGAAAGTTATTTTGGGTTATTTATGGAGTTACTACGAAAGTTACTTGGGCAAGGAAACAGTTCCAGACCTTGTCGTTCTGGCTTGTTTTACATGTAACATTAATTTTGGATCAGCCTGTTTGGTGTTCCCATCTCAGCAACTAGCCTCGGATGCTGAGATCTCAGGTTCAGATCCCCGCGTATTAGTATCGGAATGCACTCTCTGAACAATTAGATAGGTATACCGATCAAAATTGCTTGTTTTAAAATTTTCACAAGGTGGATACTTGGAGAAGTTAGCTAAGGTAGTAACCTTTTTTAAAACTTTTTTTTCGGCACAAGAGATGCTCAGTTCTATCCCTGAGGACCTGTCTAGAAGCGCATGGCTGGCGGCATCTTGGAAGCAGGTGTGGGAAACGGCCGGGCCCACCCACATCCACCGCCACATCTGGGACCCAGGAAGTGGTGTCGTAGGAGAAGACCTACCACGCCTACAATGGACCTTGCTGAACCGTCTACATACGGGGGTCGGCCGTTTCAAATCATCGCTGAAGATGTGGGGCCTGGCAGACAGCGCGGCGTGCGAGTGCGGCGAGCCTGAGCAGACTGCCGAACACATAATTACCACTTGCCCCCTATACAGACCACCTTCAGAAGCCGGCCTCTTCGACGTAGGACCAGAGACGAGGGCATGGCTGCACGACACTGAGCTGGCCATCTGATGATACACGAAAGAAGAAGAACCTTTTTCTGCAAAAAATTTCACCCTTGAGAGTTATGTCGTTAGATGAGCAGTAAATTTACCTTTAAATCGATGTATACGTTGTGTTTGTACCATTTTTTTGTCTTTGAATAATTGGCGATCAGCGAATTTCAGAGGTCACATGACTCATTCGCCGATCTTACCAATCGCTGTAACGTCCTAATTAACAGTTATTTATCACATCTGATAGCAATAAGAGCTCAACATCTTACCAATTATATGGGTTGATGATCCGAAAAAGTTTGGCCTCTTTATAAAACATTGTATATATGGATCTACCCTCGGAGATCTATCTACCCTATATAGGTGGTGGCTTGGGTGTTTAAAATTTATGAATTGTGAGAAAATAACTGGTTAAAACCCCTAGTAGGATGCATCATGGTAAAAAATGTGATCCTATAAAGTTTTATTGTGATTAACCTTGGGAGCTCAGAGGAGTAGAGTCCCAAACAAACAAACAAGAAAGATGTTGTGCAGAGCACGATACTTGCGAGATCCCTAAAAATATTTGACCTTAAAAATAATTGTCAGTTGAATTCAAAGACCAACTATGCAAATTCTGTTCGAATTTCAAGTCATTGAGATGAAATTGAGGATTTTAAAAATTGTACCTCAGTTGTTGACCTTTGGCCTACATTTTGGCCTGTTTTGACCCCAAAAATAATTGGTGGTTGAATTCAGTGAGCTGACATGCAAATCCTCTTCAAATTTCAAGTCAATTGGATGAAAATTGACAATTTAATAAATATCGTCTATGTTGACCTTTTGACCTTAGACCTTAAAAATAATTAGTGGTTGAATTGGGTCACCTGATATGCAAATCCTGCTCAAATTTCAAGTCAATCGGATGAAAAATGAGGATTTTAGAAATTGCGCCTAAGTTGTTGACTTTTGGCCTATGTTGACCTCAAAATTAATTGGTGGTTAAATTTGCAGACCTGAGGTGCAAATCCTTTTCAAATTTAAAGTTAATCAGGTGAAAATTGAGGATTTTAGAAACTTCACGTAAGTTGTTGGCCTTTGGCCTATGTTGACCTTTTGGCATATGATGACATCAACAAGAATTGGTGGTTAAATTTGCAGACCTGAGGTGCAAATCCTGTTCAAATTTAATGTCAATGGGAAAAAATTGAGGATATTATAGAAACTTCACGTAAGTTGTTGACCTTTGGCCTATGTTGACCTTTTGGCATATGATGACCTCAAAAAGAATTGGTGGTTAAATTTGCAGATATGAGGTGCAAATCCTGTTCAAATATAAAGTTAATCAGATTAAAATTGAGGATATTTGAAACTTCACGTAAGTTGTTGACCTTTGGCCTATGTTGAACTTTTGACCTCATAATCAATAGGCTTCTTGCTTATGATCATCTCTGTCGTTTTGTGAAGTTTTGTGAAGATTGGTTTAAAATTATGACCTGTATGCAATCGACATGTATACGGACTAACAGACAGACAGACAGACAGACAGACAGAATGGTGCACAAGACCAACCAACAATACTTGAAAACTTTTCGATTTTCACAAGTAACAATGTCTCATTTGCTTTTATTTGGAAAATGTACATCTCCTGTATCACCATTGAAAAAGTCACAATAATCACTGAGTTTGTCCTGAGCAGTTGTAGTGAACACATTATCAAATGAAGATACTCTGACTTTAATGTCGACGTTGAGCATGAGCATGCAATAAGGAGGTCTCAGACCCAAAATGACAAATCCCATGGCGATTGTAGATATACTACAAACACAAAAATGGCTGACCGTCCTGAATACCTCTCGGAAATAGTAGATTCCATATACAGTATATATTCACTTTACTCCAATCTCCTCCAAATCTCTTTTGTTTGTGCTCGTCCTGTTCTCCAATTGATTTAACCTCCCTTCTCTACCCTATGCCCTTACCTTCCACATGAGGCTTAACCTACACATTATGCTAATGATATATGAGGGCTGTAAAACACATTTACTGCATCTTAGCTGGTCTTTCCCTCTTTGACCCTCTTTTCTATTTCATCTTCCGTCCTGACTTGTTTTCTAGCTTCCCCGCCATTTTCTACTGACACTTCTCCCTTTGGTTCTTTTTATCCTTCCCATTAAAGGTTTTTGTGGTTTTTAGCACCGTTGAGTTCACGGTGTCCTGCAGCTTTAAAGAGCTTTGTTGCAGTTTTCCTTTTTTCGATTATGTTTTGTTTTTGGCTGATTCAAGTTTTAAAATTAAACCAGTGCTATATGAGAGTGTTCTTGATTTCAACGTATGCAAATCCATGTGAGGATTGGAAATTGCCTTTTTTTTTTTTTAAAGAATGTTGGGATAAAGTCAACGACATGCAGGGACTTTTATGTAGGTCTTGTTGAACATGATGATTGACACATTGGATTTGGTAGTTTTAAAGGCCTGTGATCTATTATTCTTACCAATTTTGGAGATTAAATAAATACAGATATAAAAATTTTCACCACTGATGTAGACTTGCCCTCACTTATAATAAGACATTTTCCGAAGGGTGGATTGCTCCCTTTCGCTGCTCGTTGTGCACGTCTTGGAGCAGGCACAATGGAAGTTCAACATTACACAAGTGATGAGTTTGTGATTTGGATATTAAATAGTATTGGGATTTTCTCTGTCATACCCACAAGCTTCCAGGCAACACGGTGTTGATATACTGAGATTATTCCAATATTCCAGACAAGTTAAAATCAGAAGTAACATCACCTTACAATAAATTTGAAACACTCTTTCTTATTACTAACTAGTAAAAAGCCTGTCAAAATGATGGGTTGGAAGTTTTTTTTAGCTCACCTGGAACGAAGTTCAGGGGAGCTTATGCGATGGAGCGTTGTCAGTCCGTCCGTCAGTCCGTAAACACTTGAAACTTCTTCTCTGAAACCGCTGATGGGATTGCGACCAAGTTTGGCACAAATTATATTTGTTGTATTGTGACTAAAGTTTGTTCACTGCCTTTAAAAAAGTCGGGGTCTAAGTGGGTTTACTGGGGTCAAAGTGGATCCAGGTTTGACCCCCAAAATAGGAATTTGCTTTTTCCTCTGAAACTACACACACTATTTTGATGAAACTTGACCACAACCTTCACCACCCGTAATGTACCAAAGTTTGTTCATGGCATTTAAAAAATCTGCCCCTTTAGGGGTCTTCGAGGGATTGCCCCCAAAATAGTTATTTTCTCTCTTCTCAGAAACTACATGCATAATTTTGATGAAACTTGACCACAACCTTCACCACCCATGATGTACCAAAGTTTGTTCACGGCATTAAAAAAAAATCTGCCCCTTCAGGGGTCTACGGTTGGGTTGCCCCCCAAAATAGGTATTTGCTTTCTTCTCAGAAACTACACACGCAATTTCGATGAAACTTCACATCCTTAATCACCCATGATGTACCAATGTTTGTTCAAAGCATTAGAAAAATTGGGGTCTTAGGAGGTATATGGGATTGGGGCAGGGGAGGTTGCCCCCCAAAATAGGTATTTTTTTGCTTGTTTGTTTAAGTCTTATGATCATGTTAGTATGATTCCACGTGCTGCCCTGTCTTCTGGCAACCATTGAAATTGGTTTAAAATAACCTCAGTCGGTGCAGTATACTGTTTATTCTACCAGGTGAGCACCAGGGGTATTGCCCCTATATTTGATCGTGCATCCTCGTGCGCATGCCAAAGTCTGAAGCCTCGGTCTTGTTCTCATGTTAAGTGTACTTATATTTTCTTTATCTATTATTAGACATTCTACGGACATAAATGAACACTCGTTTTACTCTGCACGCATTGCACATCACGTGCAGCGAATTTCACCTCCCTGCTTCTTGTATTTATTATTTAAAAAAAAAAAAATGTTTCTGTACACCGCCCTTGAGGCTTGGTTTGTAAACCACCATCCACGTGCCAATAGAAGAGACAGAATTATCCTTTTATGGAATTTTTTTCGAGTTTGTTTTATCCTCAAAAATAGACCGTAGTGAACACACATTCGTGTTAAAAGATTGGCCTTTAAAACCTACCCTTATGAAGGGGGACAGACACCTGTACAACAAACACATAAACACACAAATTGACATTTCGTTTTATATGGTAGATAGTTTGAGGATTTGAGTGATCGTGATCATAACCGAAGATTGACCTCTTTACTCATGTGCACACGTGTTCGCACACATACACACACGCACAGGATTGCTTGGACCGGCCAAGAGAGATGCATGGCTGCAGCTGCGGGCTGAAATAGAGGCCTTGACGGATTCCTGGCTCACCCTGGCTCTCAAGTCCCTCTCACTCATCTATTCCCGGTACGTTTTGAAGATATAGGGGAGGGAGATGATTGATAATGGAAAGGAAACTGAATTAAGTAGGATGGACTGGACATGCAGATGTTAGTGAGTAATTGAAGGAACTATAATTAAATATACTTGGAGAGGGATGAAAAAAGTAGAGAATAAGAGTAGTTACTTGACCATACTCATTTGGTCTACCAATATTTATTTCGTATATTTCCAAAATAGAGGAATGTTTCAGCTCTTTCCACTTCATGCGATGTATATTCATTTCCCTTCCTTCACCGCTCCCCTTCCTCTTGTCTCTTCCCAAATTTATTTCCCTTCTCTTCACATCCTCTAAACTCTCTTATCATTCCCATTTCCTTTCTTTGTTCTCAATTAAAATTTAAATGGATTAAATCACCCAACCCCTCCCCAACTCCACTACTGTGCATATGTAATAAATAGATGGCCTTGTATTTAATTGATTATACAGTATAAACTCTTACAGAATGTCCAAAAAAACTTTCACAGTTAAAAATTTTTTTCATGAAGTAGTTTGATGTATGGGCTGGCAGGATGGCCTGGAGGTATGCACACTCGCCTCTAAGCTATTGAGCTAGCCTGGGTTCGAATCCCGACCCAGCTATGAACTGTCGTCCTTTGAAAGCAGTTGCACAGGCAAGGTGATTCGTCAATTTGTGTGCCATCCCTCGAATGGACGTTAAACTAAGCGTTCCATCTGCTGGAATGCTTTTAATTCTTGATCGGGTTGGACTTGACCAAACTGCTATTCTCATGCACTGCCAGCAGGGGGTGCTGCATCTTGGAGCAAGGCACACACAAAGCTGGCTGTCCCATCTGTATTAACACAGGTTAAACTGCTTTTAGCTTAATGATCTCAAATCTGATTTGTGATTATTAGCGGGAAATTATTTCTACTGTTAGGAATTATTTGTCTGCACATTTGAATCCGGATTGCGTTTTCTAGCACAGGATTATGTTCCGTCAACATTTGCTTTTATACTATATTATTTTAGGCATACAACAAGAAGAAAAAATAGATAGCAATTTTTTCTACAAAAATTTGTTTTAATGAACATCCCTACAAACTTTTTGATGTTATTTGTAGGATAAATACATTACTCTCCACTCATGTATCGCAGGAGTAACTGTGTAAATGTGCTGGTTACGACGACACAGCTGGTTCCAGCCCTGGCTAAAGTTTTACTCTATGGTCTTGGAGGAGTCTTTCCCATTGAGAATGTGTACAGTGCCACGAAGATCGGTGAGTGACTCCTTGTTACACTTCTCAAAAGTCAATTTGTTATTTTGTTTCTGTAGGTTTAGTGGCTGAATGTTTAATAAGGGAGTGATTGGGTGAGGTGGTGCAAGATGCTCCTGTTTGGTAAGGAGGGACAAGGTCTCCTCTCCCACTCCACATGTATAATACCATTGGCCCAGGTCACAAGTTCAGTATCCCGAAAAACCACACCACAGGGTTACCTCGCTGACGGTATCGCAATTTGAAACTAGATGGTATTCATAGAATACTTACTCCACGCAGTCAACTTAGCGTGAGCCAACTCTTCTGTTTTTTTTAAAAGTTTTTGTTTACTTGATCCAATATGGCTGCGAGACCACGTGACAGATGACATCATAAATTTACATTCCCTAATATAATTGTTGCGTAGATAATGCTCAAGAAATTTAAAACTGACCGGACTAAGCATTGTACTTGTTAAATTATAACGTCATAATTAAGGCATCAATTATGTCATTATTAACAACAATGAGCCACGTTTCAATTTTTTTTCATGGAGCGGTTTCAGAGTTATAGTGGTGCAACGTTTTTCTGTTTTCCAAGATGGCGCCTGTACCATGTGACCTATGACGTCATAATTATGACTAAAAACTTCTGCAAGAGGAGGCGCTCCTATGGTGAAAATTTTGTTTCAAGAAGACCAACGGTTGCTGAGAAAATGAATTTTAAATATGCAAGCACGCACGTACGACGTACACAGTACGACATACATATGTACGAACGGACGCAACTGATCGCTTCACCCCGTTTTTCGCTTCGTGAGTGCAGGGTAATGAGAAATGTTCAGTGTGCTGAGCAAATGTATCCACATGGAGCAGGGAGAGGGGCATGTTTTGCTTTACCATACGTTGCTTTGTAGTAACCATCAACTGGAATAACGATGTAAATATGTAGAGCAAGTGTTGCAACCTTTGCCTGGATTATGTGAGAGAGCAATAGGACAAATGAACACCGGATTCACATCGAGAGTTTCGAACTCAAGGAGCTGGTCTCGTTGCATTTATTATAAGATGGCGGCTGCAGCAGAAATACCATGCCTCATGATAGCATGCAGTACATTTCATGCAATAGGTACATGGTCACAGTCAACAACTACAATATAACTCGGTAGAGAGCATACCTCTACAGGGCTGAACAGTATACCTGTTTGATCCCACTGATGGGCTGGATCTGGATCCGAACCTGAACCAAAATCGAATCGGCTTTTTCTTGTCACTTAACCAACTCATCCACCAAGTTTTGTCGTAACTCGTCCGCAACTTTTTGGAAATATCGTGCTATGTATAGTTTTTGGCCCGATCTCTCAGTGGTGCAAAATCATTTATAAAAATTCTGAATACTGGAGCTGGTCTCATTGCGTTTACTACAAGATGGCGGCTACAGCAGCAATGCAGAGCCACGTGATTGACCAGACGGACTACAGTTTTACACGTAAGAGTCGTTCCCCTTTTGCTGCAGCAGAAGAAATGCAGATTTTTTCAATTATTTAGCTCCGTAAAGTCATGGCGGACTTCTGGTGACATTCATGATCAGATTTCTCCAAACATCCTTATCAAGAACTGCTTTCCGAATCCCTGGCAGAGACAGCTTGGTTGTATCCTTTACCCCCACCCATGCAGCATGTATAAGGTCTGCTGCTTCCTCTTCTACCCTCAAATGTACGCAGCATGGTTTATTTCTTCAGACGTTCTTTTTCTGTATGCATGATGTGTCCAGAGTATGACAGTTTCTGTTTTATCATCAGCATTTGTAATGTACACGGTGGTCTAATTTCTTCAAGCACTGATTTGTTTGTTGTTCTTGTCGTCCAAGGAATTTTTTACATTTATACTGTCCATCTGCTTTTTCACTGTCCTTGACTCACATCCATACGTTGCAACTGGAAATGCCATCTGAGGATTCACCAGCTTCCTCCAGATTTGTATTGTAATCTTTGTCTATCCAGATCTTTGTCAATCCTGACATTGCTGTTCTCCCAAAAAGTATTAATTAATTTAATTTCTCCTCTATATTCTCCACTCTCTTCAATCTCAAAATCCAGGCAGATGAAACTTTACACTATTTCAACACGACCGTCTTACGATTTAACCACCTCAATCTTCTCAGTTGATAAGATTTTGTTTTTTTTAAGGTTGAAATAATCACCAGCTTTTTCACTTTCCTTCTTCACTGTTTGAAATAGTTTCATCAAGACCTCTTTACTTTCCACCAAAAAAGTGTTATCATCAGCATATCTTAGGTTGTTGATCCATCTTCCTTCAATCCTTTTGCTGTTGATATACAGTCAGGTGAAAAAGTAAGTACACCCCATGTAAAATTTTGACTTTTTCAACATATTTCAACATACAGCTATTTGATCTTCATTTCAACAATATTGATAGATAAAGGTGATATAATATAACAAATATCATGAAACATTTACATTTTGTAGTCCATTGTATAATTTAAATAAACATAAATGCAAATTTCACATGTGGAAAAAGTAAGTACACCCTTGGCTCTAATAGGTGGTATTTCCCCTTTTGGCAGAAACAACTGCAAGTAGGCGTTTCTTATAACTGTCTACCAGTCTCTGACATCGACTGGGAGAAATTTTTGCCCACTCCTCCATGCAGAATTCTTTCAGCTGTGCGATGTTTGAGGGGTTTCTTGCATGCACAGCTCGTTTCAAATCCCCCCACAACATCTCGATGGGATTTAGATCCGGGCTTTGACTTGGCCATTCCAGAACCCTCCATTTCTTTCTTTTCAGCCATTCCTTGGTGGATTTACTGGTATGTTTAGGGTCATTGGCATGTTGCAAGGTCCACCTTCGGTTGAACTTCAATTTTCCGACAGATGGCCTCACATTATCCTGAAGCACCCTCTGGTACAATGAAGAATGCATAGTGGATTCGATGATGGTGAGCTGCCCAGGCCCTGATGCAGCCAAGCTGCCCCAAACCATAATATTTCCACCACCATGCTTTAGAGTTGTTATCAGGTTCTTGTGGTCAAATGCTGTCTTTGGTTTTTGCCAAACATGTCTTCTGGTACTGTGGACAAATAGCTCTACCTTTGACTCATCTGCCCAGAGCACATTGTTCCAGAAGTGCTGGACTTTGCCTCGGTGTTCATTGGCAAACTTTAGTCTTGCCCTGATGTTTTTTCTGGACAGCAAAGGTTTCCTCCTGGCACACCTCCCATGTAGATCAAATTTGTGCAGCCTCTTTCTAATGGTAGACTCGTGCACTTTGACATCAACAGTGGCAAGGGCTACCTGTAGGTCCCGTGATGATATTCTGGGGGTTCTTCGAGACTTCTTTCAGCATCTTGCGGTCTGCTCTCGGGCTGAACTTGCTGGGGCGGCCTGGCCTGAACAAGTTGGCAGTTGTTTGGAATCTTCTCCACTTGTAGATGATCTTCTGGACAGTCGAATGATTGATTTCAAATTGTTTGGAGATCTTTTTAAATCCCTTCCCAGACACGTAGGCATCTATAACCTTCTTTCTGAAGGCATCAGAGAGCTCTTTTGATCTCGGCATGGTGACGCCGCACATTTCAACAACAAAGAGCAAACCAAACTAAATGTCTGAGGTTTAAATAAGACAGGTTCCTCCAAAATCCTCTCTAATGATGTTCTAATCATTTGCACCTGAGCTGGTGCACCTGATTCTAATTTTAGGTATTTGAAGTAGTGATAAATGTAGGGGTGTACTTACTTTTTCCACATGCGAAATTTGCATTTATGTTTATTTAAATTATACAATGGACTACAAAATGTAAATGTTTCATGATATTTTTTATATTATATCACCTTTATCTATCAATATTGTTGAAATGAAGATCAAATAGCTGTATGTTGAAATATGTCGAAAAAGTCAAAACTTTACATGGGGTGTACTTACTTTTTCACGTGACTGTATCTTCTTCCAATCCTTAGCCTGTTGATACATCTTCTTCCAATCCTTAGGTTGTTGATACATCTTCCTCCAATCCTTAGGTTGTTGATACATCTTCCTCCAATCCTTAGGTTGTTGATACATCTTCCTCCAATCCTTAGGTTGTTGATACATCTTCCTCCAATCCTTAGATTGTTGATATATCATCCTCCAATCCTTAGGTTGTTGATACATCTTCCTCCAATCCTTAGGTTCTTGATACATCTTCCTCCAATCCTTAGATTGTTGATACATCTTCCTCCAATCCTTTTGCTGTTGATGCATCTTCCTCCGATCCTTAGGTTGTTGATACATCTTCCTCAAATCATTAGGTTGTTGATACATCTTCCTCCAATCCATAGGTTGTTGATACATCTTCCTCCAATCCTTACGTTGTTGATACATCTTCCTCCAATCCTTCGATTGTTGATACATCTTCCTCCAAGCCTTAGGTTCTTGATACATCTTCCTCCAATCCTTAGGTTGTTGATACATCTTCCTCCAATCCTTCTGCTGTTGATACATCTTCCTCAAATAATTAGGTTGTTGATACATCTTCCTCCAATCCGTAGGTTGTTGATACATCTTCCTCCAATCCTTACGTTGTTGATACATCCAACTCCAATCTTTAGGTTGTTGATACATATAACTCTAATCCTGACTCCAGTGACTATGTCATCCAAGTTTGATTTCCTCATGATGTACTCACTATACAGATTGAACAAGTAAAGAGAGAATGAATCTCTGTCTGATCTCTTTTCCAATTCCCAGCCATTTTGTCTCTCCATAATCAGTTCCTACTGTAGATTGTGTAGTGTACAAACTTCTTATCAGACATATCCTCATTTCTCTCCACATAAATTCACATAATCCACATAAATTAATCTCTACTGCCTGCGATTTGATCTCTGCCTCTTCCTCTTCTAAAACCTGCTTGCTCGACGGCCATTCTCGCTTAACGAAGTCTTCTATTCTGTGTTTGATCATATTTGGTAATATCTTGTAGCATGTGCAATCAAGGCAATGGTTCGGGTATTTAAACATTCTGTTACCTTTGCTTTCTTTAACAATGGTATGTAGACTGCCTGCTTCCATCTTTTAGGCCATACAATCCTGCTCCAGATCTGTGTAAACAGGGATGTTACAATGTTGATCACATTCTTCCCAACTACCTTGAAAGGTAGTTGTATTGGAATTTCGTCGGTACCTTGTGCTTTTCCATTTGTTAGCTCTTTCAAGGCTGTATGTACCTCACATTCTATCTATCATTATTGGTTCTTACTCATAATATTTTCTTTATTCGAAGGTTGCCATCGTGTTGCTATCTCCTTTGTATGGAATGTCGGTAGAGTCCTTCCACATATCTTTCACTGGTTTATTCTGTCAGATCTTTTCCTCTTCTACTCTTAAAGACCCCAATCCTAAACCTTCCTGTAATTTCTCTGATCTTGATGAAAAGATTTCTCGTTTTCCCCACTATGTTGTCACTTCCTATCACTTTTCGTGCTTCTTTGGAATGTTTATCTTTGTTTTTCCCAGTGTGTCATTGGAAGTCGACACTTAGCTGCTTAATGTCCTCTGTTGATGCGTCTTTGGTTTGCATCTCTCTTCCAATGTCTGTGATATTTATTGCCTCTTCTGAGCCATTTAGTCTTCTTTATTTTTTAGGATTTTGTTTTTGGCATCTTCTTTTACAATGTCCGCACTTTCTTGCAACAATTCGTCTGGCATTCTGTCAACCAAATCCAGCTCTGGAAAATGTTTTTTTTTGAACCTTTATTGCATATTGTTTAGATTTGTTTCTGAGATCATATCTGGTCGTGCCTCCCCCCACCCCCTCTTTCTCAGTTTGACTCATAGTTTTGCCACAAGGAGTTCATGGTCTGTCCCACAGTCGATGCCTGGCAGAGTGTTGGCAGATTTCACAGCACTTTTCCATATTCTCCTGATTAGAATGTTGGAATTCTGATGTCTATGTTGCCCATTAGGTTAAGTCCATGTATATTGTATACAGTCCACACTTGGATTGTTTGAACCACGTGTTTGCGATTATGAGCTCATTCTTCACACAGAACTCCAGTATCCCATCCCGTAGCTCTTTGCAGATACCAAGTCCTTGTTTTCCTGTAATTCCTGGTGCTCCTGCCTCTCCAATTTTTACATTTCAGTCTTCCATAATAATTGAAACATCTTCTTTCTCACAGTTTAGAAAATGTTCTACCAGTTCATGCAACTTTCCATAAAACCCATCCACATTTTCTTCATCTGCTGCAGAAGATGGAGCATATATCTGAATGATGTTAGTATTCACTGACTGTCATTTCAAGTTCAACATCACTGATATTAACGTCTCATTGATTGGGTTATATCTCATTAACGACCCTGCCATCTTCTTTTTGAAAAT
The DNA here is from genome assembly GCF_964187855.1 of Myxine glutinosa. Classification (NCBI taxonomy): domain Eukaryota; kingdom Metazoa; phylum Chordata; class Myxini; order Myxiniformes; family Myxinidae; genus Myxine; species Myxine glutinosa. Next base: position 180,345,814 of record NC_136263.1, on the reverse strand, counting down.
TACCACCACTCCATTTCTTTCGCAGGTTTGGGGACTAGAAAATAACACTTTGTAATCGTCATGTTAAAACTGCTGCAAACCAGTCCATATGAGTTCACTTATCCCAAAAAATGTAAGGTTCTTGTCCTCCCCATCTCTCTTTGTATTAAGTCTAACTTTCCCTTGTTCATTAACCTTACATTCCATGTTCCAATTTTGTGAACGTTTGAGAAGCTCAGAGTTTGACTTGCAGTTCTGGCGACCTCATCAACAGGATATCCTTGTGGGTTTGATCCAGTCCCATCATAACGGCCAGTCCTACTCATCAAACACTTTTCTCCTCCCAATTAGCCATTTGGGTGCACTTTGGTGCATTAGCCAATTGGGTGCTTTGAAACCTTGGGCTCAACATCCAACACCATAGCATTATCTCTTAGATTTCTGATCATGTTTCTTTTCTTGGCATCTATGGAAGTGGTTTGCCATTGCATTCTTCTGGGCAGTGTCTTTACTAGACAGGTGATTCTAACCATTGCTCTCCATAAGAAAATCCTCTGTTGAGGACCAAGGCCCTGCAGCCATTACTGGCAATATGTGCCAACTGCCTTTATGCCCATCCACCACCTGCTCCCATGGCTTCATGTAACCCAGATCAAGAGGCTCTAATGGTGGTAGTACACCTTGCCTTAGGGTAGCTCATGCGTTAACAAATGCAACGGGCACCTCGTTTATAAGGATAGCTTAATTAAACCCTGAGCCTTTGGTTTCAAAACCTAAACCACAAGGCAGCGGTGGATTTAGATTCAGAGTTTCCTTCTCCTAGATGAGCTGCCTACCAAGGCTAATGAGCATCATCTCCTCAAATTAACTGTTTTTAAGGCACAATCATTCACCTTTCACCTCTATACTCGTTAGTGAGAACAACCCTGCAATGACAAGGCCGGTCCTAGGATAGACTGTCAAAGTGTCAAAGGCTGTTTGAGATGCTGAGCTGTGGAGCATGTTATACACAATGAGAGCTTATCCTCAATGTTACTCCATAACATAACAGTCCATGGGGGTCTTTTCATAGTTACAAAAATTAAAAGTAACATGTCTCTACTTTTCACCATAGCAAAAAAAAAATTGACATCCTCACATTTGTCTCCACTATCTCTACAAAACTCATGGGGTACCCTTTTCTAGTAATTGAGAATTTCTAACTCATGCATCTGAATTTATACATATCCTTTGATCAACAGACAATATATTGTTACGGTCCGCGGATTAGAATGTTATTTTTACCGAGCGGAGGTATAACCACGGCCGAACAGTTGTTCCCTGACTAAACCCGATTTACCCAAACGTTGGCCGTATCGCGCCACCGCTATTCAATCGGGAAAAGACTAAGACGACACGGATGTGAAGAAAAGGAAGACAAAGGCAAAGAAAGGTTTTAAATACGATTACTATTTATTACTATTTACAGGCTCAAAGTAACCAAGGAGAAGGAAAGATAATAAAATAATATACAGAAGCTTTTAGAGACACAGGGAAAATACTAGCTTATCTAACAGGCTTACTTACTACCCAGGACAGAACAAACGAAGACACAGACTCACGCGGGGAATTGCAGAGTGGATTGGCTGGAAGGAGGTGTGTGGCTGGAGGGGGAGGACGGCACGGAGCTGGCTGGAGCTTGATCCCGCACAGGACGTCGGGCTGGACCTCGACGGCGGCTGATGCCACCGAGCCTGTCGTGTGTGTGGGATCACGGGTCGGAGCTGCTTGGTGGAGCCGACGCGCTGGTGGGGGGTCTGGCGTGACGGGTTCTCTTCTCTCTCTTTCTTGGTCCAACCACTCTTTCTCCACCGACAACTCAACGCAACCACTCAACGCAACCACTGACCACCCCTGACGACCAACTCAGCTCTTGTCATGGACCTCTCTACGCACTCTGTTCTGACGACCCAGCTCTTTCCTTGGACTCATCTCTCTTGTGGGCGTCTCTCATGGGCTATATATCGCCCCACCCTTGAACCTTTGCGAACCTCCCCGATCGCTCTTCCTCCGCCCTCTCAAACCAAACCCCTCGTGCTTGGTTGGTTGTTCGGGGCCGGGCCACTCCTCCCCTCTCTGACGAGGTGGGGACCCGCCTTTCTTCCCCAACCCTGCCTCGTGGCCAATGGTGGTTGAAGAAAACCGCCCAAAATGCAGGTGGCCATTGAAATGAAATGAAAGGGGATCTACTCTTATTTCACTTGGTGCAATGGAGTATTTAAATTAATGGGAGACACAGCCTTACCCTAAGACACATAATAAGATATAAGCTACTGAACAAGGGTTTTATCGGGTCCTGCAATGTGGTGTTTATGGAATAACTACCGAGACGCCCTTTGACCTTTACACTACGGAGGTATTTACAAGGATCATGACATTTACAAAGGGTGATCTTTACAACAATTTACACTTCAACAACAACAAAAAAAAAAACATTCTCATATCCACAACAATATATATATCGTCAGGAAACAATGTCATTGTTCAGTTTTAGGGCATCATATCCCAGAGGAAGGAGTTAACAAAGATCCATAAAGGGTCCATCAATAACTGGATGTCAGGAAGCAGGAGCCTCTGTCAGCATGATTGAAACCATCCCTGCTTGTTTTTTAGACAAAACAGACACGACTCTTTCATCGCATCAAACCTTCATCATGAGCCAGAGCAGTTCTGGGAGTAATTGGGATGTCAGGCAGTTTGTCGAGTCGTGCATACCGTGGAATATCACGGAAGAGTAACTGCACACAAGGATTTCATCTCTGTGGTTAACGCGCAGTATCGCAGGAGTGGTGCAAAAAACAGTTGCCCAACGACTTCAAAATGTAGAAACACGTTTTGTGGAATAACAGTCTGATGGAAGTGTCTGTAGGTTTCATTGGAACACCACTGAGAGAATGTCTACAAAATATGAAAACTAGGGGACGTATTAAGTGAGGAATGGTAGAAACTTGTAACAGATGTTAGAGTAAGGGTCACGGCTGTGATTAGGGCACTGGGGGACCCTATAGAGTATTCAATTGCTGCACACCGTGGCTTGTTGTGCAATGTTATTAAAATTGTGTCTCTCCCTTGACTTTCGTTAGATAAGTGGACTATGTTCATGTCCATTGAGGTTCAATTATTTTTTCTAATTTTGGGTCTTTCTTCATGAAAGTTATTTCTTGAATCGGTTTCATCTTTTGGCTGATTAAGTTAGGTATTCAGGCCACTTTCGTCCTTTCGTCCAATAGTTGGCGTGGCCTATCGTCCGATAGCCAAGTTACTACCGAACAAAGTATTCATCCTCTCGTCGATGGTCACTGAAGGCTCAAGAAGCAAGGATAGGAATACTTGCAGAAAGAACAAGTGATGTTAAAAATATATGTGAAAAAATATTTGGTAACAACTTGCACCACTACGTTACTGAACAGAACCCATTGCATTTTTCATTTTATTGTTTGCTTGTTTGTGTTTGTTTGGTTTAAACAAGTATAATGTAAAAAACAAGGGTAAGGCCTATCGTCATTCGGAATGACCCCGTGTTTACTCATGTCGAATGATCTTCCTTACGGCAGGAAAGGAAAGCTGCTTTGAGCGAATCATCGCACGGTTTGGGAGAAAGGTTGTCTATGTGGTTGTTGGAGATGGAGTAGAAGAGGAACAGGCTGCAAAAAAGGTAAAAAATAAATTCTGCTTTGAATTCCCTCCGAGCCATCTATTTATTACGTCTGCATGGGGTTGGAGGGGAGGGGATCTAAACGAAGCTCATCCATACTATGAGAGCCGTTTATCTGTCTGTGTCACCATTTTTCTCAGAGATGTCAAACTTTTATAGGCTCATCAGTGAGTGGCTGGGAGTGTTTTTGGCAAAAAAAAAAATTGAAATTTTTCAAAAAAGAAAAGTTTCTTTTTTTGTGTTTTTTCTTTAGAAAAAAAGAATTGCTCTGTAGTGCCTAATACTTTGTAGCTATGTGAAAGGTAATATTAAATGATCCCCAACCACATTCCGTAGTGGGCGGGTGTTGCGAAGTGTTTTACTTTTAGGCACCCACAAAAAATAGAAAAAAAAAATTGATTTCTTCAAAATGCCAACAGGATTATAACAGCATCCTGCAACGCGGGCACTCTTGCTAGTACTTGATAAGAGGAAGAAAATGGAGGACGATATAGAGAAGGAAGTGTGCTCGGAGTGGGGGGACAAGGAAACAAAATCCTCACCAGCAATAGCAGTGCACTACGGGGGTCATTCATGCTCAAAGTTCCACCATACACGCGTGACCCCCTTCGAACACAGACACAGTACAGTACTCTCTCTGCCAAACTTTAATATGTGATTAATTACTTATTTTTTGCAGAAGCCAAATTGGATGGTGGGAGGCTGTTTCCTGTTTCCTGTAATCTTCCTATTCGCTGTGATATAATATATAGCTGTTTCCTGTTCAAACTTTTTTCCAACAACAGTTGCTGAATGGTTTTCAAACTGCCATGTTGCGCACACAGGGCCATACAATTAATGCACATGTTCTGAGCGAGCATGTGCGATCTACTTTGGAATTTCCTTCAACTGCAGTGCCCGTTGTGTAAGTTAATCTTAGCGTGGGGGATGGGGTTCAGCGCAGAGGCTGCAGCCAAAGAGCCCATGGGAACGGCAAAATGCCAGGGGCATTATATTTTGGCTATTATCCTAAAGCTGTTGGAGATTGACACAGGCTTTGGGGTTTAAGGACCATGTGGCTTGGCAATCGGGACTCTTTTGAAGCAAGAGGTTCTTCCGCAAAAGATGATTGATTTTTCTGAGCCAATTTGACGCGCTCGTGGTATTTAACGTTTATTCATTGTGTTTTTACAAACACCTGGAAACGCAATTCAATAATGGCAGAAAATTAACTGTTTGTGAGGATGACGTCATAATGGGCTATGACAAACTCCCTTTTTTTCGACTTATGGGTTTGCCAACGTGTGGAGGTTTAGGTATTGATCTCATTTTGTGTTTGAGAACAATGGTTTTACCTAGAGATTGGGCATGATTAAGGGGGGTGTATATTTATTATGTAAACATAGGTGTTAGGGTAAGAGTTAAATTGAGGGGGGGGGGGGGGGGGAATTAAGTGTTGACAGTAAGTGAACGTGGGGTGGTTGCAAAGAAAAGGAAGGTAGAGAGTTTTCTTGGAGTTTAGGGAAAAAAAGGTAAAGAAAGATGGGAGTCATTAGGAGTGGAGGAAGTGAAGTGGAGAGGCATGTATGGGACATATGTGGGGTTAGGGTTTCAAAATTTCGCCATATTTGTCTACGTAATAAATGTATTGGCCCTAATGGTGAACTTTCAAGTTCCACGTACTGTGCCAAGTCGCCGGTCTGCTCCAGCATTAATCCATTCTTCTTCTTCGTCTTTCGTATGTAGAACAATGCTGCTGGGTAGCATCATTCGCTAAGGGCGTGGCAGTGCCGCTCATGCAATGCAGTCTGTAGGTTAGGGGACAAATTTTGGGGGAAAAAAAATGTGTACAAGATCGAGGCTCGTGTAAGAGCTAACATTGATCACAAAAAGACAAACTGACACATGTAACATATGATATAGGGAGCGGGAGACAAGATGGGGAGAGAGAGGGAAGCACACAAGTAGAACAGCAGAGAACAGGGAGATCTGTGGGAGGGAGAGGGCTTGGGGGGAGGATGCATGGAAACGGGGGGGGGGGGGAAAGGGGGTGGGAGAGGTATAAAACACATGGACACTGCTAGGACTTCCAGGAAAGAAGTCGGTATTTCAAAAAAGTGGATCTGGGGTGAATTAACGGGGGTAGAAAAGATCAAGGTTTTGGATTGGGGAAGATAAAAGATGGTGGTGAACAGCTGTTTTAAAGACGTGGAGGGAGGATTGGGATTGAAGAGAATGTGGGAGTTTGTTCCAGAGGCAGGAGAAAAGAGGAATGAAAAAGTGAAGGTGAATAGAGAGTCTTGATTTTGGAAGTTTCACCAGAAGAGGGTTGCTGACAGATCTTGTGCATCCTGCAGAAATGTTTGGGGGACAGAGCACAGATAGAGCTGGAGGAGTAAGGCCGGAGAGGAGTCGGTAGAAGACAGAAAGACCACCAAACTGCCTGTGATGAGCGAGTGAAAGGCCCTCAGAATCAAATTTATTGCGAGAAATACCAATGATTCTGAAAGCTTTGGTTTCTACAGCGTGAAGCCGAGCTAGGTTTGAGGCAGGAGCACCGGCCCAGAGGGGAGAACAGTATTCCATCAAGCTGTGGATGAAAGCTTTGTACTGTATGTGGTGAGGAGCTCAGGTGTGCCAAGGAAGGACTTCGCACGACGGAGGATGCTCAGTCGGGGACTGGCTTTGGAATCCAGCTTGGAAATGTGGTTTTCCCTTGAAAGCAGATAGTGAGACCCAAAAGCTTGAGTGACAGAACTTCTTGGAGAGGATTGTTGAGAAAGTAGATGGGAGGGTTGTCCAGTCGGTCTTTTCAGAGCGACATTGTAAGAGTGTGAGATTTGTCAGGATTGAAAGACATGTTCCACTTGTTTGACACCAATTTGGCCATGATGCTGGCGATAGCTCACACACTCTTGGCGAAGGCGTTAATCCATTGAAAAAATGATTCATCAATATTATTATTCTTTAAACAATCTATTCAACAGGTATAAATCCATCAAGGGTACTTTCCAATCACCTTATCTCTGGTGTTTAATTCTGCATGGTACAGCACAACTTTTGTAGAAACAATGAAGAAAGTATATATATTATATATATATATATATATATATATATATATATATATATATATATATATATATATATATATATATATATATATATATATATACGTATCTATCTATATATATATATATATATATCTATCTATATATATATATATATATATATATATATCTATCTATATATATATATATGTATATATATATATATATATATATATATATATATATATATATATATATATATATATATATATATATATATATATATATATACAGTATATATATATATATATATACATATATATATATATATATATACATATATATATATATATATATATATATATTTATATTTATATATATATATATATATATATATATATATATATATATATATATATATATACAGTATATATATATATATATATATACATATATATATATATATATATATATATATATATATATATATATATATATAGAAATATATATATATATATATATATATAAATATATATATAAATATATATATATATATATATAGATATATGCATATATATTTTAATAAACAGTAATTAAATTCCTGCATGGGGCTCGTGAGGAAAATTCTGACTCAACCCGGGACTCGAACCAAGGACCTCCATCACTTACGTGGTGACAACCCACTGCGCTATTGAGCCAACCGAAATCGACTCAGAAAATTGCCACACATTCGGGGTCGGTCCAACTTGCCAGATTCTGAGTCGTATATATATATATAAATATGTAGTGTGTACTACATGACCAAAAGTATGTGGACATCCCTTCTAATTAGTGGATTCGGCTATTTCAGCCATACCCATTGCTGACAGGTATATCTTTAATCAAGCACACAGCCATTCAATCTCCATAGACAAACATTGGCAGTAGAATGGGCCATACTGACGAGCTCAGTGACTTTCAATGTGGCACCGTCATAGAATTCTACCTTCCCAACAAATCAGTTTGTCAAATTTCTGCAGGCTAGAACTGCCCCAGTGAACTGTAAGTGCTGTTATTGTGAAGTGGAAATGTCTAGGAGCAACAACAGCTCAGCCACGAAGTGGTGGGCCACACAAGCTCACAGAACAGGACTGCCGAGTGCTAAAGCATGTAGTGCATAAAAATCGTCTGGCCTTGGTTGCAACACCCACTACCGTGTTCCAAACTGCCTCTGGAAGCAACATCAGCACAACAACTGTTTGTCAGAGCTTCATGAAATGGGTTTCCATGGCCGAGCAGCCACACACAAGCCTAAGATCACCATGCGCAATGCCAGGCGTCAGCTGGAGTGGTGTAAAGCTCACTGCCATTGGACTCTGGAGCAGTGGAAACACGTTCTCTTGAGTGATGAATCACACTTCACCATCTGGCAGTCCAATGGACGATTCTGGGTTTGGCAGATGCCAGGAAAACGCTACCTGCCCGAATGCATAGTGCCAACTGTAAATTTTGGTGGAGGAGGAATAATGGTCTGGGGCTGTTTTTCTTGGTTCGGGCTCGGCCCCTTAGTTCCAGTGAATGGAAATCTTAACACTGCAGCATACAATGACATTCTAGATGATTGTGTGCTTCCAACTTTGTGGTAACAGTTTGGAGAAGGCCCTTTCCTGTTTCAGCATGACAATGCCCATTATGCACAAAGCGAGGTCCATACAGAAATGGTTTGTCGAGATCGGTGTGGAAGAACTTGACTGGCCTGCACAGAGCCCTGACCTCAACCCCATCAAACACCTTTGGGATGAATTTGAATGCCGATTGCGAGCCAGGCCTAATCGCCCAACATCAGTGACCAACCTCGCTAATGCTCTTGTTGCTGAATGGAAGCAAATCTCCACAGAAATGTTCCATCATCTAGTCATTCTAGTGGAAAGCCTTCCCAGAAGAGTGGAGACTGTTGTAGCAGCAAAGGGGGGACTGACTCCATAGTAATGGTCATGATTTTGGAATGAGATGTTTGATGTTCGGGTGTCCACATACTTTTGGTCCTGTAGTGTATATATTAGTGGGGTATGTGTAAGCAATAACAAACCATGCTTCGTACGTAGGTTCATCATAAATAGAAGCTTTATGATTACAGGCAAGCATCACCAACCTGCTGCTGGATATCTATTTGGGTTTATTTATTTATTTTACAGATGCATTTTCACAGTTTATACTTACAGAAATTACAATTTTCAAATGCTAAATGTCGATTGAGGTTGTTTTTTTGCGGACACCTTTATAGTTTTTTAAAATACATTTTCAGTTATGGACACTTTGCGTTGGTTCTGGGATTTTTCCCGGTGTACCGGCTTTGATGTCCGTCGGCACACAAAATTTCAGCTTTCTTCGACATCCAGAAGGTACCAAACATTAATATCAGTCAGTCAGTGGTTAGAAAGAGCTTCATATATATTGTTACGGTCCGCGGATTAGGATGTTATTTTACCGAGCGGAGGTATAACCACGGCCGAACAGTTGTTCCCCACTAAACCCGATTCACCCAACGTTGGCCGTATCGCGCCACAGCTACTCAATCTGGAAAACTCTAAAGCGACCGAATGCAAAGAGGAAGAAGACGTACAAAAGAGTAACGGGATTTATTATTATTTACACACACAAGCAAAAAGGAGCAGTCACGATTATGTACAGGGACATGAGACGCAGGTGACACAGTGAATTCCTTATACAAGCTTAATTACCTACCCAGGACAGAACACACAAAGACGACTCACACGGGGAATTGCAGAGTGGATTGGCTGGAAGGAGGTGTGTGGCTGGAGGGGGAGGACAGCACGGAGCTGGCTGGAGCTTGATCCCGCACGGGACGTCGGGCTGGACCTCGACGGCCGCTGATGCCACCGATCCTGTCGTGTGCGCGGGATCACGGGTCGGATCACGGGTCGGATCACGGGTCGGATCACGGGTCGGATCACGGTCGGAGCCGACGCGCTGGTGGGGGGTCTGGCGTGACGGGTTCTCTCCTCTCTCTTTCTTTTGTCCAACCACTCTTTCTCCAACGCAACCACTCAATGCAACGACTGACCACCCCTGACGACCAACTCAGCTCTTGTCATGGATCTCTCTTTTCAGACTCATCTCCTTGTCTCAGTAAAAGCGTATCTCTCTGATGACCCAGCTCTTTCCTTTGTACCTCACCACGCAGCTCAGCTCAGCCTTTCAGCTCCTCTCTTGGACTCATCTCTCCTCTGTAAAAGCTCATCTCTCCTCTGCTCTTGGGAGCTTCCCGTCGCGGGTTATATAGGCCCCGCCCCTCAACCTTTGCGAACCTCCCCCAAACGCTCTTCCTCCGCCTTCTCAAACCAAACCCCTCGTGCTCGGTTGGTTGTTCGGGGCTGGCTCACTCCTCCCCTCTATGACGAGGTGGAGACACGCCCTTCTTCCGACCCTGCCTCGTGGTCAATGGCGGCAATTGGAGGGGATGTAATTGGCAATGGCAATTGAGGCCTGGCAATGACGAAAGGGGCAATGGAAGTTTTGGGAATGGGCATGAAGGGAATCTACTCTTATTTCACTCGGTGCAATGGAGTGTCATTCTAATGGAAGACAAGGCCTTACCCTAAGACACATAATAAGATATAAGCTACTGAACAAGGGTTTTATCGGGTCCTGCAATGTGGTGTTTATGGAATAACTACCGAGACGCCCTTTTTATCTTTACACAACTCCGGAGGCAGGAGGCGCAGAATAAACAATAATCTATCTATAATTCCAGTAATCTCTGTGTGTTTGTTTGTTTGTCTGTGACCGCTGTTTCTCGACAACCACGGGTCCTATATACTTTAAACTTGCCAGGTATATTGCTGGGGACCCGAGGATGTGCCTTTTCAAGGTTTCATATTAATCGGACAATTACTTACCGAGCTATGTCCAAAAAACGATTCAACCAATCAGAGAGCAGCGAGCTATCGCGTGTGCCGAACGTGGCGAACACACTCTGCCTCGGATGGCACATTTGAGAGCGTATTCATTTATTTCCCGTCGGCAAACTATGTTGGCGCTATGTTGGCGTTAAACGATGTTTTAAAACTAATTAAAACCCCGGGGGGATTGTCACTGTACTCGCAAGCCGTTCGCCGTTCGCTTTGGCGTTGCGAATGGACCAAAACATTTCATGGACCAAACCATTTCATGTAAAGCATTCGCCGTTCGCTTTGGCGTTGCGAATGGACCAAAACATTTCATGGACCAAACCATTTCATGTAAATAGAGGGGGGGATATAATTTTAGATATAGATATAGTACGGGCATGCCCTAGTAATAATAAAGCACACAATAAAAAAAACACAATCCTCATATCTGCAACAATATATATATATATATATATATATATAAAACACAGTTTGTGTGTGTGTGTGTGTGTGTGTGTGTGTAATGTTACCGGTAGACTCCTAAACGGAGAGGCTCACGTACTTGAGTCTGTATATATATATATACAGACTTGGCATTTAATATGGAATATTTTTTTTGTGGGGGTGAACTTACTTTTCAAGATGACTTAGAACCAAAAGTTCATTGGAATTATGTTGAAATTATTCTAGATTTTGTTCATGTGACCTTTAAAAGAAACAAAAACCACATTTGACATTTTGAAGTAAATAAATTGATCCTTGAAAGTTATGTAAACTGATATTGAACTCAATTCACGGACAGTACTGTGTTAAACTTCTGTACGTTTTCCAGAAGTATCTCTTTATTTTGCACATTAGCCAAAAAAAATTTCAACAAAAACAAAAGCTAAATTATGACTGGGATTACACACAGTAAAATTACAGTTCAGTACTTCGTGTAACCCCCAAGAGCATTCAGGAGAGCACGTACACGTCGAGGCATGCTGTTCACGAGATTTGCCAAGGTTTGGACAGGAATTGCTTGCCATGCAGTGACAATAGCCTGCTGCAATTCACGCACAGAGGTAGGCTGCTGGTCCAAGTTGTCAATTTGACGCGTTAATTCTGCCCACAAGTTCTCTATCGGATTCATATCCGGGGACATGGCAGGCCACTCCATATGCTCTACACCACGGTCAGCAAAAAGTGTTGGATCATGCGAGCATGATGAGGCCGGGCATTGTCATCTTGGAAGACAAAGTTTCCTCGAAAGGCTGCACGAGCAAATGGAAGCAATGTTTCTTCCAGAATGACCCTGCACTTGAACTGGTTCAGGTTTCCATTCAGAACAACCAGGTCAGTTTTGCCCCCTGCATGAAAAGCAGCCCAAACGGTCACCCCACCACCTCCAGCTTGGACTCTTGGCACTATACAATCTTCGTTGTGGGCTTCATGCACTTGTCTGCACACTCGGACGCGGCCATCTTGACGATAGACCAGAAATCTAGACTCGTCACTGAAGGTCACGTGATTCCAGTGTCCTGGCTGCCATTGACGGTGCTCTCTGGCCCACTGCAATCGGCGCTGGCTGTGTTGTCTGGTCAGGCATGGCTTTCTCAGGGGACGCCTGGCACGAGAGCCTGCTTGAACCAGTCATTGGTTGACTAGCCTTCTGGATACAGGCACATTTGTCAGTTGCTGCCACTCAGCCCTAAGCCGATTAGCTGACTTGGTACGGCCATTGCAGACTAACCGGTACAGCTGGCGATCATCTCTCCTTGTGGTTCTGCATGAAAGTCCTGGCCTCGGTATTGGAGTAGGGACACCCCTCTGAGCATTTCGTTTCAGGATCTTTGACACCTGACCTTGAGTGATGCCATACTGCCGAGCAATAGCACGCTGTTTCATGCCAGAATTTCGTAAAGCCACCACTCCATGACAAACAGCATTGTCAAGTTGACGGATCATCTCCCGAGGAAGCGGCAATAACTTTTGTAGACGTGCAGCAGTTGTTTTCCACGAATACAGAATGCAACAACCCTTATATACCCGATTGTGTAGCCAATCATCAAATGTACTTGTCCTTACATTTTGTCACGCCACCTGTGATATAATCCTGTTATTGACTTCTTGCTGCGAAAGGCAATCAGTGACATGGTTCTTTCAACAAAGACATCACCTAAGGGTAAAATAAACTCACCAGATTGATATACTGAGTTCAGAAAGTAAACCCAAGTCAAGAAAAAATATATATTCCATATTAAATGCCAAGTCTGTATATATATATATATTGTTGCGGATCTCGAATTACGGCGCTCCCCTTACTGAGGGGGGTTTATTCCCCTCGTCTATTAAGCTGGCCGTCCGAGTCCTAGAAGATATCGCGCTCCTTTGCGGGGTTGAAGTTGACCAGGGTGACTGGTAAACGGGTTCCCAGATACCTTTGCCAACCTCTCCGCAAAGCAGGACGATACTTCTGTTCGAGCCACGGACAAGATGGAATTTTGCCGAGCGGTTTAGCAATCCGAAGCTTGAGCCGTTAGCAAAAGACTAACCCGATTCCGAGCGTTGGCCAAATCGTGCCACGTATATTCAATGGAGAAATCACTAAAGCGAACGGATGAGAGGAAACCCAAAGTAAAGGAAGAACAAATATAATTTATTAATTATGTACAAGAAACCCGAAGAGGAAATGAAAGAAGGGAATATACAAGAAGAAGAAGAAGCAGTGACACAGGGCAGCCTTAAACAGTCTTATATTATCACACGCCAGGACAATACAAACACACTTACACAAATGGGGTGGTGGTGGCGGGAAGGAAGAGAAGGATCCAAGCAGATGGTCCCAGGCTCCGGGTCCGCCGCGAAGAATGGCAGGCAGCTTCGCGTGTCATTGGCGTGCGACCGGACCTTATAATTATGCGGGGGACTGGGATTCTGCGTACGTCATATTCAGGCCAACTCTCTCTCGCCCAGCGTTCGTCTTAGAGGGTACCCTCGCACAGGTCGCTCAAACAACGTGACAATCAATCGAGCGCTCCCTCACACAGTTCGTTCACAATCAGCATCCCCCGGCACAGTCCTTAATCAATGGCCTCCCCTCGCGCATCTCTTGAGAGGGCTTGGCGCTTGCACTTTTATAACCCGCTTAGAAATCAAGCCGCGCTTCATCGAGCCACGCCTATTAACGAGCTCACCTCAGCCCTGGTTGGCTGGTGGGGGCTTACCGGCCACGCCCTGGTGGTGAGTTGACGTAGCCACACCTCATTCTTGCCGCCCCGCCCCCTTCTTCTCCAAGCCTGACCTCGTGTTCAATGGTGGCTGAGCCAGGCAGCGAATGCCACTGGCAAGCCCAGGAACACAATTTGGAGGAAGGCTTCGCCGCAATATGAATTGACAAAGGGACATACTCTTATTTAATTAATACAACGCAGATTCAACTATTGGGAACAGATCCTTACCTGAAACACATACTATTGAAATAACTAAAGGAGAAGCCTATGGTGTGCTACGTGTTGCTCGTGGCCTAACTAGGGTGCGACCTTTGACCTTTTACACCAAAAAAATGGAAATATTTACAGGGGATTATTTATAAGGGAATATTACAGATATTTACAAAGTGGAGGGTTCTAAAAACCGCATATATATATATATATATATATATATATATATATATATATATATATATATATATGATGTTTATCTATAAACACAAAATCAACCTGTAATGGTTGTGTATGGTTCTAAGAGTGAGCTCCAGGCTACCTCGTCTGAAACTTAAATCACATTCCATCCCATTAATGTAGGTGATCTGCTGGATCTGTAGGACAGGTGATCAATGGTGCTCGAGGCATTCGACGGACATGGCAATTGCATTGGCAACCGGCCTTTTTGAATGGCTAATTGGATTACTTTGATTGTGATGTTCTCCTGCTAGTGAGGGTGACCTCAGTTGATGCTCGGGGAAAGTTGACTCAGCAAGATGGAAAGGCACGAGTGAAGATAAACTTCGACTGACACAGATTGGAAAATCTTTGATTGTCCGGGAGTCAGGCGATTGTCTCGTCATTTTGATAGCTGTTGAAATAAATCATTCCAGGAGGTTTCCAATATGGCATCACAGCAGTTGCTCTTTCCATGAACACTGGGTGTGTCTGTGATTATCACACTCAGCCAGAGCCCGCATACCCCACGCTTCATTTAGCTTTCACTGCCCACACTCTTAGGAGCACTCTGCTGTCACAAAAAGGATGACAACTTTTCCTAACGAGCAATAAATTATCTACCTGAACGCAAATGGCTCCAGCTTGTCTCCGGGCACTGAAATTAGGAGCAGTTAGAGGATTCCTTCACCACGGTTCAGGATGGGATCATTCAGGGCAGCCACTCATTACAGATTGCTCCAGTTTTGGCCTGCCTCTTCGCGCAACAAGTTTGACTGCGAGGGGTTGAACTTTCTTTACTCACTCAGCTATCTTCACTTGCAACCCAAGGCTCAAAATGTCCGCAACACTGACTTCCATTAGTTATGCTGCCCGCGAGCAAAAGTACTTACTAGCAACACCCGTGCGCTCCCAGGCAGGACTTCTCTGACATGGGATGAGTGGGGGTGCCTGAGAGTTTTTGCTCCGGTCGTGATGTTTCCTCTGTCGAGTGCTGGGGCGTGACGGGGGAGAGCATGGATCCGGGAAACCAGGACATTCCATGGTGCCTGGCTGTATCGGGCTGTTCTTCCTTGGGTGAATGCAAATTATTGATACGCTTGAGCCTCACACTCACTTTAGAGATGGCCTGTGGCCTGTGGCAGTCTTTAAGGTTAACCCTAACCCTTATGAAATTGAATGCGCTGATCAGTGGTTACATTTACCAGCAACTTTACCGTTTCACTGATTGGCAGCTCAACAGGTGTACATTTACTATCAATGAATGCTATAATTGCTTTATTGTCTTTAATTTGCTATATTTTATCACTTCCGCAGATATATTTACTATATTTTAAGAGGGAACTTATCCATAAATGAACCCAAAGCCAGATACCATAACAAACGCTGAACCCAAAGTCCATGGTATGTAATAGTATGGCAGATAGGTGCAGGAATTGTGCCTTTGATGATATAAGCATGGCATTTGGCACACTGTCAGAGTATGCCCTAAGAAAGATATTTGGCTATAGGGCCATCGCAGATTTGTCCCTTTTTGAAAAATGGCCGCCATTGTTGTCACAGGACAAATCTGCGATGGCCCTATAGCGAAATATCTTTCTTAGGGCATACTCTAACTGTGTGCCAACTCTCGTGCTTGTAACATCAAAGGCACAATTCTCCCAAATATTTCACCTATCTGCCGTACTAAAAATTTGGCGCCATTTTTATTGGACACATCTGATGACTCTAATAGTCAGAATATTTAACTGTGTACCAAATACCATGCTTGTATGATTCAAACAACAGTTTATACAAATTAATATACCATATACCATACCATATAAATGGCGGCCATTTTAAAAACATTGTTGTCACAGGACAAATATATGATAACCCTATAGTTAGGGGTCTTTAATTATGTGCCAAATGTCAAGCTAGTATGACCACAACAACAGTTTATACACAGTAATGTACCAAATATACGTAAAATAACAAGGAATGGAGGCCATTTTGAAAAATGGCCGCCATTGTTGTCACAGGACAAATCTGCGATGGCCCTATAGCCAAATATCTTCCTTAGGGCATACTCTAACTGCATGCCAACTCTCGTGCTTGCATCATCAAAGTCACAATTCTCCCAAATATTTCACCTATCTGCCGTACTATAACAGCCAGTGGTGAACCGTGTAAATATTTTGGAAATTATCTTACAATTCACTCGTATCCAGGTTTCCCAAGCAAATATGAGCAATTTATATGGAGTTTCCCTATCCAGAGCACATTATATTTCCATGTGACAATACCAGACTTTTTTGGCTTAACTTGCAGGATAGCTGATCTGGACTCATGAGCGCAGTCGCCGTGCTTTTGCGGTGCTCAAATGAAAGGAAATAAAATCCAAATCCCATTACCTGAGGTGAAGTGAATTGATGTTGAAACTCAGCGCCAGAGCGCCAGGCACAGCCGGCCTTTCAGGGAAGAGAATGCAGGGGCACCGAGGTGGCGGGTGATGAATTTGGCGAGTTTGACTATGGCACCCCGGGGAGCCGTGCGCTTGGTGGCCTATAGCCGTGTGTACACAGCTGCCTTGGATTGGGCATGCCTCGAGCTCACGAGTCCTAGCCGTGCCCCGGGCCTGCCGCCAGCACCAGCTCGCAGGCTGCGATTTGGTTTTGCTGCCCCCTTTCCCTCCCCGCAGTGCGTTTTACTGCCGGAGATTCATAGAGCTCAGGAAGGTTGTCGTGCAGCTGTGAGCACTCTTTATTCTTTACGAGAAGCTAAGCCTTCAGCAGTTTACTAGTGCTAACTTTAACCTTAACACTTACTCCAGTCATACACTTACCCTCAACAAACTGAACTCACACGATTCACCTTGCTCCCATAAAGTCTAAGGCAAGGTAAATAAATAGAATCAGTATTCTAGTTTCTGACTCGGGATACTTTGCACGGTTTGATGCTTTCATACCAAAGCACAATTGGCTTCTTTGAAAGCCTGTATAATTGAAACCACTTGGACGAAAAGAAATAAAAAAAGTTTTGCCATCATGAAAAATGGAATTTTTGAAAACATTTGTCCTAAAGAATCGTTGCAACCATGAGAAGTCCAATCCACATCACTTGCCTTCTCATTCAACTGGCATTGGTAGCAGAATAGCCATTTTACAGACAATTTTGGGAAACATTGGGTCGGCTGACGTAAAGGTGTTGCAACATAATTTTCCAAATATTTCATCCACCTTTTCTGCATCCAAAAAATAAATCGTACCCTCGGATCTCGATGAACGATCTCCTTCCCTCTTACGGATTACACACAAGGGTGATCGACGTAATTGGTGGATGACATGGTCGCACCGCCTGTGACCGAGGTAAGCGGTAAATCCAAAGTGTCTGCAAGAGGTTGATGGACACCAGAAAATAAAGGTGTTGAGGCCAACGTGATGATCTATCCATATATGGCTTTCACCATGTTAAGAAGTTAAACGTTTTAATTTTGTCGTGTATTTCTCCGTTTCATACTTGATAAAAGTCAAACAGAAAAGTCTTGATAGAAGTCAAAAAGTCGAACAGGAATGGGATGCTGTTAGTTGCTTTTGGATCAGTTGCTGAAACCCCGGCTGTCACACCAAAGACTTTTAAAATGTACGTGTTACTTCCTTGCTTGATGCTCAGCATTTAGTTGATAGAGCATGGACAATCCCTTTGGGTTGGAGTCTATGGAGAGGAGGACATTCCTCCTTATTGCCCAATTGAATGCTGGGAAAAAATGGACGTCATAAAGATGGCGTCACTGAGCCCCAGTGTCCGGGGAAGTCATGTCACTTCCACCAAGCTCAGTGGCTGTGTTTGTCTGATGTCATGTCCGATGTTGACTCGTGTATTTCTCGTGCATGGTATGGCAGGTTTCAATCCCATATACTGATTGGGCTGGCGGGATGGCCTAGAGATACGCACACTCACCTGGGTTTGAATATCAGGCCAACTGTAAACTGTCATCCTGGTGATTAATCAATGTGTGTGCTGTCCCCTGGACGGATGTTAACTGGATCTGTGTGTGTTCCGTCCCTCAATTTGTGTCCATCTGCCGGTGTCGCGAAATAAATCCGCCCCCGTATAAACTCTCCCCCCGGCGAATCTGTACAGGTACAGAATCGCCCCCGGCGAATCTGTACCGGTATAAAATCGCCCCCAGGCGGATACGTTTCTCGCCCCCATCAGAATAGAATCGCCCCCCATTCTCGTTTACATTTCCATTAAATAAAACATATTAGGAATGACTTGTTAGGTTGAAAAGTGTTATTCTAGCCATATGTGTGTGAGCCACATTTGTTAGGGTTGTTAGGGTTATGGTTAGTGAGGGTTAGGGTTAGGGTTAGGGTTGTTAGGGTTAGGGTTAGGGTTAGTTACTGTTAGGTTAGTTAGTTATTGTTAGGTTAGGTTAGGTTAGTTAGTTATTGTTACACTTTTTTCCAAGTTTGAATATCTGCTGAAACATGTACATATATATTATGAGGGGGCGATTTTGTCATGGGGGAAAGTCTATTTCGTGGCAGGGGGGCGAATATATTTCGAGGGGGGCGAATCTGTACCGGTACAGAATCGCCGGGGGGCGGATCTGTTTCGTGACACCGGCATTAGTTGGTGGACGTCAGACATCCTACGGATATTTATGTGCAAGCTCCACCATGAACCTCAGTCATTTTAAAGGAGAATTTTGAATCTTACTTTTTAGATTGGCACCTTTTGATACATTCAGCCTCTGTATACACCCACTCCTTCTCTCCATGCTCTTTGTATTTCGCTTGAACACCATTTACGATTTTACGATATCACATGGACATCCATAAGAAGTAAACTTTTCCCTCACTGGGAAATGTTCTCATGCTCGATGCTCGATCGATTATGATGCTCGATGATGACATTAGGACATTATTATGTGTTAATTCTGAAATGCAGCACAACCAGAAGTCATTCTCATGCAATCGCTTCAGTCTAGTGTTATTCATTTTTGGGGGGAAATTGCAGAATTAAATATTAATGAATAGTTGTTAAATCTTACTATAATTCACCAAATGTCCGTATGTCTGTCCGTTCCAAGGTACCGCAAAAACAGTTGAACTGATCGCAACAATATTTTGGGTGGGTAATCCTCGGACCCCTTGGAGTAAAATAGGCTATATTGTTTTTCCAATTTTTCCAAGTTTTCCAATTTTCCAATTTTCCAGTTTTTCCAAACACTATGGAATAATATTTACCGATATGAACAGTGATGTGGCTTTTATTGAAATTCTACAAATACTGTTTAGATTTTGATGAGAATTATGAACCTGCAGCGAATGCGGAAGTGGACAGATGACGGCAATGTGCGGGTTTGATAATATCCCAATACAACAGTCATTCAATCGTAATGTTTAATCCTTAAATGTTAATCGTGTTAATCGTTTTGTTAAAGTGTCAAAGTGTTAAAGTGTTAAAGTTAAAGATGATAGGAATTGAGTGAATACAAGTACGATTTTGAATTCGTAATTGTATTCACCCACCCGTATGGAACCTCACATCAGGATTTAAATATTTGTTTATGTCACGAATGTTGTTAAAAGTTTATTTTTTATATTAATGCTATTTAATTTGTGATTGGAGTTATGCTGTTTGGAATGAAAATAGAGATATCGAGTTCAAGTGAATGACAAAATGCCGTGATGGTTTCTACTTTCTAAACATGAAATTCGCGGATCGCCATCTGCAGATTCGCCATTGACTGGGTATGGAACAAACGTACACGTTTGTTTGCGAACGGGTACGTTTTTCATGGAAGTCCTTCACGAACTTGCTGTCCATGTCTGACGTGCGACTGAAGATGCTACAGGAATGTGGAATTTATTGGTTTCATGCTTTAGCATTCGCCGTTTCAGCATTGTCTGTTTGCTTCTGGCCGCCCACCCGTGCATAGCACGGGTACCTCACTGGTTTGTTTAATTTGACGTCAATGTTCACAAGGTGATAATACACAACTTAATGCGTGGTATAAGGGATTTGAACCTGGGATCCCAGCATTGTGAGCTATGTTTCCAGATAGGAATGCCAAACAGACCAATTCAAAGTTCTGTTCACTCCAAAATAGCTTCTAGTTTCTGTATATTGAAAGAAGTAGATACTTGGTTGTGCCCCACCATTTCAAATCCACAAGTCATTCCCACTTTTCCGGCATCTTTTAGCAAAAGGCGACTAGACTGATTTGAAAAGCAGTTCTTAAAAAAAAGAAAAAGACCAGGCCTAAAAAATATTCAGTGGATCAAAGTATCCTTGCAAGATATAGGATTTGAGAGGTAAGGGTAGGGGGGGGGGGGGCAGACAAAAGGGGGCAGCTTTCAGAGAACAATCATGACACATGTCTACATTTTGAATGGAACCTGGAATGGAATCTGGGATGAAATGGAACCTGGAACTGGTCAAAAACTTTAGCAATATGAAGAAAAAAGAAGTTCCGCTATTCTTCCATGTGTCTTCCACCTCTAAACTCGAGGATTGTCATGAGCATTTTGATTCACCAAAACAATCAGCGCAAACAACCAATAGTGATGCTTCTAGCATTTCAAGGAGATCCACAAAGCTATATGGTGGCCTATATGGAACAGTATTTAGGAAAATACCTTTGGAAAAAGTTTCCCACACAAATATATCATTGGAAAATTGAAAGTCGATAGTGTAGGGTGGGGACACCTGCCCCCCCCCCCCACCTCCTCCAAATCCACACCTGCATCTTCCAAGAGTCTCCTGTAGAGTCTAGCGCAATGTCAGATGTTGGGCCACCTCCTTAATTTCTGGTAGACATCTGTACATACTCATCATACTGTATTCACTGGACGTTGGGAAGGTTCAGGAGGGGGTGGGTCGTGATCCCCTAAGACATCCCCCTTCAGATCCACAGACATGGAAATATAACCTGCTGAATGGAGGGGAAAAAGCAAACCAACAAGTTATCCTGAAATTAAAGAAACATGAAAGCGGAAAGGTCTTCACTGAGAATTAACATGGATGGCAGTACCATGGAGTTCTGTATAAATTGCCAAAAAAGTCTGTTTTTGACCTTTAACGGTGAAGTTCATGTCATCATGTTAGCAAAGCATCTTTTTACCGTTTGGGCATAGCAATGGATTGTAAAACATATAGAAATCGATTAACGACACATATTCCGACATTTTGATGTGCACCAGATGTTTGAAAATGTCTTTATGACCTTTAAGACTTTCCCAATTCCAACCTGCTCTGTGATGGATGGGTTATGTCTGTCAATGTCTTGGTAATCGGCCTGGTTATACCCATGATACTCTAGTCCCAAAATAATATATAAACGAGAGTATCCAAATACGCTCCTTGGAGCCCACATCATCCAAAAGTCAATGTTAACTCATTCTTCCCTATTGAGGAAAATGTTGTACAAATTGCTTGTGAAATATGTGCATTTTTCAGGCGTAGTGTTAGAAAAGGTACATTTATGGAAGATATAGGTTGCTATAAATCCTTTATTTTTCTTTTCATCACCTAGAATACACTTTTTAATTGATCCTTCTGCTAGCTCAGAAGCAAACTGCATCATTGTCCTCCTTTGTGCCCCTTCCCTCTTGTATCGGTCAGCACAACATGCCTTACTGGAGGATCTCCAGCCACTCGGACCTGCTGGCACTGCATCATGCACTCGAGCTGGAATACCTATAGGACACGAGGTGACGTTAGCCGCTTCCCACTATAATCCGAGACAGGAGGCTGCCGCGACTTGCTGCTCGAGGAACATCAAGGGGCCTGTGTTCTTTACCTGCTCACGACGAGCCCACCGCAAGTGAGAATTTCTTCCGATGTGCTTCTTTACCGCAAGGTGGAGCTTTTTTTATTGATCCCAGTAATATGAGTTTGCCGTAAGGTTTAGGCAACTTGCAGTGTGCAAAGGAGCACGGAATATCAGGCCGGTTGTTCTGCCACGAACGTCGGTGTGCTCTCAAGAGTGACCTTCACTGGCTCTTACGTTAAAGGAACCTGAAGATGATGGGCAATGAAGCTTAATGAAGCAATTTGTCTAAGAGCAGGGCGTAACAACGACTAAAGCTTCCCCGACAAATCCCTCGGAATTTCGATGGACGCGTAAAAGCTGGCACAAAATTCGATAAGCGCTGCACCTTCTCAAAGACATTTTCAAGAAAGCAAAGCTCTAAAACCGAAGCAAAATTTCTTTTATTTATTGTTTCCCAATTTGTGGGACTTTAAACCATCGGCGATGGAGAAACGATCTGGCTGGCACGGACGGATGGATGGAGGGAGATGGGAAAGGGATGTATATAATTTTCTTGTTCCTTTTTTGTTCTGTTTGTTGCTTCCTTGTTCATTTTTTTTCCGAGGCATTTGACAATCATTGTAAACAATATCTCTACGTTTGTGCAGTTGTGTTTGAAGCCTCCCATCCCCACTCCCATCCTAAGTCCCTCACCCCATGACCCTCAATGAGATAGAAAACCTATTCCATTGGCACTTGCATATGTTGCATTGGTTCCTGAGTGTTGCGCTGTGCCTTACTGCGGACAGATGCAATATGATCAATCGACATCTCACAAATTCAATAATTCAATTGGACCTTACATTGTCTAGACCTCTTGTACACACAATCGTAAATATATGTAGATTTCTGAATCATTTTGTTATACATATTTTTCTTCTGTTGTTATGATGTAAAATATGGACCTCCTATAGTGTTTAGGGGAAGACTAAATATTAATTGTTTCGTGTTTTTTTTTTTTAATATTATTATTATTATTATTATTTTCATCTCGTGTATTCCCTGCGTGGGCTGCATGGAGTTTTGCGTAATTTGTCTGTGGTCTCGTGTAGCCTTGACTCAATCCAACATGTACATCTGGAGTGTGATAACTGCGTATGCGCACTGCAATAACTATGTACGGAGCAGAAACGGGAAGTAGAGCGGGCATGGTCATTTGCCTTTCGACTACGAGGTAGTTTGCTCAGCGTAGCTGCGGTATGGTATGCACGTCATTATGGCTTTGTGTGCTTCTTTTCCAACTTGAGCCAGTACTTGTTGTTCTTATTATTCTTATATGGAAATTGTACAGCTGTTTACACTACTGGAAACCTTGTAAAATGTTTGATCTTGTACAGGAGGCTTCCTCGAGTTGTCTGTTGCCGAGGTTTGGTCAACAAATGCAAAATAGAAACTGTCCGCACAATAAATGATGGTGGATTTCACCACAAAACTCAAAATGATTGATTTCTCTATTTTCCTTTTGACTTTTGATGCCAAGACGCACTGGAGCGGGTAAAATGTCTGGCTGCTGCCAATTCTTAATCTGTTAAATATATAACCAGACTCAGTGGCAAAATGGTTAGAGAGAGTGTCCACTCATCCATGTGGGTTTTTATTTATAATTTGCGTTGCATGTTCCTGCGCGTGCCATAAGTGGTCATTGCTAGTCTGGGAGGTCAATGGGTCAAACCCCGGCCAAGCCATTCCAAAGGCTAAATTATAAAATCTTCCGCATCTTCTGTACATGCTGCTTCCTTGGTTGATGTTCAGAATTTGAAAGGATAGACCACGGACAAGAAAGGCTGGGAAGAGAAAGTCTACACCCCCTTTCAAAAATTTCACCTTGTGTTTCCTTATAACCTGGAATGAAATTGCATTCAATCAGACTTTTCCACCTTTATTTACACATCGTATCCCACAACTTCCAAGTGAAAAACAAATTCTACAAATTTCAGAAAAATTAATTAAAAATACAAAACTAGATTATCTTGGTTGGATAAGTGTCCACCCCCCTGAGTTAATACTTGGTGGAAGCACCTTTGACAGCAATTATAGCTGTCTCTTGGGATAGGTCTCTACCAAATTTGCACACCTTGATTGGGCAATATTTGCCCATTCTTCTCTACAAAACTGTTCAAGCTCAGAATCAAGTAGTGCAGGGAACGTTGATGGACAGAAATCTTCAAGTCATGCCACATATTTTCGATTGGATTTAGGTCGGGGCTCTGACTGAGCCACTCAAGGACATTTATCTTTGCGTCTTTGTCATGCTGAAAGGTGAACTTCCATCCCAATTCCAGCTTTCTTGCAGAGGGCAGCAGGTTGTTGTTAGATTTGATTCTATGATTTTTCTGTATTTTGCTCCATCCATTTTCCCTTCTATCCTGACAAGTGCCCCAGTTTCTACTGATCATAAAACATCGCCATAACATGATGCTGCCACCACCATGCTTCGCAGTAGGGTTGGTGTTCTTTGGGTGATGCGTGTTTGATTTGTGCCAAACATAAAGTTTTGCATTTAGGACAAAAAGTTCCATCTTTGTTTCGCCAGACCAAAATACTTTTTGACACATGGCTTCAGAATCTGGAGTGATTTTTTTTGCATACTTCAAATGGGACTCAAGGTGGGCTCTTTTGAGTAATGGCTTCCTTCTTGCCACTCTACCGTACAGGCCAGACTTGTGGAGTGCTCGGGATATTATTGTCACATGCACACAGTGACCAGTCTGCCATAAAGGCCTGTAGCTCTTTCAAAGTCGCCATTGGCCTCTTGGTGCCCTCTCTGATCAGTCTCCTCCTTGCTTGGTCATCCAATTTTGAGGGACGGCCTGATCTTGGCAGGGTCTTAGCGGTGCCATACGCCTTACACTTCTTGATGATTGTTTTGACTGTGCTCCAAGGTATATTGAAGGCCTTTAAATATTTTTATACACATCCCCTGATCTGTGCCTTTCCACAACTTTATGCTGGATGTCTTCTGAAAGCTCCTTGGTGCTCATGGTTGAGTCTTTGCTGTGAAATGCACCACCCAGCAGAGGAAGCTTACGGGAACAGCTGATATTATTCTAAAATAATCAGAATCACTATAATTTAACACAGATAGAGGCCAATTAACTTGGTGTGCGATTTTGAAGGTAATTGGTTAAACATGAGCTGATTTACAATTGCTGTTATAAGGGGGGGGGGGAGGGGAGGGGGGTGCACACTTATCCAACCAAGATATTCTGGTTTTGTATTTTATGAATCTTTTGAAAAATGTTGAATTTTTTTTTCACTTGGAAGTTATGGGTTACGATGTGTAAGTAAAGGTGGAAAAAGTCTGATTGAATGCAATTTCATTCCAGGCTACAAGGCAACAAAAGGTGGAAATTTTGAAAGGGGTGTAGTAGACTTTCTATAGGCACTGTATACATATATATATATATATATATATATATATATATATATATATATATATATATATATATATATATATATATATATATGTATATACACAAACACACACATATATAATTGCCACAGCTATACGTTGTGCGAATATGTCGCCTGGCACCGCTCCTCATGTATGAGGCGTGCCCTCGGGATTGCCGAACGGTCAATGAACAAATTGAAACAGCGTGTGGGGAAAATGGTAATTCCCATGCTAAGGTAATGGCTTCCCCTCTCCTAATGGGATGAAGGCGGCATAAGAAGATTCCCCCATACTAACAATGAACTGTTTAATTAAAATGAAAATGTGGCAAAAACAATGTTAAACTAGCCCAAGATCATTAAATAAATTACTCATATAAAATGGATGGTGAGGGCACAATCGGAGTCCCAGGAGGACAGGAATTTCATTTAATGATCATAAACTATTGCCTCAGCCTGATATCACAAAGCGTTTGGTGGGGAAAACAGTCTAGCAAATATATAAATAAACCTTCAAGCTGGGTCGATAAAATAGGTGGGGGATAAATGTAGGGGGGTTCAGGGGGAGGAAGGTGGGGGTAATGGAATAGCTTCTCGTGGCCAGTGCTAGGATATGGGGAATAGAAGCAGTGGGTGATGATAGCTGCCTCATTCTCTCCTCCGCTCACTGCGCCAAACTCCGACTCAACCGCCAACACTGACCGCACTCCAAGCTGCTCCACTCTCCATGTACAGAGATTCCAATGGCAACATCTCGCTCCAACAGGGCTGTCACAAATTGTTCACTGCTCAATACGCCAGTTCACCTCTCCCTGATCTTAACTTAACTGTCTCCATATGCATCCATGGCAAGCCTTCACACCCGAAGCATGCCTTTTGTATCGGCTCATCCATATGGGATTTTTGTCCATCATTCGCGTTGCATGTTCCTGCCTGTGCATGCCACAAGTAGTCATTGCTAATTTAGGATGATGGAAGCAGGCCCACGGAATGCCAAGGATTTGTAGCATATTTGAGACAATGAGGGGATGTAAAAGAGGAAACCAGGCTTGCAGGACAACATACAGTATTCTATATGATTGATAGCTAACCTCATACACAGACCCACACAGAAGAGCACAAAGAAACTGAAGTTTTGCCTCCCTTTATAAGCACATATCCCACATCAGGGAAGGGAGGTGAGGAGTATATATATGTAGATATACTCAGTGTACCAAACATGAGGAACACCTTCCTAATATTGCGTTGCATCCCCTTTTGTCCTCAGAAGAGCCTCAAATCATCAGGGCATGGACTACACAAGATGTCGAAAGTGTTCCACAGGGATGTTGGCCCATGTTGGCCCATGCTGACTCCAATGCGTCCCACAATTGTGTTAAGTTGGCTGGTAGTTGTTCTCTACTCCGAATAGCTCGTTCCATCTCATCCCACAGTTGCTCTATTTGATTGAGATCTGGTGACTGGGCAGGCCACTGCAGAAGGCTTAATTCACCGTCATGTTTGTGGAACTATTCCTGGACAATCCTAGCCTTGTGGCATGGGGAATTATCCTGCTGAAGAAATCCATTCGCAAATGGACACACTGCTGCGATGAATGGATGCATCTGATTGGCAATGATGTTTAGATATCCTGTGGCATTCAAATGTTGCTCCAGTTTTATCAACGGGTCCAATGTGTGCCATGTGTCTGTCAGTTGACTAACTGTAGTCCGTCTGTTGCTCTGCACAATTCATGACAGCCTCCTTTGGCCTCTTTCATCAATGAGCCGCTTTCGACCACTGGCCTGCTGTTGGCTGGATGTCCTTTGGGTGGTCGACCATTCTTGATACACACGGGAAACTGTTGAGCTTGAAACACCCAGCAGCGTTGCAGTTGCGTAAAAATCCTTCTTTAACCTGTCTCCTCCCCTTCATCTACACAGATTGAAGTGCACTTAACAGGTGAAATCAATAGGAGATCATAGCTTTCACCTGGATTCACCTGATCAGTCTTTTTCATGGAAAGAGCAGATGTTCCTAATGTTTTGTACACTGAGTGTATATATATATATATATATATATATATATATATATATATACAGTCACGTGAAAAAGTAAGTACACCCCATGTAAAGTTTTGACTTTTTCAACATATTTCAACATACAGCTATTTGATCTGCATTTCAACAATATTGATAGATAAAGGTGAAATAATACAACAAATATCATGAAACATTTACATTTTGTAGTCCATTGTATAATTCTAAATAAACATAAATGCAAATTTCGCATGTGGAAAAAGTAAGTAAACCCCGACATTTATCACTACTTCAAATACCTAAAATTAGAATCAGGTGCACCAGCTCAGGTTAGAGAGGATCTTGGAGGAACCTGTCTTATTTAAACGTCAGACATTTAGTTTTGTTTGCTCTTTGTTGTTGAAGTGTGTGGCGTCACCATGCCTAGATAAAAAGAGCTCTCTGAGGTCTTCAGAAAGAAGGTTATAGATGCCTACGAGTCTGGGAAGGGATTTAAGAAGATCTCCAAACAATTTGAAATCAATCATTCGACTGTCCGGAAGATAATCTAAAGTGGAGAAGATTCCAATCAACTGCCAACTTGTTAAGGCCAGGCTGCCCCAGCAAGCTCAGCCCGAGAGCAGACCGCAAGATTCTGAAAGAAGTCTCTAAGAACCCCAGAATATCATCACGGGACCTACAGGTAGCTCTTGCCAATGTTGATGTCAAAGTGCACGAGTCTACCATTAGAAAGAGGCTGCACAAATTTGATCTACATGGGAGGTGTGCCAGGAGGAAACCTTTGCTGTCCAGAAAGAACATCAGGGCAAAACTAAAGTTTGCTAATGAACACCGAGGCAAAGACCAGCACTTCTGGAACAATGTGCTCTGGACAGATGAGTCAAAGGTAGAGCTATTTGGCCACAGTACCAGAAGACATGTTTGGCGAAAACAAAAAACAGCATTTGACCACGAGAACCTGATACCAACTGTAAAGCATGGTGGTGGAAATATTATGGTTGGGGGCAGCTTTGCTGCATCAGAGCCTGGGCAGTTCACCATCATAGAATCCACTATGAATTCTTCATTGTACCAGAGGGTGCTTGAGGATAATGTGAGGCCATCTGTCGGAAAGTTGAAGCTGAACCGAAGATGGACCTTGCAATATGACAATGACCCTAAACATACCAGTAAATCCACCAAGGAATGGCTGAAAAGAAAGAAATGGAGGGTTCTGGAATGGCCAAGTCAAAGCCCGGATCTAAATCCCATCGAGATGTCGTGGGGG
Source organism: Myxine glutinosa (assembly GCF_964187855.1). Lineage (NCBI taxonomy): Eukaryota > Metazoa > Chordata > Myxini > Myxiniformes > Myxinidae > Myxine > Myxine glutinosa. The sequence continues at coordinate 180,317,102 of NC_136263.1, read as the reverse complement.
GATTTGAAACGAGCTGTGCATGCAAGAAACCCCTCAAACATCGCACAGCTGAAATAATTCTGCATGGAGGAGTGGGCAAAAATTTCTCCCAGGCGATGTCAGAGACTGGTAGACATTTATAAGACACGCCTACTTGAGGTTGTTTCTGCGAAAGGGGGCAATACCACCTATTAGAGCCAAGGGTGTACTTACTTTTTCCACATGCGAAATTTGCATTTATGTTTATTTAAATTATACAATGGCCTACAAAATGTAAATGTTTCATGATATTTGATATATTATATCACCTTTATCTATCAATATTGTTGAAATGAAGATCAAATAGCTGTATGTTGAAATATGTTGAAAAAGTCTACATGGGGTGTACTTACTTTTTCACGTGACTCTCTCTCTCTCTCTCTCTCTCTCTATATATATATATATATATATATATATATATATATATATATATATATACATATATATATATATATATACACATATATATATATACATACACATATATATATATACATATATATATATATATATATATATATATATATATATATATATATATATATATATATATATATATATATATATATATATATATATATATATATATAGGGTGGTGCAGAAGCCCTGGCGAACATTTTGAAGAACGATACCTGCAACAAACAACAAAGTTTATTATTGTTCTTTGGTGCAAAACAAAACATGATTACTTGTAAATGAATGTGAGTGCTTCAACACGCACAGGCATCACGTGATACGCAACATATGAGGTGAATGACGCAACATGTATATCTGAATAAGACCACATGGGGTGAATGGAACATCACCTAATATGAGGGCTGCTCCTTCCCGTGTGTTTCAAAATTGGGAGAGGAGAACCTGAGTACACCTTCAGTTGGCAGAACCTCTTTTTGTGAAAAGATTATATTTAGAATATTATATATATATATATACATATCCAAAAAGAGGATGCAGAGGTAGCACACTTGCCTCTGGGCATCTAATGTGGATTTTAATCTTGACCCGACTGGACTATAAACCGTTGGATTGGTGTTTCACCGGCAGGAAAGTACACTGATGAATGCACAATCCTTTCGTTTGGATGTTAAACTTGAGGCCTGTCCACCAGCTTTGATTGCTGGAGGACACTAACTATCCCAGGGTGTCTTTTGACGAAGAAAATATGAGTTATCCCTGGTGCTCTGAACAAATTACACAATGCTGTCTGATGTTTAAGGGGCACTGCTTCAGTGGCAGACCCACACCTCAATAATGATGCAACAAACAGGCCAAATCCCGACTTGAATCCTGGTCCAATATGGAACTACTAACGATGACGACAATTTTTTTTATTGGAGGAAGAAAGCTCGTTACGCACAGCAGGGACTCAACTCATTTGGAACTGTTTATCAAGTCAAGATGGTGCCACTGCCAGTTTTTAGATCCTTCTTAGGAGGAGGCAGGTGATATTGTAAAATACCCCAGAGGCCTGCGACCACATGTTGAAGGCTTCTCCATTATACTTTGGCCTTTTACAGACTAAAGGCTGGTGCCCCTCAACTGGTCTGAGGTGATAAATTCAGACCAAAATGGTCGGGATGTATTTTTGGGTCTGACCTGTACAGCCGTACAGGGCACATATACAGGCTGTTGTACTGCATGAAATGGCACTGATTTCAAAGTTGAAATGAAGGGCTTTCTCATTGATAATCTTGTTCAGCAAAGGTTTAATGACGCCGTGCCAAGGTAAGATCATTGTGAACCCAACCCTGGCTCTGCAATAACAAACAATTTTGCATTTTCTTCTTGCAAATGGTGCAATATTGCATATATTGGTGAAAGCAGCTTTGGGAATATATGGAAGGTGCCATGTTAAGGACATGGAAAGGCAGTTGTGTTATAACCTCAGGTGCAATGATGTTTGGCTTTTCTTAACAATGCTGAGATGTTTTATACTAGTGAGTCTTCTTGTGTGCTTACGCACACTAAAATGGTGTGGAAGTGATGAAGTTGTAGAGGAGCAATTAAAATGCATCTTACTCCATCAAAATAACAAAATGAACAAGAAAGAGCGATCAGAAATTGCAGACACTCGCCAGGACGTGCATGTGTGGTGTATTCTGTGTGGTGTTTATTAGCTGCTGCATTTGTGTGGTTTATAGACTTTGTAGATTTATTATCAATCCAATATGGCGGCCAGACCACGTGACTGGTGACGTCATCGATTTAACTCTCCCACAATTTTTGTGCAGATCATGCTCAAGAAGTTTCAAACTGATCAGATCAAATGTTCTACTTGCCTAATTATGATGTCATAATGAATTATGACGATGACATCATCATGAATAAATGTTGTTCCCCATGAGGAGTATTTTACAATGAGCCATGTTTCAGTTTTTTTTCTTTCCATGGAGCGGTTTCAGAGATACTTTTTCGGTTTTTCCAAGATGACGGCCGTACCACGTGACCTATGACGTCATAATTACCAATAAAAAATCTTCTTGGCAATCGGAACAATGGTTTCAGACAAAAGCATACTCACGTTCTGCATGGACAAACAAGCATTCAACTACACAATATGTAGACAACACCTTCAGCATTAATCTGAACCTATGTGGCTTAAACATTAATACTTCTTATCCTTTAATCTAATATATTTGCTTTAATGGCAATGGCAAAGATGGTGAAGTGCAACCCGTACTTTGCAATCATTCACTGACAGTGCAAATAGCTTGCCTTTTGGTTACATCTGCAAATCATAGAAAAGACAATACGAAGATTAGTTGACGAGGCATTCGGTGAATGAACAGGAAACGTAAATATGTATGTCATTTATCTGTCAAGAATGTCCGCCTTGGAAACAGAGGTTTAGGGATTATAGCTCCCAACCCAAGCTCCCTTCAAGCAGCCATTGCCCATAAACCTGCTTTCACTCAGATGTGCCATCAGATTTATGGGCAATAAACAGTCACCCGAGGGCAGCTGTACAATGCACGATGAGAAATTACTCGTTTGAAATGGCAGTTACAAATGGCCGACCGTATGCAATACAACAGGTTCTGGGAGAAACTGGACACCGCAAGTTAGAAGCCGTTAATTTCACCTTTATAAACGTGGAACATAAAGGCGCATTCCCCCCAAAAAAATTGCTAGGTCAATGGGAGAATTACTATATCTGAACAGTAAAATTATGGAAAAGATTCAACATTGAGGAGTAGATGTGAAATTTCTGTGAAGGCAGCTTTCACTTACCATTGTGGGTCCAGGATTGGCTGAACGAGTATAAGTAACTAGTATGCCTGCATCCGTGGGAAATACAGGAGCATAGACATATAGACATGGCATTTGGACATCTCGAGTTGTATTCTGCATGTAGAGTTTTCCAAAATGGTTGCTGGTATTTCGGCAGACCCAGAAATGATGCAATGTAAACAATTTATTGACTTCACATAATATATGAATTACATTTCCATGCGCATGCTTGTTTAGAATTCCTGCATTTGCACACTAATCAGCCTTTAAAACTCGGGCGAAAACCGAAATTACGTACAACGACCTTCCATTTTTTGCCGGTATATAAAAAAAAAGTTTAAGTTTTGAAAAAAGTTGGAAAAAAAAAGTTGGAAAGATGGAAGTTGGAAAAACGGACAAGTTGGAGTTTTATTATTATTGTTATTAAAGACTTCAGATATTAACATGACTGTTTTCATGACTTTCATCCATGATTAACATTCATGAGGGTAGAGGAGTAGGGTTTGAGGATGGAGGAGTAGCAGTCGAAACTCAAATTCTCTCCAGGTTCCTCTTGATGTCCCCATCATTGTCTTTTTGGGTTCCTCCTGATACTCCAGTGTTGTATGTGGTCAGTTATTTGATTCTTTCCTCGCCATGGGTTGTAATCAAAATGTAACCTTTGTTTTCATAATCGATGACGCTTTGTTCAGTTTTGAAATGCACATCAACTCACAAATCTTGTTGAGTGCACAAACGTTTTATTTGGGTGGTGTATAGGCAATAAACTGCTGCCTCAGTTGCTCCCACAAATAACACGCATTACCTCATTTGCTCTCCATGGGTTGTAATCAAAACGTACCTTCATTTTCATAACAGATGACGCTTTGTTTAATTTTCAAATGTACATAAACTCAGAAATCTTCTTGAGTGAACAAACTTTTTATTTGGGTGGTGTATAGGCAATAGACTGCTGCCTCAATCGCTACCAAAAATAACATGCATTACCTCATTTCCTCTCCATGGGTTGTAATCAAATGTACCTTTCTTTCATGATATAAGAAGTGTTGTTCAATCTTCAAATGTACACCAGAGGCCTGGAGTCTAATGCCCTAGGCCTGAAGCCTGAAGCCTGAAGCCTGAGGCCTTTAAATAGCGACCGAAATGGTGGATGTACTTGTACCCGACTGCAAAGCCGCAATGAACCGGCGAAGCCAAAGCCTCTTGCCACTATTTTACCCATCACTATGGCATCAGTAGGTTAGGTAGTTGGTAGTAGGTAGGTGTAGTAGGTACCGTACCTAGTTCAAAATGACACCATTTGCATTGTGGATGAGATTAAAATTTATAAAATTTCCTTCTTGATTAATTCGGTGAATTCCGTCTCAACTTCGGATATTTCCGGCCATGAAAAACTATCCCCTACGGCCGCGAGATTTCTAAAAAATAATTCTTCGTCAATTTTAGAATATTTCACGCCGTTTTCAGCCTCCGAAACGCGGTAATAAGCTTTTTTGAAATATTTTTTCAAATGCTCGAATCTCATTGCTTCCGGTGTTTGGTGACGATTTTCGTTGAAGATAACCAGGGCCCGTGTGGGCCCGGGGAACGAGGTTGGTCTTAAAGTATTTTAATTACAAATTAGAGGTGCATAAGATTGTGAATCAAAAAAAGACGGGTGAAACAAACTCCTATTGATCTTTTTCTCAATTTCCTATGCATACTTCCGGATCCGCAAGATGGCGGCCTCCACGGAGTGATTTGGTTTTTGAAATATTTTTTCAAATGCTCGAATCTCATTGGTTCCGGTGTTTGGGGACGATTTTCGTTGAAGATAACCAGGGCCCATGCGGGCCCGGGGAACGAGGTTGGTCTTAAAGTATTGTTACGGTTCGCAGTTAAGGATGTTATATTTGCCGAGCGGAGGCCCCACGACCTAACAATTTTTTCCCGACTCACCCGATTCACCCAGACGTTGGCCGTATCGCGCCACAGCTATTCAATGTGGGAAAACTCTAAAGCGACCGAATGCAAAGAGGAAGAAGAAGACGTACAGAAGAGTAACGGGGTTTATTATTTACACATACACAAGCAAAAAGAGCAGTCACAGTTATTTACAGGGGACATGAAAAAAAGCAGGTGACACAGTGCAAATTACTAGCTTATACAGACTTAATTACCTACCCAGGACAGAACAAACAAAACAAACTCACGTACGCAAATGGGGAACTTGCAGGCAGGAATGGCTGGAAAGGAGAGGAAGGTCCGGAGCTGGCAGCACGATCGGCGCGTTCGGCAGCCGCCGTCCCTTCGCGGCCCTGCTCAAAACCGCCGTCCAGGCCCCAAACGGCTGTCGAGTGTTGCTGCTGGGGACGCTGCCGCTGGCGAGCAAGGTGACGAATAGCAGGCTTTTGCGCTTCCCTGGACGATCTCTGCTTTTGGACCTCACAACTCAGCTCTTGTCATAGCTCATCTCTCATCTCAGCTCTTTGCTTTGCACCTCACCACGCAGCTCAGCTCAGCCTTGGACCTTTTTGCAACTCTCCTTGGGGAACGTCCCGCCGCGGGTTATATAGGCCCCGCCCCTCAACCTTCGCGAACCTCCTTGATGTTTCTCTCCACACCCTCTCCAAGTCCAACCTCCTGTTCGTGGTTGGTTGAGTGGGGCTGACTCACTCCTCCCCTCTCTGACGAGGTGGGGACCCGCCTTTCTTCCACAACCCTGCCTCATGGTCAATGGCGGCTTTGGAGGGGATGTAATTGCCAAATTGAGGCTTGGCCATTACGAAAGGGGAAATGGAGGTTTTTGGGAATGGGAATGAAGGGAATCTATCTCTCACTTGGTACAATGGAGTGTCATGTTAATGGAAGACAAGGCCTTACCCTAAAACACATAATAAGGATATAAACTACTGAACAAGGGTATTATAGTGTCCTTCAATGTGGTGTTTCATGGAATTAACTACCGGGACGCCCTTTTTACCTTTACACAACTCTGGAGGCAGGAGGCGCAGAATAGACAATAATAATAATAAAGCACACAATAAAAAAAATACCATCCTCATATCCGCAACAGTATTTTAATTACAAATTAGAGGTGCATAAGATTGTGAATCAAAAAAAGACGGGTGAAACAAACTCCTATTGAACTTGTTCGCAAATTTTATGCATACTTCCGCATCCGCAAGATGGCGGCCTCCATTGAGTGATTTGGTGCGTCAAAGCTTGGAATTCTCAAAGGATCCAGCAACATCTGGCTTTTCAACATAATACGTACGCGTTCATTCACAACACCGGCTTCGCCGGCTATTATTTGATTTTTTTCAGGTTACAAATGTGGATGGAGTCAGGCCAGTAAGCTAAGCTCTGCCATGGATGGACAGGGCTTCAGAGCGACTGGCGGAGAATATTATAGTGTACATGGCCAAAATGAGCTGAATGGCCAAAATGTTTCACATTAAATATACCGTACGTAGATTTGTTGTGTTGCATAACATTGCATTGTGACCTCCAAAACCATAAGATTTCCGGTTTATTGTCTCTATTGCCATTGACTTGCCATTATGTCAATTGTGATGTCAGAAGTCTGAGCCCGCAGTAAGTTTTGTTCAACTGATCCACATTTATGATTGAATAATGAAAGACTGTTTTCCCATATGTGATGTGTCATACCTTCTTTTCTACAGGTGCAATTCGAGAATCATATGTTTTAACTGCATGACCATCACGTGCAAAAGTTAGATGAGACTTGAATGTCATAGATGATCAATCATATTTTTTTCGTGTTGCAACCATCTCCATATTTGTGCAATTCAATCCTCCATAATGTATCATTTACCTTTTTCTGCAGTTCCACAACAATTGCCCGGAGATCATACGCACACCCTCATCTTTAACCTCCTGGTCTTTTCTTGAAGTGGTCTATCTATTGTCCATTGCAATCTCCATCCAATCCTGTACCCTTCCCTTCAGTCTCAAAGGTGGCAAGTCGCTGCCATTTCATGTTGTTCTAAAAACTTACACCAAACTTATCATGAGTCAAAGGATACCTCTTTCTATTGAGAATTGCCCACACGTTGTGTGATTTGCATCACATTGAAAGAAACAAACAGACTCACAAATATATTTACTCCTTACCCAGTTTCAGAGCATCATGTCCTAAATGAAGGAATTCACGCAGGTTCAATGAGGAATGGTAATCTGTCAAAATGGGTATGCCAATGTGGACAATTTGAATGCTCCTAACCATCCTCAGGGGCTATCAGCATGGCCTAGAGGTACGCACACACCTCTAATCTGTCTTGTCTGGGTTAAAAACCTGACCAAGCAATAAACTGGCATCCCTGTGATTCAGGGGCAGGTGATCCGTCAATGCGTGCCGGTCCTTGGATGGATGGAAAACGTGCGTCCCCTCTGTCCGCAATGGCTGGTGGACATTGAAGACCCATGGTGACCTTCGTAAAGAGTAGGCGACCTATTGCCAACACCATGGCCAAATACCAAATACCTGCCCTAACTACTGCTGGGAAAACAATGAAATACCACCCAGTAGCCCAGTACCTGGTAGTACCCAGAGAGCCCTCACTCAGGAAGCTGTTTCGGTGGCACCGACACTCTGTGAAGAGTATGGCACATCAGAGAGAGAGAACCATCCTCAATTCAGTATAAGTTGGGGCCTTTCAGCAACACTGAGCCTGACAACTGATTTGGCTGAAGGAAAGACAACAATCTGACAGATGCCACTCTTTTGTGATGTCTTTCAAAGAGTTGTTTTCCCGAATGAATTATCACCAATTTGGAATCCTGCCAATGTGTACTCAAATATTTGAATAGGAGGGACGTAGATCAATCTTTCCAATTCTAACACCATCAATTTGAATAGGCCTGGGTTATATTGCAGTTGGAGATATGGCAATTAAAACCACATCCATGCACTGACATTACTTGACTCTTACATTCTTGCACCACCTCAATTCACACCATCTCAAGCCATCCCCTTCCTCCAAAATCTTGCTTCTCTATCCATATTATCCACCCTGTGCTGTCCCCTGCCCCTCATCCTTACCTGCGGCCCTGTTGTTGGCATGAAGGATAAATTCCGATGGAGGTATAATCATCTCTGTACAGCATCGTCAAGAATAAAGCCTTAATCGTACTTCCTTTCTATCCATTGTCCAGATTCCCTCATCTTCTGGGCTAGGATAGCACAGGTCCTTGAGGTGTGTGCACTCAGCTTTGAGCTGTTAAGCTTGGTGTTTCTCAGGAAAGGCAAGGGAGGCAGTACACTGGGCGTCCATTCTGCCAGCATTAGTTGGGGATGTTAAAGATCCCACGGTGTCTTTCGCGAAGAGTAGGTGAGTTATTTCCGGAACTCTGAACAAATTCCAATTACCTGCCATAACCTACAAGGAGCCACTGCAGCACTCGAACAGCTGCACCTTGGCAATGAAGCAACCAGTGAGCTGAATTCAGAATTGAACCCCAGTCCAATATGAATTTTCTAGATAACAACTGAATCACTTGCTGCACTTTCAACACAAGCCATTATTGTAGACTGCAGCGGTGTGGCATTTGAAATGTTAAGACTGAACCTCAGCCATATGAGATTGCTATATTTGGTGGAACATTTTTTTTTTTTTTTTTTGTATACAAGATCGAGGCTCGTGTAAGAGCTAACATTAATCACAAAAAACATAAACGGACACATAAAACATATAATAAAGGGAGTGGGAGACAAGATGGGGAGAGCGAGGAAAGCACACAAGTACAGCAGTAGAAAACAGGGACATCGGGAGATCTGTGGGAGGGAGAGGGCTTGGGGGGAGGAGGCACGGGAAGGGGGGGGGGGGGGGGAGAGGTATAAAACACATGGACACTGCTAGGACTTCCAGGAAAGAAGCTGGTATTTCAAAAAAGTGGATCTGGGGTGAATTAACTAGGGTAGAAAAGATCCAGGTTTTGGATGGGGGAAGATAAGAGATGGTGGTGAACAGCTGTTTTAAAGACCTGGAGGGAGGAGTGGGATTGAAGAGAGTGAGGGAGTTTGTTCCAGTGGTGGGAGAAAAGAGGAATGAAGGAGTGAAGGTGAGCAGAGAGTCTTGATTTTGGCAGTTTCACCAGAAGAGGGTTGCTGGCAGATCTTTTTGGCAATTTCCTTATTATTCTTGAGTATGAACTAACCCAGCCACCACTCATATCTCCATTCCATTCCATATCACTGGCTGCATTGCACTTCGATCATGTAAGTTTGCCACACATTATAGCCTTCATTAGGCTTTATGTAAACTAGCAGAGCACCCGCTGTATGGGCGAGCTTGTTCCAAGCATGCAACAAGTTCTTCTGACATACCTTTATTTGGGTGGTGTATAGGCATCTGACAGCTGCCTCAATCACTCCCATAAATTAAAAACAAAATAACCCAGATTACGTGCATGAAGCAAAAACATGCCTACTGCTTCTAAATCAAAACACGTCACTGCCATAGAAAACGTGGGGACAGGAATACTGTACTGTAAAGGGAAAGGACTTGTAATACCCTCTCCCACCTGGAGGAGGCGCTACACGATACACATTTACATATTGAATTTCCTTTTCCTCCCCCACCCAAATTCCCAAAACCACCAGAAAAGATAAAAGCATCCTTATACACTAATTGGTGGTGTGGTGATCCTATGCAGCAAATTTGGATGTAATCGGCCCAGAACTGTAGGAGGAATAGCACGACAAATATACCAAAAAAAGAAAAAAAAGAAATATGTCGTCCATACCACGATACTTGTGAAATCCCGGGAATAAGTTGTTGATCTTTGGCCTATGTTGACCTCAAAAATAATTAGTGGTTGAATTCAGTGACCTTATCTGCAAATCCTCTTCAAATTCCAAGTAAATCGGCTGAAAATTGAGGATTTTAGAAATTCGGTTTAAAATTGTGACCTGCAGGCGACTGACATCTAAACAGACAGACAGACAGACAGACAAAGAGACAGACAAGCAGACAGAATAACGCACAAGACCAACCAATATAAATGAAGAATCTTCGATTTTCGCAAGTAATAAAAACACAAACAAGTAATAAACAGTGAATTATCATCAGGATGCATTAAAATACGTTGGGAATTTCCCTGGAATTCCTTACATACATTCCTTCATCATATCTGATCAAAGGTTACATCATTGAAGATGGATCTGGAGATAAAACTGGAGATGGAGAAGTTGAAGAAGGCTGAGAGGCAGGAGAGAAAATTGATGTTGCATCAGATGCCTGACACGTTACATACTTCCTGAACCTTCTTCCCTGGATTTAAACGAACGAATCCATACATTTATGTGTTGTAAGATATTTAAATAACTTAAGTTTTTACGATTGAAAGGAGTGCGAGGCCAAGATGTTTCAAAGCACACGCAACAACAAAGCGAGCGCGTGTTTTGGAAAGTTGGAATAATGGAGGACATTAGTTCCAGTGCATGAGCAAAGAGAACATTCCGTTTCCGGTCCTCTGCTCCAGAAATTTTCAACACCCTCACAGGAACATTCAGCAGGGGGAAAGTGCAGCCAATCACAGGGAACGCTGGCTGGTTGGCCGACTTGAATAAATTGGCACGTGGCCTCCACTTTTCATCCCTGCAGGGAGAACGTGCAAGATCAGATATGACAGCTGTGCAAATCTTCATGGAGGAGTTTGCTCAAAACAAGTCGAGCACAATAGAGAAGTAAGACCATTTCTTTGTAGACAGATGTCAAGCATGACCTTCTGGGCATGCTAAGAGATGTATGCTCTCGGTTTAAAATATTTTAAGGTTCGGCTCAATCTGTCCTATTCTCCTAATGCTGTGTGCACTAATTGATTCAAGCTTGTTGTGGAAAAGGCTAAATGCCTTTGGGAATTTAAGAAGCCTGGAGACATCCACCACTCCCGCAGGGAGAAGCAGAGCGGAGGGGGAGGGATCATGTGTATGTTGTATGTTGTGTGTGTGCAGTTAAGTCCCATTTGTATTCAAAAGTCCTTTTCAACTTAATGATACATTTTCACACTCGCTTGGCCTATGATGCTTTCGATTTGGTCGTGTAATTATCCTTATTATTATTACCTCCGCCACCAAAGGTGGATGGAGGGTTGTGTTTTCACCTCTGTCTGTTTGTTTGTCTGTCTGTCTGTTTGTGAACAAGATATCTCAAAAAGTTGTGGACGGATTCGGACGAAATTGGGCACAGACGTAGTGCATGTGAGACGGACGAAATTATTAGATTTTGGTGAAGATCCGGATTCGGATCCGGCTACTAGAAGCTTTTAAGTGATTCTTCACCATTGGGAAATAGGGCCAAAATGATACATAGCAGGATATCTCAAAAAGTTGTGGACGGATTTGGGCAAAATTTGGCAAAGATGTTGCGTATGTCAGAGGGACGAAATGATTAGATTTTGGTAAAGATCTGGATTCGCATCCGGCTACTATAATGTTTTAAGTCATTCTTCACCATTGGGGGATAGGGCCAAAAACTATACATAGCAGGATTCAAAAAGTTGTTGACGGATTTGGACGAACGTCTCCTGGAAAGCAAATCCAACGGAAGGAAATCTCATTTCCTTTCACAAAGCCCGAAACAAGTGTGTGTCCACCCTCAGGAGAGCCAGGAAACAATATCTCTCTGTCCTCAGGACCGAACTCTCTTATCTGTCTCCCTCTTCCAAATCCTGGTGGCGTCTGGTGAAATCTGTTTCTGGTGTTTGTTCCCCCTCCATCCCCTCCCTCTCCTTAAATGGCCACACGGCTGACTCCGCACGTGAAAAAGCTGAATGCCTCAACTCTGTGTTTGCCTCTAAATCTTGTGTCCCAAACCCATCCCTCTCTGTACCCACCGTACCCAGTCGTACACAGCTGCTCCTGGACTCTGTGGCCTTTCCTCCTGACAAGGTGGAAAAGTTTCTGTCAACCCTCGACTCTGATTCTGCAACTGGACCTGACGGCATCAGCCCACGGGTCCTAAAATCATGTTCTTCCGCTCTTTCACTCCCCCTCTCTGTTCTCTTCACCCTCTCTTTTGCTCAAGGTCATCTTCCATCTGCTTGGAAATCTGCCAACATCACCGCTTTGCACAAAAAAGGTGCAAAAACAGATCCCAGCAACTACAGACCAATCAGCCTTCTCCCAATTATCAGCAAAGTCATGGAATCCATCATTGCTTCAGATATGAAATCTTTCCTCTTCTCCAATGGCTTGATCTCTGATCATCAATTTGGTTTCAGACCTGGACACTCCACTCTGGACATGCTGCTTCTGCTTTCTCAACAATGGATGGAGGTCCTCAATGCCAAACAGGAAATTAGAGCAGTCTCCCTTGACATATCACGTGCCTTCGATACGGTCTGGCACCCCGCTCTGCTCACCAAACTCTCCTCTTTTGGTATCCATGGAAATCTCCACGCATGGCTGGCGGACTTCCTCTCTAGTCGTAGTTAACATGTGGCCCTGAATGGGTTTCTCTCATCTCCTCTTCCTGTTCAGGCTGGAGTTCCCCAAGGCAGTGTTCTGGGCCCTGTGCTTTTTCTGGTCTTCATCAATGATCTCTCTGACTCTCTTGAAAATCCTCTCTATCTCTTTGCTGATGACTCTACTCTCTGTCGCTCCATTCTTCATCCCTCAGATCGGCAGTCTGCAGCCTCCTCACTCTCTGCAGACCTTGACAAAATCACAGACTGGGCAAACAAGTGGAACATGTCTTTCAATCCTGACAAATCTCACACTCTTACGATGTCTCTCCGAAAAGACCGACTGGACAACCCTCCCATCCACTTTCTGAATAATCCTCTCCAAGAAGTTCTGTCACTCAAGCTTTTGGGTCTCACTATCTGCCATGATCTTTCCTGGAAAAACCACATTTCAAATCTGGCCTCCAAAGCCAGTCGCCGACTGGGCATCCTCCGTCGTGCGAAGTCCTTCCTTGGCACACCTCCTCACCACATACAAGGCTTTCATCCGCAGCTCAATGGAATACTGCTCTCCCCTCTGGGCTGGTGCTCCTGCCTCACACCTAGCTCGCCTTCACGCTGTTGAAACCAAACCATTCAGAATCATTGGAATCTCCCGCGATGAAGCTAACTCCAAGGGCCTCTCACTCACTCACCGCAGGCAGGTTGGTGGTCTTTCCGTCTTCTCCTGACTCCTCTCTGGCCTTGCCCCCCCCCCAGCTCTCTCTGGGCTCTGTCCTGCAAATATTCCTACAGGTCGCACAAGATCTGCCTGCAACCCTCTTTTGGTTAAACTGCCAAAATCAAGACTCTCTGCTCACCTTCACTCCTTCATTCCTCTTTTCTCCCGCCTCTGGAACAAACTCCCTCACTCTCTTCAATCCCACTCCACCCTCCAAGTCTTTAAAACAGCTGTTCACCACCATCTCTTATCTTCCCCCATCCAAAACCGTGTTCCTTTCTACCCCCGCTAATTTCACCCCTATTCCACTTTTTGAAATACCAACTTTTGTCCTGGAAGTCCTTGGTGTCCTTGTGCTTTATACTTCTCCCTCTCCCACCCCCCCCCTTCCCACGCCGCCTCCCCCCGGGCCCTCTCCCTTCCACACATCTCCCTGCTCTCGGATGTTGTGTGTGTGTGCTTCCCCTTTTCTCCCCATCTTGTCTTCCGCTCCCTCTTTTTGTGTATTTTGTTTGTCTGGTCGATTTGTTTGTGAAGTTAATGTTAGCTCTTTCACGAGCCTCGATTCAGTATACAAAAAAAGAAACTTGGTGGGCCGGTTTGGTGTGTGACAAGGATGAATTGATTCGATTTTGGTGAAGATCGGAATATGGATTCGGATATGAGAATTATTTAATTTTTCAACTGATTCTTAACCATTGAGAGATCGGGCAAAAAGCCATATATGACATGATATTTAAAAAAGTTATGGACGAGTTATGACCAAACTTGGTGGACGAGTTGGTTGGGTGACAAGAACAAGCCGATTACATTTTGATTCAGGTCCAAATCCAGATCCGGTCTATCAGTGGGATACAAAACGTAAACATTTTCAGCCTGGCGGAGGTATGCTCTCTACCGAGTGCCGCTCTAGTCTGTTTATTACTTGCAAAATCGAAGATTTTTCAAGTATATTGGTCGGTTGTGTTTGTGGTTCTGTCTGTTTGTCTGTTTGTCTGTTTGTCTGTTTGTCTGTTTGTCTGTTTGTCTGTTTGTCACCAGCATACAGGTCACAATTTTCAACCGATCTTCACGAAACTTCACCAAATGGTAGAGCAAGAATCCTATTGTTTTTGGGGTCAATAGGTCAAAAGGTCAACATAGGCCAAAGGTCACCAACTTTGCTAAATTTCTAAAATCCTCAATTTTCATCCGATTGACTTGAAATTTGAAGAGGATTTGCATATCTGTTCTCTAAATTCAACCACCAAGTATTTTTGAGGTCAACATCGGCCAAAAGGTCAACATAGGCCAGATTTCTAAAATCCTCAATTTTCATCCAATTGACTAGAAATTTGAAGAGGACTTGCATATCTGGTCACTGAATTCAACCAACAAGTATTTTTGAGGTTAACATAGGCCAAAGGTCACCAACTTAGGCCAAATTTCTAAAATCCTCAATTTTCATCCAATTGACTTGAAATTTGAAGAAGACTTGCATATCTGGTCACTGAATTCAACCACCAAGTATTCTTGAGGTCAACATAGGCCAAATGGTCAACAGAGGCCAAATTTCTAAAATCCTCAATTTTCATCCGATTGACTTGAAATTTGAAGAGGACTTGCATATCTGGTCAATGAATTCAACCACCAAGTATACATGAGGCCAACATAGGCCAAAAGGTCAACATAGGCCAAATTTCTAAAATCCTCAATTTTCATCCAATTGACTTGAAATTTGAAGAGGACTTGCATATCTGGTCACTGAATTCAACCACCAAGTATTTTTGAGGTCAACATAGGCCAAAAGGTCAACATAGGCTAAAGGTCACCAACTTAGGCCAAATTTCTAAAATCCTCAATTTTCATCCGATTGACTTGAAATTTGAAGAGGACTTGCATATCTGGTCACTGAATTCCACCACCAAGTATTTTTTAGGTCAACATAGGCCAAAATGTCAACATAGGCCAAATTTCTAAAATCCTCAATTTCATCCGATTGACTTGAAAATTGTACAGCATTTGCATATCTGCTCACTGAATTCACCCACCAAGTATTTTTGGGGTCAACATAGGCCAAAAGGTCAACCTAGGCCAAATTTCCAAAATCCTCATTTTTCATCCAATTGACTTGAAATTTGAAGAGTGAAGAGGACTTGCATATCTGGTCACTGAATTCAACCACCAAGTATATTTGAGGTCACCATAGGCCAAAAGGTCAACATGGGCCACATTTCTAAAATCCTCAATTTTCATCTGATTGACTTGAAATTTGAAGAGGACTTGCATATCTGGTCACTGAATTCAACCACCAAGTATACATGAGGCCAACATAAGCCAAAAGGTCAACATAGGCCAAATTTCTAAAATCCTCAATTTTCATCCAATTGACTTGAAATTTGAAGAGGACTTGCATATCTGGTCACTGAATTCAACCACGTATTATATTTTAGGTAAACACAGGCCAAAAGGTCAAGATAGGCCAAATTTCTAAAATCACCAATTTTCATTTGATTGACTTGAACTTCTAAGAGGATTTATATATATGGTCACTGAATTCAACCACCTTCTATTTTTGAGTTCAACATGGGCCAAAAGGTCAACATAGGCCAAATTGTTAATATCCTCAATTTTCATCCGATTGACTTGAAAATTGAACAGCATTTGCACATTGAGTCATTAAATAGGGAAACTAACTATTTTTGAGGTCAAAAGGTAAAGGTCAACTCAAGGTCAACCTTCCAAACCTGGTGGACATGTTGGGTGTGTGACAAGGAACAATTGATTCAATTTTGGTGAAGATTCGAATGCGGATCCAGATCAGAGAATTTTTTAAAGTTTCTAATTGATTCTTCACCATTGAGAGATAGGGCCAAAAACTATATGAAGCATGATATTTCAAAAAGTTGTGGACGAGTTGTGGCAAAACTTGGTGGATGAGTTGGTTAGGTGACAAGAACAAGCCGATTAGATTTTGATTCAGGTCCGAATCCAGATCCGGCCTATCAGTGGGATACAAAATGTAAACTGTTCAGCCTGGCGGAGGTATGGCCTCTACCGAGTGCCATTTTAGTTGCTATTATTATTGTTAATACCATTGTTATTAATATTTTGTAATAAGGTTAATATTAGTATGCCATTATCATTACCATCGCAAGGAATTGACTGATTAATTTGTGGTAATAATAATTTTTGAGTTGGTGGACCGGTTTTTTTTTTTTTTTTTTTTTTTTTTTTTTTTTTGTATACAAGATCGAGGCTCGTGAAAGAGCGAACATTAATCACACAGAAAGACAAACCGACACATAAAACATATAACATCGGGAGCGGTAGACAAGATGGGGAGAGAGGGGGAAGGACACAAACACAACATTTGAGAGCAGGGACCGAGAGACATGGAGACATCGAGAGATCTGAGAGAGGGCGAGGGCTTTGGGGGGGGGGGGGGGGCATGGGAAGGGAGCGGTGGGAGAGGTATAAAACATATGGACACTGCCAGGACTTCCAGGAAAGAAGTTGGAATTTCAAACAAGGTGGATCTGGGGTGAATTAGCGGGGGTAGAAAAGATCAAGGTTTTGGATGGGGGAAGATAAGAGATGGTGGTGAACAGCTGTTTTAAAGACCTGGAGGGAGGAGTGGGATTGAAGGGAGTGAGGGAGTTTGTTCCAGGAGGTTGGGTATGGACCGGCAGTGTGTTGGTATACCGTACATCCAATTTTCTCCAAATTTCTCTCATGTGACTATTAAACAATGCAGGTTTATGGATCGAATAAAGGTCACAATGGGGCCGTAATGGTGTCTGAGGCAATATCGCACGTCACACTTGAAGCCATGACCGGGAGATATCACATGTATGGCCCCAATATTTGTTATAAAAATCCATGTACTGTCCACATATAATCTGATTCCAGAAAAAAAATCGCACAGGCAATGGAATACATCATTCATGAGTAAAGACTTTATTTAAGCATCTCCATGAGCTAAAGATAATTGTGGTCTATCTAGCGGCCTACTCAGTAGCCTAGCTAGGCGAGGCGGCTCTGGTATGTTCATCTGTGGGGAATGCGATACGCGCAGAATGCCTCAAGGACATCAAATTTCCTCCAAATTTATTTCAGTCTAGTGTTAAACAACATTAGCGACTGTTTATAAAGGTAATCATACGTTGGACGTTATTGACTGAATAGTTTGTGCTCATAATAATTTTTACTTCTGGAAGGTATGCGTATACCCCCACAAAACGCTACGATAAGTTGTCTACACACTTTCACACTGCGTTTGTCCAAGGTGGAAAATCCCCTTGGGGGAAAGGGGGAAAATGAAATTACAACAACCTCCGTCGTGTGACCCTTGGTCACCCTGGCAAGCTCGTTGGAGATTGAATAAGTAACTACCAAATGCATAGCTGTCAGAAAGACATCAAATTGCATATCTTGGTATGCCAGAAACCATATCCTGGTTCTGTGATGTCATAATAGCAAGGATTTTATGGTGAAGATCCCCTTCATTAACAGGCTCATGCAAATGTTCATACCACATGTGAAGGTGTTCCTTAAATCGATACTTCTTGCAAAAAGGCTCATTCTGAAAAATGTCTCGATGCGCAGCCATGACATTACTGAATATCGGTAGACTAGGTCACGGGACCAGGGAGTCATCGCTAACTTTTTGGTATTCTGCATGCAGAAATCCTCCAATCATTTAGCTTTTTGCTGGTGATGAACCAGAGGCCAATCAGACGAATGAGAAAAATTGGGGCATGGTCTCTCAATTTTCTTCAGACACTACTGTCAGGTTGGAGGGTTGTCTGAACCGCAGAAAATGTCCGATGTAGAGCTTACTACACCATACTCAACAATATTTCTGGTCTAGTGCAGGACTGGATACTTGCTGAAGGAATCCAGGAGCATATTGACAGCCATTGTGAGGAGCTGACAAAGGCTCATGGACCTTACCAAATACTTAAAGGAGGTTGAAAAAGAATGAAGTGAATGAACAGCCATAAAATGATGTCAATGTTTGTTCAAAGGCAGGGCAAATTTGCTTTATACCGAAGGGGGAGGGATCGTTCTAAACAGACTTGGATCTCTGGAGATCACATGCTAGAATATGTGGCATACCACAATAATAAGATGAACAACTCGAAGATTAAGATCCAGAGATAGATCAGCGGCTTCTTCACGATTCACCACCCTGCTCCTCAATCTCCTTCAGGTTCTCCAACATTTCCAAATGTATCTTCAATTCCAACTACAGCCACTTATTCAACAAAACCTCCCTCCGCAACGACTGCCAGCATTCCATCAAGTTCCCAGCACGAGCTTTGGATGAAATTGTGAAATATGCTGCCTCATCGCCACTGCCAACTTAAAGACCCCAGGGAGGTGAGGCTGTTTCTTCTGCTTGTGCTTGCCAATAAGCGTTCTTCCTTGAGAACACCGCCATTTGAAAAACACCGTTTCTACTGAATCGCAGTTGCACTTCCATATGCTACCAAGTGCTGTCACTTACTGAATGCAATTAACCTCTGCACCGAGACTCTGTACCATGATGGTCTGACATGAACATTTGAGACACGTTATTGGTTCCATGATCAACAAAATGGTGCCCACATAGGGAAGTGGCTTCATTGTACCATCCTTAGGGAGTGTGGCCTCACCTTACAACCATCTCATGGGTCTTCTTGACCTCTGATCTTGCGACAGTACCCTCAAAAAGTTCGGACTTGGAGAAACCAACATTACAAGTTAATTGGGGACACAAACACATCTCCTTGATGCAATATCATGGATAATCGCCCATAAAAATGATTGAATACCTTTCCTACACCATATTATTTTCAGATTGAAGTTTTTGCAAAGCCTCAAGCTGTTACTCCAGAAGTATCGTCAAATGAACCTACCGATCTCTTTCCATCGTCAACGCAGGAAGAGGTTCAGTCTCTTGAACTTCTAGGCCTCACCATCAGCCATGACCTCTCTTAGACTGACCATATTGTAAAACTGGCCTCAAAAGCCATACTCTTATTCAAAAATCAAAACCAATCACATTGTAAAAGGCCCTTGTCTGTAACTCAATGGAGTACTGCTCTCCTCTATGGGATGACGCTCCAGCATCCATATATGTGTCTCCTGGATTCTGTAGAATCTAAAACGCTCACCAATATTGGAATCACCTGAGATGAGGCCGAAGTACAAGGCCTGTTGCTTTCACATCATAGAGAGGTTAGTGACCTCTGACCTTTTTACTGCCTCTCTCCTCCAGTGTAAGTGTCTAAGTCAGTCAGTCTCTCTCTCTCTCTCTCTCTCTCTCTCTCCTTTAGTGTAAGTATAGTATCTCTTCTCTCTATCTATCTACTCTCTCTCTCTACCTATCTACTCTCTCTCTCCTTTAGTGTAAGTATCTTTCTCTCTCTTTCTCTCTCTTTCTCTCTCTCTCTTTTTTTTTTTTTTTTTTTGTATACAAGATCGAGGCTCGTGAAAGAGCTAACATAAATCACACAAAAAGACAAACCGACACACAAAACACAAAAAACAAGGGGAGCGGCAGACAATATGGGGAGAGAGGGGGAAGGACACAAACACAACATTTGAGAGCAGGGACATCGGGAGGACTTGGGGGGAGGTGGGAGAGGAATAAAACATATGAACACTGCAAGGACTCTGGGGTGAATTACCGGGGGTAGAAAAGATCAAGGTTTTCGATGGGGGAAGATAAGAGATGGTGGTGAACAGCTGTTTTAAAGACCTGGAGGGAGGAGTGGGATTGAAGGGAGTGGGGGAGTTTGTTTCAGAGGCGGGAGAAAAGGGGAATGAAAGAGTGAAGGTGAGCAGAGAGCCTAGACTTTGGCAGTTTAACCATAAGAGGGTTGCAGGCAGATCTTGTGCGACCTGGAGGAATATTGGGGGGACAGAACACAGAGAGAGCTGGGGGAGCAAGGCCGGAGAGGAGTCGGTAGAAGACAGAAAGACCACCAACCTGCCTGCGGTGAGTGAGTGAAAGGCCCTCGGAGTTGACTACATCGCAGGAGATTCCAATGATTCTGAAAGCTTTGGCCTCAACAGCGTGAAGCCGAGCAAGGTGTGAGGCAGGAGCACCAGCCCAGAGGGGGGAACAGTATTCCATTGAGCTGCGGATGAAAGCCTTGTATGTGGTGAGGAGCTCAGGTGTGCCAAGGAAGGACTTCGCACGACGGAGGATGCCCAGTCGGCAACTGGCTTTGGAGGCCAGCTTGGAAATGTGGTTTTCCCAAGAAAGATCATGGCAGATAGTGAGACCCAAAAGCTTGAGCCGACAGAACTTCTTGGAGAGGATTGTTGAGAAATCTCTCTCTTTCTCTCTCTTTCTCTCTCTTTCTCTCTCTTTCTCTCTCTTTCTCTCTCTCTTTCTCCATGACAAACCATCAAAGGCTAACAAAAATGGCTTCCTGGAAAATAAGTAGTGAAGCAAATTGAAGAATCGAGAGAGACTATACTGTATAGGAAAAGGAATTTTAATACACGTTTATCAAGAAACCAAGGAGTGAAAACAAAACAAGAGGATGGGTTGCCAAACGTCAGAAAAAAAACAGGTAAAATCATCCATTCCAAATTAGATAAACTGCAATGTTCGGGTTAGGGTCAGATTCAAATGGGAGAAGCGTCAACCACAAGAAATCATCAATGTAGGAATAGATCAGTACCCAGACAAGTATTAGAGGAAGCAGGACGTGAGATCAGATCGAGGTACACAGGTACATGAGGGGCTCGTGGACAGATGCTGGATGGATAGCCTGGAGTAGCACTTGGCCAGATTGGGGATTGCTTCACCACTCAGGGGGAATAAACCCATTTTATTGAAAGGACTGTGCTCAGAATCACGAACCCTACAGATCACAGATGTAAAATTTGGCATCAAATATCAAAGCCAATATTTCAACATTTGTTTTGAAGATTTGCAGGTAATTCAGTGTGGCAAAGCAATATATCTGCATCACCAACTTTTTAAATTTGAAAGAGCAACACCAGAGAGGTTTCCAAGTGTGTCAAAGTTTTGTTCTTATTCAAACTTGTTTTTACTCGTACAAAGTCAGAGCGACAGTTTGCCCCATCTGCGAACGTTTTCAAAATTCAAATTATTTCCCTGGGAAAAACATTAAGCAGTGGGGAAATTATTATGATGATGATATCAAAGTGGGAAAATTATTGGACAAAAATGAGGAAATGCCATTCATTCAATTTACAATTCGTGATTTAAACTTTTGCTTGAATGCCTCTTGCAGACACAAAAGACTTCAAAGATTTATCAAGCAGTCGAACAGTATTACAGGTATATGGGTTCAATGTCAGTTCAAGCTCAGCCTGAGGGGAGAGGGCAAATTTGGAGGAATGAAGGTGATAATTTCCTGCTTTTGTGCACATACTCATTCATCTTCCCTGCACTTGACAAGCACCAATGCTTGTTCCGGCGGGAATTCAGTGGGAATGAGATCATGGGAGCGGCAGAAAGGCGCCATTCAACATGCCTTGGACACATGTGCCCATACAATGCACACATGTGCAGCACAAAAAGTAACTAACATAAAAATATATATAAATATACAGACTTGGCATTTAATGTGGAATATTTTTTTGTGGGGGTGAACTTACTTTTCAAGATGACTTAGAACCAAAAGTTCATTGGAATTATGTTGAAATTATTCTAGATTTTGTTCATGTGACCTTTAAAAGAAACAAAAACCACATTTGACATTTCGAAGCAAATAAATTGATCCTTGAAAGTGATGTAAACTGATATCGAACTCAATTCACGGACAGCACTGTGTTAAACTTCTGTACGTTTTCCAGAAGTATCTCTTTATTTTGCACATTAGCCAAAAAAAATTTCAACAAAAACAAAAGCTAAATTATGACTGGGATTACGGACAGTAAAATTACAGTTCAGTACTTCGTGTAACCCCCACGAGCATTCAGGAGAGCATGTACAAGTCGAGGCATGGGGTTCACGTGATTTGCCAAGGTTTGGACAGGAATCGCTTGCCATGCAGTGACAATAGCCTGCTGCAATTCACGCACAGAGGTCGGCTGCTGGTCCAAGTTGTCGATTTGACGCGTTAATTCTGCCCACAAGTTCTCTATCGGATTCATATCCGGGGACATGGCAGGCCACTCCATATGCTCTACACCACAGTCAGCAAGAAAGTGTTGGATCATGCGAGCACGATGATGCCGTGCAGTCATCTTGGAAGACAAAGTTTCCTTGAAAGGCTGCACGAGCAAATGGAAGCAATGTTTCTTCCAGAATGACCCTGTACTTGAAATGGTTCAGGTTTCCATTCAGAACAACCAGGTCAGTTTTGCCCCCTGCATGAAAAGCAGCCAAAATGGTCACCCCACCACCTCCAGCTTGGACTCTTGGCACTATACAATCTTCGTTGTGGGCTTCATGCACTTGTCTGCGCACTCGGACACGGCCATCTTGACGATAGACCAGAAATCTAGACTCTTCACTAAAGGTCACGTGATTCTAGTGTCCTGGCTGCCATTGACGGTGCTCTCTGACCCACTGCAATCAGTGCTGGCTGTGTTGTCTGGTCAGGCATGGCTTTCTCAGGGGACGCCTGGCACGATAGCCTGCTTGAACCAGTCGTTGGTTGACTAGCCTTCTGGATACAGGCGCATTTGTCAGTTGCTGCCACTCAGCCCGAAGCCGATTAGCTGACTTGGTACGGCCATTGCAGACTAACCGGTGCACCTGGCGATCATCTCTCCTTGTGGTTCTGCGTGGACGTCCTGGCCTTGGTATTGGAGTAGGGACATCCCTCTGAGCATTTCGTTTCAGGATCTTTGACACCTGACCTTGAGTGATGCCATACTGCCGAGCAATAGCACGCTGTTTCATGCCAGAATTTCGTAAAGCCACCACTCCATGACAAACAGCATTGTCAAGTTGACGGACCATCTCCAGAGGAAGCGGCAATAACTTTTGTGGACGTGCAGCAGTTGTTTTCCACTAATACAGAACGCAACAACCCTTATATACCCGATTGTGAAGCCAATCGTCAAATGAACCTGTCCTTACATTTTGTCACGCCACCTGTGATATAATTCTGTTATTGACTTCTTGCTGCGAAAGACAATCAGTGACATGGTTCTTTCAACAAAGACATCACCGAAGGGTAAAAGAAACTCACCAGATTGATATACTGAGTTCAGAAAGTAAACCCAAGTCAAGAAAAAAAAATTATTCCATATTAAATGCCAAGTCTGTATATATATATATATATCTTTTTTTTTTTTTTTTTTTTGTTACGGGTGACGGGGATGAGGACCAGAGTCCCAAACGTCACTCCCGACAAAGTGTGTTAAGGGGTGACTAATGTCAGCGACCCTAGGTCCAATCCCCAACCTGCCGGGCGAGGCCCGCAACCTGGCTGAGCAGTTTTTAGAAGCTTGAACTTTTGGTTTTGTGCAAGGAGTTTAAACTGCCACACAGGCGGCTCAGGGGAGCTTGGAACCCAATCCAAAAAATGTCAATCAAACAAAATGAAATACAATCAATTTACTTCAAAGATTGCAAAACGATACAATAAGCAAATCATACAAGTATGACGACGGACTTAATTAATTAATAATGTCAGACTGAAACAATTAACACAGGCCACATACAACCGTCCGCTATGGCATCCAGACTGCGAAGCCAAGGAAGAGAGAAAATGTCTGCCGGTGCGTTTCTTTATCGTCCCGGCTCTGACGTCATATGTTGTGCTTTACCAATCAGCAAGTTCCATCTTACCAGTCCTTCCCATCAATCAAAACCCTGACCAATCTCTGCTCTTCGGGGCGTGGCTCTCGGCCTGCCCGTCCTATGTCCTCTTTGCAAGTCGGGGCAATCAGCGGTAGTGCTTGATGCATGGTTTCCGGTGTTTTTTAAATTTTATTAATTAGTGTGTTTAAATACGTGATTCTGGCTAGGTGTCTTGGTGCGGTGTCAGAAGGAACAGAGGAATAAATTACAGAGGCAATGACACACAGGGGATTAATTTACCCAAAATCCCTCGCTAATTAACAAGCCCCACCCCTCGTGATGGGGATGAAGATACAAGCTTACCCACAACACACGGTCTACCGGCTCCCTAATTATGGTTAATCGAGGTGGTTCTTCTTCTTCATGACAGTAGGGGCACAATAATCTATACACTCTACCTGGATCTGGATTAAGGTATCCCTACCCCCCACAAACGTAACAATAAATACAGTATATATATATATACTAGTGGGGTCACCTGTGGGAATCCCACGGGCATGGACGTGTGTGACATTTCGACATATTGAGTTAGATGCTGCACATTCAATTTTGCAAAATGGTTACTGGCAATAATTCATCAGATCCAGAAATGGTGTAATGAACATAATTTATTTATTTCACATAATATGTGACCCCTCACTCCTCTCCACCTGACACTCTCCTCTCTCCACCCTCATGCCTATCCAATCCCACTCCTCCTCACACTCCTCTCCAATACCTCCTCACACTCCTCTCCAATACCTCCTCACACTCCTCTCCAATACCTCCTCACACTCCTCTCCAATACCTCCTCACACTCCTCTCCAATACCTCCTCACACTCCTCTCCAATACCTACTCACACTCCTCTCCAATACCTCCTCACACTCCTCTCCAATCCCTCACACTCCTCTCCAATCCCTCATACTCCCCTCCAGTCGCACCTCAATCGCCTCTCCAATCGCTCCTCACTCTCCTCTCCAATCAGCCCTCACTCTCCAACCCCTCGCTCCTCTCCAACCCCTCGCTCCTCTCCAACCCCTTGCTCCTCTCCAACCCCTAGCCCCTCTCCAACCCCTCACACTCCTCTCCAATACCTCCTCACACTCCTCTCCAATCAGCCCTCACTATCCAACCCCTCGCTCCTCTCCAACCCCTCGCTCCTCTCCAACCCCTCGCTCCTCTCAAACCCCTTGCTCCTCTCCAACCCCTCGCTCCTCTCCAACCCCTAGCCCCTCTCCAACCCCTCGCTCCTCTCCAACCCCTCGCTCCTCTCCAACCCCTCGCTCCTCTCCAACCCCCGCTCCTCTCCAACCCCTAGCTCCTCACTCTCCAACCCCTCGCTCCTCTCCAACTCCACGTGCCTCTCCAACCCCGAGCCCCTCTCCAACCCATCGCTCCTCTCCAACCCCCACTCGTCTCGAACACCTCGCTCATCTCCAACCCCCACTTGTCTCCAACCCCTCTTTCCTCTCCAACCCCTTGCTCCTCTCCAACTCCTCGCTCCTCTCCAACCCCTAGCTCCTCACTCTCCAACTCCTCGCTCCTCCCCAACCCCTTGCTCCTCTCCAACTCCTCGCTCCTCTCCAACCCCTCGCTCCTCTCCAACCCCTCGCTCCTCTCCAACCCCGAGCTCCTCTCCAACCCCTAGCTCCTCTCCATCCCCTCGCTCCTCTCCAACCCCTTGCTCCTCTCCAACTCCTCACTCCTCTCCAACCCCTCGCTCCTCTCCAACCCCTAGCGCCTCACTCTCCAACTCCTCGCTCCTTTCAAACCCCTAGCTCCCTTCCAACTCCTCGCTCCTCCTCAACTCCTCGCTCCTTCCCAACCCCTCGCTCCTCACTCTCCAACCCCTCGCTCCTCTCCAACTCCTCGCTCATCTCCAACCCCTCGCACCTCTCCAACCCCGAGCTCCTCTCCAACCCCTAGCTCCTCTCCAACCCCTCGCTCCTCTCCAATCCCTCGCTCCTCTCCAATCCCTCGCTCCTCTCCAACCCCTTGCTCCTCTCCAATCCCTCGCTCCTCTCCAATCCCTCGCTCCTCTCCAATCCCTCGCTCCTCTCCAACCCCTCGCTCCTCTCCAACCCCTAGCTCCTCACTCTCCAACCCCTCACTCCTCTCCAACCCCTAGCTCCTCTCCAAATCCTCGCTCCTCTCCAAACCCTAGCTCCTCACTCTCCAACCCCTCACTCCTCTCCAACCCCTCACTCCTCTCCAACCCCTAGCCCCTCTCCAACCCCTCGCTCCTCTCCAACACCTCGCTCCTCTCCAACCCCTCACTCCTCTCCAACCCCTAGCCCCTCTCCAACCCCTCACTCCTCTCCAACCCCTTGCCTCTCTCCAACCCCTCACACTCCTCTCCAATACCTCCTCACACTCCTCTCCAATCAGCCCTCACTATCCAACCCCTCGCTCCTCTCCAACCCCTCACTCCTCTCCAACCCCTTGCTCCTCTCCAACCCCTAGCTCCTCACTCTCCAACCCCTCGCTCCTCTCCAACCCCTTGCTCCTCTCCAACCCCTTGCTCCTCTCCATCCCCTAGCTCCTAACTCTCCAACCGCTAGCTCCTCTCCAACCCCTCACTCTTTTCCAACCCCTCACTCCTCTCCAACCCTCGCTCCTCTCCAACCCTCGCTCCTCTCCAACCCCTCGCTCTTCTCCAACTCCTTGCTCCTCTCCAACCCCCACTCCTCTCCAACCCCTCAACCCTCTCCAAGCCCTCGCTCTTCTCCAACTCCTTGCCCTCTCCAACACCTAGCTCCTCACTCTCCAACCCCTAGCTCCTCTCCAACTCCTCGCTCCTCTCCAACTCCTCGCTCCTCTCCAACCCCTAGCTCCTCACCAACTCCTCGCTCCTCTCCAACCCCTCGCTCCTCTCCAACCCTCGCTCCTCTCCAACCCTCGCTCCTCTCCAACCCCTCGCCCCTATCCAACCCCTCGCTCTTTTCCAACTCCTTGCTCCTCTCCAACCCCCGCTCCTCTCCAACCCCTCAACCTTCTCCAACTCCTCGCTCTTCTCCAACTCCTTGCCCTCTCCAACACGTAGTTCCTCACTCTCCAACCCCTAGCTCCTCTCCAACTCCTCGCTCCTCTCCAACTCCTCGCTGCTCTCCAACTCCTCGCTCCTCTCCAACCCCTAGCTCCTCTCCAACTACTCGCTCCTCTCCAACCCCTCGCCCCTCTCCAACACCTCGCTCCTCTCAAACCCCTAGCTCCTTCCCAACTCCTCGCTCCTCTCCAACCCCTCGCTCCTCTCCAACCCCTCGCTCCTCTCCAACACCTCGCTCCTCTCCAAGCCCTAGCTCCTCACTCTCCAACCCCTAGCTCCTCTCCAACCCCTCGCTCCTCTCCAACACCTCGCTCCTCTCCAAGCCCTAGCTCCTCACTCTCCAATCCCTATCTCCTCTCCAACTCCTCGCTCCTCTCCAACCCCCGCTCCTTTCCAACCCCTCGCCCCTCTCCAACCCCTCGCTCCTCTCCAACTCCTCGCCCCTCCCCAATCCCTCACTCCTTTCAAACCCCTAGCTCCCTTCCAACTCCTCGCTCCTTCCCAACCCCTCGCTCCTCACTCTCCAACCCCTCGCTCCTCTCCAACTCCTCGCTCATCTCCAACCCCTCGCACCTCTCCAACCCCGAGCTCCTCTCCAACCCCTAGCTCCTCTCCTACCCCTAGCTCCTCTCCAACCCCTCCCTCCTCTCCAACCCCTCAATACGCACGCTGCACAGTGGAGAGCATTGCACACAGGGGAGAGGAAGAAAGGATCACGTACAGGGGAGAGGAGGGAGCATGGGATGGGAAGTGAAACTTCTACCTTCTCCTCACTTGGTTTGACTTGGGAGGGTGGAGGGTGGAGGGTGGAGGGTGGAGGGTGGAGGGTGGAGGGTGGAGGGTGGAGAGTGGAGAGTGGAGAGTGGAGAACCCGCCTTGACCCTTGTTCATTTATAAATTTGGAAATATCGAAAACACTTCACTTTGCAAAGTAGAAGTGGATTAAAACCAAACGTTATTAATAAATATTGTATTCCATAGTTGGTCGATATTATTATGTACATATTTGAAGAACTGTATTGTTTAATTACATAGTTGGAAAAGAGTTGAATCGCCTAAAACAAACTTTGTATGTAACCCCAGGAATATGGAAAAATATAATTTGACCGGTTCGATCCCAAACTTCAGTATTCATTCGCTGTACTTTTACCAAGTAATCTTATTATAATAGAGCAAACGTATATGGTTCGCTATGGATGTTTATATGCGACGAAAACGTCTTCTTCTTCTTCAAATATAATTACCACCCTCTTAATTACCAAGTAATAATATAAATAACGAAGTCCTGGGAACGTTTTCTCTGTATCCTTCCCTCTCTCATTCTTTTCTCATTCTACTCTCTCATTCTCTGTATCCTTTGGAGATCTCGCGAGATCACGGCGAGGTCACGTCTTTTCGAAGCTGCTCCATGCGCTCACGCTTTCGAAGCTAAGTGATATTTCTCAATTGTGTTTTTGTCGAGACTGTATCTATCTTTCGGTGTATGTACCTACAGCATATCTTTTGGAAAATTTTCGGTGCTAATTTTTCGTTCATGTATACACAATCGTCGGTTAATGGTATCGAGTATTCTGCGGCCTAGTACTCGTAGGCTTAGACTACCGTACCGCCTCAGACCTTGTGGTTTGTTTTTCTCTCAGCGATTCGTCGAATGCGCTGAAATTATTTTCGTTCTCTGTTTCGTACCAGTCGTTCACCCCGTACCTCCTTGTTTAATATCTGTACTCACAAAACAACAACAACAAAAAAAAAAAACCCAAAAAAATATTTCCTTCCCAGGTCTTATTCGTTTATTTGTTGTTCTTTTTGTTCGTTCGTTCTTCGTTCGCGATCACGCGGTTAGAAATGTATAATCTCTCCCCATAACAACTATTTTCTCTCATATATTATAACACCCTTTTCTTCTTTTCCTACAAAAGGATGCTTTCGTCTTGCTCACCAAATCTATTCATTCCAAAAAATATATATAATACCATCTCTTACAGTTCCTCCTTTCTACATCCCATAAACTATCCAGAACTCCATCCCTCCTCCAGTGTCCTCAAACGTATTTTTGACTCGAAGGTCTCGAACTCATTTTGCAAAAAATGTTCGTTTCCCATGAATCGTACACTTTTCAAAATCCAATCTCACCCCTCCCCTCCAAATCCTCCCCATCACCCATCCCTTTCAAATCTCCCCCCTTGCCCCTTCCCTCCCCTCCCTCCTAAACTCCCCCCACACCCCTCCCCTCCGAGACTCTCCCTCGCTCCTCCCCTTCTAGACTCCCCTCTCACCCCTCCTCCTCAAAGCATCCTCCCTGCTTCTTCCTCCTTCCAACTTTCACCTTCATCTCCCCAAACATCCTGCCTTGCTCTTCCTCCTCCTCAAATAACACCTCACTGTGCCTCACCCAATCTCCATCAAACCTTTTGTCTGCCCCATTCTTCCCTTTCTCCAAGCTATTCTGAAATCTCTGACACACCTTCAACAGCTCTCCCTACCTCTTCCTCCTCTTCCACATCTTACCCTACCCCTCCCCCCCCCTGTTCTGGACCCGATGCTCCCCCTTCCTCTTCATTAACGGTATGGACCTCAAACATCCGGGGCCTTCGCTCAAACTTGACTGACCTCTCCATACAGGTTGCTTCTGACAAACCAGATGTGATCTGCTTAACAGAAACTTTCCTCCTTCATGATGTCTCTGATGCCTTGGTATCTCTCCCAGGTTACTCCCTCCTCTGGTATGATAGACCTGAGCCTCGTCCTGGAGGTGGGGTTGCTATCTTTATAAAAAACTCTCTTCCTCACTCGCCCTCCACTGCCCTCTCTCCACCTCACCCCCAGGAATACCTTTGGCTACGGCTTCCCCTTCGCTCCCACCTTTTGTTCATATGTGTGTTGTACCGTCCACCAATCAGCGATGACTCCATCTACATCTCACTGTCTGATAATATGGACCAACTTCTATCTACCCATCCCAACTCTCTCTTCCTCATATGTGGTGATTTCAATTGTCACCATGCCAGTTGGCTGGGTGTGGGTGCCTCTCTCACCAGCCATGGCTCTTCAGCAAAGGACTTCTGCGACTCACTGGGACTGACACAATCTGTCAATTTCCCGACCCGGATCTCAGTCAACGGAGCATCTTCTCTTCTGGATTTGGTTATGACAAACTTCCCTGAAAATGTCTGCTGCTCTTCTTCTGCTCCAATCGGCTCATCTGATCATGTGCTTGTCAAAGTGGACATCTCTCTGACCATTCTCAGAGAGCCTCCTCAGCGTCGACGAGTCTGGCATTTCACTCAGGCCAACTGGCACGGTCTTCAAGCAGCCATCAATCATCTGGACTGGTCTCCCATCTCTACTGCCTCTCACATCAACTCATCCTGGGAATTCTTTCAAAGTAAATTGCTCTCTCTCATGCACAGATTTATACCATCTCGTCTTCAGTTGTCATACCCTTCCTCCCGTCCATGGTACACGGAATCTTGTGGTGAGGCTGTTGCCCTGAAACAACTTGCTTTCGTCTCCTGGAAAGCAAATCCAACGGAAGGAAATCTCATTTCCTTTCACAAAGCCCGAAACAAGTGTGTCCACCCTCAGGAGAGCCAGGAAACAATATCTCACCATTCTCAAGACCGAACTCTCTTATCTGTCTCCCTCTTCCAAATCCTGGTGGCGTCTGGTCAAATCTGTTTCTGGTGTTTGTTCCCCCTCCATCCCCTCCCTCACCTCAAACGGCTTAACGGCTGACTCCGCACGTGAAAAAGCTGAATGCCTCAACTCTGTGTTTGCCTCTAAATCTTGTGTCCCAAACCCATCCCTCTCTGTACCCACCGTACCCAGTCGTACCCAGCTGCTCCTGGACTCTGTCCTTTCCTCCTGACAAGGTGGAAAAGTTTCTGTCAACCCTCGACTCTGATTCTGCAACTGGTCCTGACGGCATCAGCCCACGGGTCCTAAAATCATGTTCTTCTGCTCTTTCACTCCCTCTTTCTGTTCTCTTCACCCTCTCTTTTGCTCAAGGTCATCTGCCATCTGCTTGGAAATCAGCCAACATCACCGCTTTGCACAAAAAAGGTGAAAAACAGATCCCAGCAACTACAGACCAATCAGCCTTCTCCCAATTATCAGCAAAGTCATGGAATCCATCATTGCTTCAGATATTAAATCTTTCCTCTTCTCCAATGGCTTGATCTCTGATCATCAATTTGGTTTCAGACCTGGTCACTCTACTCTGGACATGCTGCTTCTGCTTTCTCAACAATGGATGGAGGTCCTCAACGCCAAACAGGAAATTAGAGCCGTCTCCCTTGACATTTCACGTGCCTTCGATACGGTCTGGCACCCTGCTCTGCTCTCCAAACTCTCCTCCTTTGGTATCCATGGAAATCTCCACGCATGGCTGGCGGACTTCCTCTCTGGTCGTAGTCAACGTGTGGCCCTGAATGGGTTTCTCTCATCTCCTCTTCCTGTTCAGGCTGGAGTTCCCCAAGGTAGTGTTCTGGGTCCTGTGCTTTTTCTGGTCTTCATCAATGATCTCTCTGACTCTCTTGAAAATCCTCTCTATCTCTTTGCTGACGACTCTACTCTGTCGCTCCATTCCTCATCCCTCAGATCGGCAGTCTGCAGCCTCCTCACTCTCTGCAGACCTGGACAAAATCACAGACTGGTCAAACAAGTGGAACATGTCTTTCAATCCTGACAAATCTCACACTCTTACAATATCTCTCCAAAAGGACCGACTGGACAACCCTCCCATCTACTTTCTCAACAATCCTCTCCAAGAAGTTCTGTCGCTCAAGCTTTTGGGTCTCACTATCTGCCATGATCTTTCTTGGGAAAACCACATTTCTAAGCTGGCCTCCAAAGCCAGTCGCCGACTGGGCATCCTCCGTCGTGCGAAGTCCTTCCTTGGCACACCTGAGCTCCTCACCACATACAAGGCTTTCATCCGCAGCTCAATGGAATACTGTTCCCCCCTCTGGGCTGGTGCTCCTGCCTCACACCTTGCTCGGCTTCACGCTGTTGAGGCCAAAGCTTTCAGAATCATTGGAATCTCCTGCGATGTAGTCAACGCCGAGGGCCTTTCACTCACTCACCGCAGGCAGGTTGGTGGTCTTTCTGTCTTCTACCGACTCCTCTCCGGCCTTGCTCCCCCAGCTCTCTGTGCTCTGTCCCCCCAATATTCCTTCAGGTCACACAAGATCTGCCTGCAACCCTCTTATGGTTAAACTGCCAAAGTCTAGGCTCTCTGCTCACCTTCACTCTTTCATTCCCCTTTTCTCCCGCCTCTGGAACAAACTCCCCCACTCCCTTCAATCCCACTCCTCCCTCCACGTCTTTAAAACAGCTGTTCACCACCATCTCTTATCTTCCCCCATCGAAAACCTTGATCTTTTCTACCCCCGGTAATTCACCCCAGAGTCCTTGCAGTGTTCATATGTTTTAATCCTCTCCCACCTCCCCCCAAGTCCTCCCGATGTCCCTGCTCTCAAATGTTGTTTGTGTCCTTCCCCTTCTTCCCCCTCTCTTTTGTGTCCTCCCCCCTCTCTCCCCATCTTGTCTGCCGCTCCCCTTGTTTTTTGTGTTTTGTGTGTCGGTTTGTCTTTTTGTGTGATTAATGTTTGCTCTTTTCACGAGCCTCGATCTTGTATACAAAAAAAACAACAAAACAAAAACTTTCTCCTCCCCCATTCTCCTCCCCCATTCTCCTCCCCCATTCTCCTCCCCCATTCTCCTCCCCCATTCTCCTCCCCCATTCTCCTCCCTCATTTTCCTCTCTCATTCTCCTCTCTCATTGTCCTCCCCCATTCTCCTCCCCCATTCTCCTCCCCCATTCTCCTCCCCCATTCTCCTCCCCCATTCTCCTCCCCCATTCTCCTCCCCCATTCTCCTCCCCCATTCTCCTCCCCCATTCTCCTCTCTCATTGTCCTCCCCCATTCTCCTCCCGCATTCTCCTCTCTCATTCTACTCTCTCATTCTCCTCCCCCATTCTCCTCCCCCATTCTCCTCCCCCATTCTCCTCCCCCATTCTCCTCCCCCATTCTCCTCCCCCATTCTCCTCCCCCATTCTCCTCCCCCATTCTCCTCCCCCATTCTCCTCCCCCATTCTCCTCCCCCATTCTACTCCCCCATTCTCCTCCCCCATTCTTCTCTCTCATTCTCCTCTCTCATTCTCCTCTCTCATTCTCCTCTCTCATTCTCCTCTCTCATTCTTATCTCTCATTCTCCTCTCTTTCTCTGCTCTCATTCTCCTCTCGCCTTCGCCGTGCCCACTTAACAGTCAACACATTCAAAAGGGATCTTGGAATACATTTTGCCGATTTTCTCAACTTTAGCTGAAACTGAGACTTGAACCATCCCAGCGACTGTGATGGTGAATTCGAGTGGCCTTTGAAAATGTATTTCGTTCTATAAACGGTAACTTTCATTGAATTTTCCTCCCGTTTTTTGAAACCGATTCACGATTGTTTTATATATCTCGGCATTTTCCCGTCTGTTATTTTAGGCGATTCAGCCTTGAGAACTCGTGCGGAAAAAAACAAAAAAAAACAATGATGGAATGAATGCCAGTTCAAACAGGATTAACTTTATTTCGGTAAAATAATGATGAATGAAATAATAACGAAGAAATATCTGTCGGCAATTTCCCGTCTGTGGCGATGCGTGAATGAAGCTATGCCCCTCTCTCCACATTATTGTGACGACGTATAAATTAAATATTTAATCGTGACGATTGTCATCAAATGGAAAAGTCCGCCACGAATTTTTAATATATCTCGCCATTTTCCCGACTGTTATTTTAGGCGGTGTATCGTGAAGACCGTGCTGCGATTTAAAAAAATATATCTCGGCAATTTCCCGTGTGTGCGTGAATGTTCTCAATTATTTCTGACACCGAGTCTAAAACCATCGATAAAAATTAAATCAGATGGTGAATTCGAGATAAAATCGTGAGGGTGACTCGATGAATGGGCTTTATATTACAGGCCTTTGAGAAATCATTTCGTTCTATAAACGGAAACTTTCATGGGATTCCCTTCCCGTTTTTTTTCAACCGAGTCTAAAACTGTTAGCGACTGTTAAAAATGAAATGATATATCGAATTAGAGTTTAAATAAACCTGTGTGAGAGAAAGACAGCACAGGCCGAACTAAACAGGCCTCGAATCTATTCGAGTTAATAAAATGGTGGATATTTGTTCACATGAAGCCTCTCCAAGAATGGGTGGAGCTACTCTTTAAACGGAGTAAGCCACACCCCCAGACAGACAGACAGACAGACAGACAGAATCACCTTCGCCGATTATAATATAACTAGTGGGGTCACCCGTGGGAATCCCACGGGTATGGACGTGTGTGACATTTGGACATCTTGATTAACATGCTGCACATTCAATTTTACAAAATGGTTAAAATGGTGTAATGAACACAATTTATTTATTTCACATAATATGTGACCCCTCACTCCCCTCCACCCTCACGCCTCTCCAATGCCACTCCTCCTCACACCCCTCTCCAATACCTCCTCACACACCTCTCCAATACCTCCTCACACTCCTCTCCAATACCTCCTCACACTCGTCTCCAATACCTTCTCACACTCCTCTCCAATACCTTCTCACACTCCTCTCCAATACCTCCTCACACTCCTCTCCAATACCTCCTCACACTCCTCTCCAATACCTCCTCACACTCCTCTCCAATACCTCCTCGCACTCCTCTCCAATACCTCCTCGCACACCTCTCCAATACCTCCTCGCACTCCTCTCCAGTACCTCCTCGCACTCCTCTACAACCCTCACACTCCTCTCCAACGCCTCACACTCCTCTCCAACGCCTCACACTCCTCTCCAACGCCTCACACTCCTCTCCAACGCCTCACACTCCTCTCCAACCCCTCACACTCTTCTCCAACCCCTCACACTCTTCTCCAACCCCTCACACTCCTCTCCAACCCCTCACACTCCTCTCCAGCCCCTCACACTCCTCTCCAGCCCCTCACACTCCTCTCCAACCCCTCACACCCCTCTCCAATCCCTCACACCCCTCTCCAATCCCTCACACTCCTCTCCAATCCCTCACACTCCTCTCCAATCCCTCACACTCCTCTCCAATCCCTCACACTCCTCTCCAATCCCTCACACTCCTCTCCAATCCCTCACACTCCTCTCCAATCCCTCACACTCCTCTCCAATCCCTCACACTCCTCTCCAATCCCTCACACTCCTCTCCAATCCCTCACACTCCTCTCCAATCCCTCACACTCCTCTCCAATCCCTCACACTCCTTTCCAATCCCTCACACTCCTCTCCAATCCCTCAAACTCCTCTCCAATCCCTCACACTCCTCTCCAATCCCTCACACTCCTCTCCAAACCCTCACACTCTCCAATCCCTCACACTCCTCTCCAATCCCTCACACTCCTCTCCAATCCCTCACACTCCTCTCCAATCCCTCACACTCCTCTCTAATCCCTCACACTCCTCTTCAATTCCTCATACTCTCCTCCAATCGTACCTCACTTGCCTCTCCAATCGCTCCTCACTCTCCTCTCCAATCGCTCCTCACTCTCCTCTCCAATCGCGCCTCACTCGCACATGCGTTGGTGAAGGAAACCACTTTTCGCACTTGTATTGGTGTGGCAATACCACCTTTTGCACTTGTGTTGGTGTTGAAAAACCACTTTTCGCACTTGTGTTGGTGTCGGAAACCACTTTTCGCACTTGTGTTGGTGAAGGAAACCACTTTTCGCACATGTATTAGTATTGAAAAAACACCTTTCGCACTTGTGTTAGTGCTGAAAACCCACTTTTCGCACTTGTGTTGGTGTCGGAAACCACTTTTCGCACTTGTGTTGGTGAAGGAAACCACTTTTCGCACATGTATTAGCATTGAAAAAACACCTTTCGCACTTGTGTTAGTGCTGAAAACCCACTTTTCACACGAGTTGGTGGAGGAAACTACTTTTCGCACTTGTGATGGTGTGGGAAATCACTTTTCGCACTTGTATTAGTGTTGAAAACCCACTTTTCACACTTGTGTTGGTGCAGGAAACCACTTTTCGCACTTGTGTTGGTGAAGGCAACTACTTTTCGCACTTGTATTGGTGTGGCAATACCACTTTTCGCACTTGTTGGTGTTGGAAACCACTTTTCGCACTTGTATTAGTGTTGAAAAAGCACTCTTCGCACTTGTGTTGGTGTCGGAAACCACTCTTCGCACATGTATTCGTGCTGAAAACCCACTTTTCACACTTGTGTTGGTGTTGAAAAACCACTTTTCGCACTCGTGTTGGACTGTTGGTGTCGGAAACCACTTTTCGCACTTGTGTTGGTGTCGGAAACCACTTTTCGCACTTGTGTTGGTGAAGGAAACCACTTTTCGCACTTGTATTTGTGTTGAAAAAACACTTTTCCCACTTGTGTTAGTTGAAAACCCACTTTTCGCACTTGTGTTAGTGTTGAAAACCCACTTTTCGCACTTGTGTGGGTGCAGGAAACCAGTTTTCGCACTTGTGTTGGTGAAGGCAACTACTTTTCGCACATGTATTCGTGTTGAAAAAACACTTTTCACACTTTTGTTGGTATAGGAAACCCACTTTTCGCACTTGTGTTGGTGAAGGAATCCACTTTTCGCACTTGTATTAGTAGCGAAAAACCACTTTTTGCACTTGGGTTAGAGTTGAAAACCCACCTTTCGCACTTGTGTTGGTGAAGGAAACCACCTTTCGCACTTGTGTTGGTGTCGGAAACCACTTTTCGCACTTGTGTTGGTGCAGGAAACCACTTTTGCACTTGTATTAGTGTGGAAAAACCACTTTTTGCACTTGTGATAGTGTTGAAAAACCACTTTTGCACTTGTATTCGTGTGGAAAAACCACTTTTCGCACTTGTGTTAGTGTTGAAAAACCACTTTTCGCACTTGTGTTGGTGCAGGAAACCACTTTTGGACTTGTGTTAGTGTGGAAAAAACACTTTTTGCACTTGTGATAGTGTTGAAAAACCACTTTTGCACTTGTGATAGTGTTGAAAAACCACTTTTCGCACTTGTGTTGGTGCAGGAAACCACTTTTGCACTTGTATTAGTGCGGAAAAACCACTTTTCCCATTTGTGTTGGTGCAGGAAACCACTTTTTGCACTTGTGATAGTGTTGAAAAACCACTTTTGCACTTGTATTAGTGTGGAAAAACCACTTTTCGCACTTGTGTTAGTGTGGAAAAACGACTTTTGCACTTGTATTAGTGCGGAAAAACCACTTTTCCCATTTGTGTTGGTGCAGGAAACCACTTTTTGCACTTGTGATAGTGTTGAAAAACCACTTTTGCACTTGTATTAGTGTGGAAAAACCACTTTTCGCACTTGTGTTAGTGTGGAAAAACCACTTTTGCACTTGTATTAGTGTGGAAAAACCACTTTTGCACTTGTATTAGTGTGGAAAAACCACTTTTGCACTTGTGATAGTGTTGAAAAACCACTTTTGCACTTGTATTAGTGTGGAAAAACCACTTTTCGCACTTGTGTTAGTGTTGAAAAACCACTTTTCGCACTTGTGTTGGTGTTGAAAAACCACTTTTCGCACTTGTGTTAGTGTTGAAAAACCACTTTTCGAACTTGTGTTTGTGTTGAAAAACCACTTTTCGCACTTGTGTTGGTGTTGAAAAACCACTTTTCGCACTTGTGTTGGTGTTGAAAAACCACTTTTCGCACTTCTGATAGTGTTGAAAAACCACATTTTGCACTTGTGTTGGTGCAGTAAACCACTTTTGCACTTGTATTAGTGTGGAAAACCACTTTTCGCACCTGTGATAGTGTTGAAAAACCACATTTCGCACTTGTGTTGGTGCAGTAAACCACTTTTGCACTTGTATTAGTGCGGAAAAAACACTTTTTGCACTTGTGTTAGTGTTGAAAAACCACTTTTGCACTTGTATTAGTGTGGAAAAACCACTTTTCGCACTTGTGTTAGTGTTGAAAAACCACTTTTGCACTTGTATTAGTGTAGGAAAAACACTTTTTGCACTTGTGATAGTGTTGAAAAACCACTTTTCACACTTGTGTTGGTGCAGGAAACCACTTTTGCACTTGTATTAGTGCGGTAAAACCACTTTTCGCACTTGTGTTAGTGTTGAAAAACCACTTTTCGCACTTGTGTTGGTGCAGGAAACCACTTTTGCACTTGTATTAGTGTGGAAAACCACTTTTCGCACTTGTTAGTGTTGAAAAACCACTTTTCGCACTTGTGTTAGTGTTGAAAAACCACTTTTCCCATTTGTGTTGGTGCAGGAAACCACTTTTGCACTTGTATTAGTGTGGAAAAAACACTTTTTGCCCTTGTGATAGTGTTGAAAAACCACTTTTGCACTTTTATTAGTGTGGAAAAAACACTTTTTGCACTTGTGATAGTGTTGAAAAACCACTTTTGCACTTTTATTAGTGTGGAAAAACCACTTTTCGCACTTGTGTTAGTGCTGAAAACCCACTTTTCGCACTTGTGTTGGTGCAGGAAACCACTTTTCGCACCTGTGTTGGTGAAGGAAACCACTTTTCGCACTTGTATTGGTGTGGCAATACCACTTTTCGCACTTGTTGGTGTTGAAAAAGCACTTTTTGCACTTGTGTTGGTGTGGGAAAACACTTTTCGCACTTGTATTATTGTTGAAAATCCACTTTTCGCACTTTTGTTGGTGTAGGAAACCACTTCTCGCACTTGGGTTAGTGTTGAAAACCCACTTTTCACACTTGTGTTGGTGCAGGAAACCACTTTTTGCACTTGTTAGTGTTGAAAACCCACTTTTCGCACTTGTGTGGGTGCAGGAAACCACTTTT
The DNA here is from genome assembly GCF_964187855.1 of Myxine glutinosa. NCBI lineage: Eukaryota > Metazoa > Chordata > Myxini > Myxiniformes > Myxinidae > Myxine > Myxine glutinosa. The sequence goes on along the minus strand of NC_136263.1, from coordinate 180,278,118 downwards.
CGCACTTGTGTTAGTGTTGAAAAACCACTTTTCGCACTTGTGTTGGTGAAGGCAACTACTTTTCGCACTTGTATTGGTGTGGCAATACCACTTTTCGCACTTGTTGGTGTTGGAAACCACTTTTCGCACTTGTATTAGTGTTGAAAAAGCACTCTTCGCACTTGTGTTGGTGTGGGAAATCACTTTTCGCACTTGTGTTAGTGTTGAAAACCCACTTTTCGCACTTGTGTTGGTGTTGAAAAAGCACTTTTCGCACTTGTGTTGGTGTCGGAAACCACTTTTCGCACTTGTGTTGGTGTCGGAAACCACTTTTCGCACTTGTGTTGGTGTCGGAAACCACTTTTCGCACTTGTGTTGGTGTCGGAAACCACTCTTCGCACTTGTGTTGGTGAAGGAAACCACTCTTCGCACATGTGTTGGTGAAGGAAACCACTCTTCGCACATGTATTCGTGCTGAAAACCCACTTTTCACACTTGTGTTGGTGTTGAAAAACCACTTTTCGCACTCGTGTTGGACTGTTGGTGAAGGAAACCACTTTTCGCACATGTATTAGTATTGAAAAAACACCTTTCGCACTTGTGTTGGTGTTGAAAAGCCACTTTTCGCATTTGTGTTAGTGTTGAAAAACCACTCTTCGCACCTGTGTTGGTGTCGGAAACCACTCTTCGCACCTGTGTTGGTGTCGGAAACCACTTTTCGCACTTGTTAGTGTTGAAAAACCACTTTTCGCACTTGTGTTAGTGTTGAAAAACCACTTTTCGCACTTGTGTTGGTGAAGGAAACCACTTTTCGCACTTGTATTGGTGTGGCAGCACCACTTTTCGCACTTGTTGGTGTGGGAAAGCACTTTTCGCACTTGTGTTGGTGTTGGAAACCACTTTTCGCACTTGTATTAGTGTTGAAAAAGCGCTCTTCACACTTGTGTTGGTGTGGGAAATCACTTTTCGCACTTGTATTACTGTTGAAAAAACACTTTTCCCACTTGTTAGTTGAAAACCCACTTTTTGCACTTGTGATAGTGTTGAAAAACCACTTTTCGCACTTGTTAGTGTTGAAAAACCACTTTTGCACTTTTATTAGTGTGGAAAAACCACTTTTTGCACTTGTGATAGTGTTGAAAAACCACTTTTGCACTTGTATTAGTGTGGAAAAAACACTTTTTGCACTTGTGATAGTGTTGAAAAACCACTTTTGCACTTGTATTAGTGTGGAAAAAACACTTTTTGCACTTGTGATAGTGTTGAAAAACCACTTTTGCACTTGTATTAGTGTGGAAAAACCACTTTTCGCACTTGTGTTAGTGTTCAAAAACCACTTTTCGAACTTGTGTTGGTGTTGAAAAACCACTTTTCGCACTTGTGTTGGTGCAAGAAACCACTTTTGCACTTGTATTAGTGTGGAAAAACCACTTTTTGCACTTGTGATAGTGTTGAAAAACCACTTTTCGCACTTGTGTTAGTGTTGAAAAACCACTTTTCGCACTTGTGTTGGTGCAGGAAACCACTTTTGCACTTGTATTAGTGTGGAAAAACCACTTTTTGCACTTGTGATAGTGTTGAAAAACCACTTTTCACACTTGTGTTAGTGTTGAAAATCCAATTTTGCACTTTTATTAGTGTGGAAAAAACACTTTTTGCACTTGTGATAGTGTTGAAAAACCACTTTTGCACCTGTATTAGTGTGGAAAAACCACTTTTCGCACTTGTGTTAGTGTTGAAAAACCACTTTTCGCACTTGTGTTAGTGTTGAAAAACCACTTTTCGCATTTGTGTTGGTCCAGGAAACCACTTTTGCACTTGTATTAGTGTGGAAAAAACACTTTTTGCACTTGTGATAGTGTTGAAAAACCACTTTTCGCACTTGTGTTAGTGTTGAAAAACCACTTTTGCACTTTTATTTGTGTGGAAAAAACACTTTTTGCACTTGTGATAGTGTTGAAAAACCACTTTGGCACTTGTATTAGTGTGGAAAAACCACTTTTGCACTTGTATTATTGTGGAAAAACCACTTTTCGCACTTGTGTTAGTGTTGAAAAACCACTTTTCGCACTTGCGATAGTGTTGAAAAACCACTTTTCGCACTTGTGTTGGTGCAGGAAACCACTTTTGCACTTGTATTAGTGTGGAAAAACCACTTTTCGCACTTGCGATAGTGTTGAAAAACCACTTTTCGCACTTGTGTTGGTGCAGGAAACCACTTTTGCACTTGTATTAGTGTGGAAAAAACACTTTTTGCACTTGTGATAGTGTTGAAAAACCACTTTTCGCACTTGTGTTAGTGGTGAAAAACCACTTTTGCACTTTTATTAGTGTGGAAAAAACACTTTTCGCACTTGTGTTAGTGTTGAAAAACCACTTTTCGCACTTGTGTTAGTGTTGATAAACCACTTTTCGCATTTGTGTTGGTGCAGGAAACCACTTTTGCACTTGTATTAGTGTGGAAAAAACACTTTTTGCACTTGTGATAGTGTTGAAAAACCACTTTTCGCACTTGTGTTAGTGTTGAAAAACCACTTTTGCACTTTTATTAGTGTGGAAAAAACACTTTTTGCACTTGTGATAGTGTTGAAAAACCACTTTTGCACTTGTATTAGTGTGGAAAAACCACTTTTCGCACTTGTGTTAGTGTTGAAAAACCACTTTTCGCACTTGTGTTGGTGCAGGAAACCACTTTTGCACTTGTATTAGTGTGGAAAAAACACTTTTTGCACTTGTGATAGTGTTGAAAAACCACTTTTCGCACTTGTGTTAGTGTTGAAAAACCACTTTTTCGCACTTGTGTTAGTGTTGAAAAACCACTTTTCGCATTTGTGTTGGTGCAGGAAACTACTTTTGCACTTGTATTAGTGTGGAAAAAACACTTTTTGTACTTGTGATAGTGTTGAAAAACCAATTTTCGTCCTTGTGTTAGTGTTGAAAACCCACTTTTCGCATTTGTGTTGGTGCAGGAAACCACTTTTGCACTTGTATTAGTGTGGAAAAACCACTTTTCGCACTTGTATTAGTGTTGAAAAACCACTTTTTGCACTTGTGATAGTGTTGAAAAACCACTTTTCGCACTTGTGTTAGTGTTGAAAAACCACTTTTGCACTTTTATTAGTGTGGAAAAAACACTTTTTGTACTTGTGATAGTGTTGAAAAACCACTTTGGCACTTGTATTAGTGTGGAAAAACCACTTTTGCACTTGTATTATTGTGGCAAAACCACTTTTCGCACTTGTGTTAGTGTTGAAAAACCACTTCGCACTTGTGTTGGTGCAGGAAACCACTTTTGCACTTGTATTAGTGTGGAAAAACCACTTTTTGCACTTGTGATAGTGTTGAAAAACCACTTTTGGCACTTGTGTTGGTGCAGGAAACCACTTTTGCACTTGTATTAGTGTGGAAAATACACTTTTTGCACTTGTGATAGTGTTGAAAAACCACTTTTCGCACTTGTGTTAGTGTTGAAAAACCACTTTTGCACTTTTATTAGTGTGGAAAAAACACTTTTTGCACTTGTGATAGTGTTGAAAAACCACTTTTGCGCTTGTATTAGTGTGGAAAAACCACTTTTCGCACTTGTGTTAGTGTTGAAAAACCACTTTTCGCACTTGTGTTAGTGTTGAAAAACCACTTTTCGCATTTGTGTTGGTGCAGGAAACCACTTTTGCACTTGTATTAGTGTGGAAAAAACACTTTTTGCACTTGTGATAGTGTTGAAAAACCACTTTTCGCACTTGTGTTAGTGTTGAAAAACCACTTTTGCACTTTTATTAGTGTGGAAAAAACACTTTTTGCACTTGTGGTAGTGTTGAAAAACCACTTTTGCACTTGTATTAGTGTGGAAAAACCACTTTTCGCACTTGTGTTAGTGTTGAAAAACCACTTTTCGCACTTGTGTTAGTGTTGAAAAACCACTTTTGCACTTGTCTTGGTGCAGGAAACCACTTTTGCACTTGTATTAGTGTGGAAAAACCACTTTTTGCACTTGTGATAGTGTTGAAAAACCACTTTTCGCACTTGTGTTAGTGTTGAAAAACCACTTTTGCACTTTTATTAGTGTGGAAAAAACCACTTTTCGCACTTGTGTTAGTGTTGAAAAACCACTTTTCGCACTTGTGTTAGTGTTGAAAAACCACTTTTGCACTTTATTAGTGTTGAAAAACCACTTTTGCACTTGTATTAGTGTGGAAAAACCACTTTTCGCACTTGTTAGTGTTGAAAAACCACTTTTCGCACTTGTGTTAGTGTTGAAAAACCACTTTTGCACTTGTGTTGGTGCAGGAAACCACTTTTGCACTTGTATTAGTGTGGAAAAAACACTTTTTGCACTTGTGATAGTGTTGAAAAACCACTTTTGCACTTTTATTAGTGTGGAAAAAACACTTTTTGCACTTGTGGTAGTGTTGAAAAACCACTTTTGCACTTGTATTAGTATGGAAAAACCACTTTTTGCACTTGTGTTGGTGCAGGAAACCACTTTTGCACTTGTATTAGTGTGGAAAAACCACTTTTCGCACTTGTGTTAGTGTTGAAAAACCACTTTTCGCACTTGTGTTAGTGTTAAAAAACCACTTTTCGCACTTGTGTTGGTGCAGGAAACCACTTTTGCACTTGTATTAGTGTGGAAAAAACACTTTTTGCACTTGTGATAGTGTTGAAAAACCACTTTTCGCACTTGTGTTAGTGTTGAAAAACCACTTTTGCACTTTTATTAGTGTGGAAAAAACACTTTTTGCACTTGTGATAGTGTTGAAAAACCACTTTTGCACTTGTATTAGTGTGGAAAAACCACTTTTCGCACTTGTGTTAGTGTTGAAAAACCACTTTTGCACTTGTCTTGGTGCAGGAAACCACTTTTGCACTTGTATTAGTGTGGAAAAACCACTTTTTGCACTTGTGATAGTGTTGAAAAACCACTTTTCGCACTTGTGTTAGTGTTGAAAAACCACTTTTGCACTTGTCTTGGTGCAGGAAACCACTTTTGCACTTGTATTAGTGTTGAAAAACCACTTTTCGCACTTGTGTTAGTGTTAAAAAACCACTTTTCGCACTTGTGTTGGTGCAGGAAACCACTTTTGCACTTGTATTAGTGTGGAAAAAACACTTTTTGCACTTGTGATAGTGTTGAAAAACCACTTTTCGCACTTGTGTTAGTGTTGAAAAACCACTTTTGCGCTTGTATTAGTGTGGAAAAACCACTTTTCGCACTTGTGTTAGTGTTGAAAAACCACTTTTCGCACTTGTGTTAGTGTTGAAAAACCACTTTTCGCATTTGTGTTGGTGCAGGAAACCACTTTTGCACTTGTATTAGTGTGGAAAAAACACTTTTTGCACTTGTGATAGTGTTGAAAAACCACTTTTCGCACTTGTGTTAGTGTTGAAAAACCACTTTTTCGCACTTGTGTTAGTGTTGAAAAACCACTTTTCGCATTTGTGTTGCTGCAGGAAACCACTTTTGCACATGTATTAGTGTGGAAAAACCACTTTTCGCACTTGTATTAGTGTGGAAAAACCACTTTTGCACTTTTATTAGTGTGGAAAAAACACTTTGCACTTGTGATAGTGTTGAAAAACCACTTTGGCACTTGTATTAGTGTGGAAAAACCACTTTTGCACTTGTATTATTGTGGAAAAACCACTTTTCGCACTTGTGTTAGTGTTAAAACCACTTTTCGCACTTGCGATAGTGTTGAAAAACCACTTTTCGCACTTGTGTTGGTGCAGGAAACCACTTTTGCACTTGTATTAGTGTGGAAAAACCACTTTTTGCACTTGTGATAGTGTTGAAAAACCACTTTTCGCACTTGTGTTGGTGCAGGAAACCACTTTTGCACTTGTATTAGTGTGGAAAAAACACTTTTTGCACTTGTGATAGTGTTGAAAAACCACTTTGGTTCTTGTATTAGTGTGGAAAAACCACTTTTGCACTTGTATTATTGTGGAAAAACCACTTTTCGCACTTGTGTTAGTGTTGAAAAACCACTTTTCGCACTTGCGATAGTGTTGAAAAACCACTTTTCGCACTTGTGTTGGTGCAGGAAACCACTTTTGCACTTGTATTAGTGTGGAAAAACCATTTTTTGCACTTGTGATAGTGTTGAAAAACCACTTTTCGCACTTGTGTTGGTGCAGGAAACCACTTTTGCACTTGTATTAGTGTGGAAAAAACACTTTTTGCACTTGTGATAGTGTTGAAAAACCACTTTTTGCACTTGTGATAGTGTTGAAAAACCACTTTTGCGCTTGTATTAGTGTGGAAAAACCACTTTTCACACTTGTGTTAGTGTTGAAAAACCACTTTTCGCACTTGTGTTAGTGTTGATAAACCACTTTTCGCACTTGTGTTAGTGTTGATAAACCACTTTTCGCATTTGTGTTGGTGCAGGAAACCACTTTTGCACTTGTGTTAGTGTTGAAAAACCACTTTTGCACTTGTATTAGTGTGGAAAAACCACTTTTCGCACTTGTGTTAGTGTTGAAAAACCACTCTTTGCACTTGTGTTAGTGTGGAAAAAACACTTTTTGCACTTGTGATAGTGTTGAAAAACCACTTTTCGCACTTGTTAGTGTTGAAAAACCACTTTTGCACTTTTATTAGTGTGGAAAAACCACTTTTTGCACTTGTGTTAGTGTTGAAAAACCACTTTTGCACTTGTATTAGTGTGGAAAAACCACTTTTCGCACTTGTGTTAGTGTTGAAAAACCACTCTTTGCACTTGTGTTAGTGTTGAAAAACCACATTTCGCACTTGTGTTGGTGCAGGAAACCACTTTTGCACTTGTATTCGTGTGGAAAAAACCACTTTTCGCACTTGTGTTAGTGTGGAAAAACCACTTTTTGCACTTGTGTTAGTGTTTAAAAACCACTTTTGCACTTATATTAGTGTGGAAAAAACACTTTTTGCACTTGTGATAGTGTTGAAAAACCACTTTTTGCACTTGTGTTAGTGTTGAAAAACCACTTTTGCACTTGTATTAGTGTGGAAAAAACACTTTTTGCACTTGTGATAGTGTTGAAAAACCACTTTTGCACTTGTATTAGTGTGGAAAAACCACTTTTCGCACTTGTGTTGGTGTTGAAAAACCACTTTTTGCACTTGTGTTAGTGTTGAAAAACCACTTTTGCACTTGTATTATTGTGGAAAAAACACTTTTTGCACTTGTGATAGTGTTGAAAAACCACTTTTGCACTTGTATTAGTGTGGAAAAACCACTTTTCGCACTTGTGTTAGTGTTGAAAAACCACTTTTCGCATTTGTGTTGGTGCAGGAAACCACTTTTGCACTTGTATTAGTGTGGAAAAAACCACTTTTCGCACTTGTATTAGTGTGGAAAAACCACTTTTTGCACTTGTGTTAGTGTTGAAAAACCACTTTTGCACTTGTATTCGTGTGGAAAAAACACTTTTCGCACTTGTGTTGGTGCAGGAAACCACTTTTGCACTTGTATTAGTGTGGAAAAAACACTTTTTGCACTTGTGATAGTGTTGAAAAACCACTTTTCGCACTTGTGTTAGTGTTGAAAAACCACTTTTGCACTTGTATTAGTGTGGAAAAACCACTTTTCGCACTTGTGTTAATGTTGAAAAACCACTTTTCGCACTTGTGTTAGTGTTGAAAAACCACTTTTGCACTTGTGTTGGTGCAGGAAACCACTTTTGCACTTGTATTAGTGTGGAAAAACCACTTTTTGCACTTGTGATAGTGTTGAAAAACCACTTTTGCGCTTGTATTCGTGTGGAAAAACCACTTTTCGCACTTGTGTTAGTGTTGAAAAACCACTTTTCGCACTTGTGTTAGTGTTGAAAAACCACTTTTCGCATTTGTGTTGGTGCAGGAAACCACTTTTGCGCTTGTATTAGTGTGGAAAAACCACTTTTTGCACTTTAGTTAGTGTTGAAAAACCACTTTTCACACTTGTGTTAGTGTTGAAAAACCACTTTTCGCATTTGTGTTGGTGCAGGAAACCACTTTTGCGCTTGTATTAGTGTGGAAAAACCACTTTTTGCACTTTAGTTAGTGTGGAAAAAACACTTTTTGCACTTGTGATAGTGTTGAAAAACCACTTTTCGCACTTGTGTTAGTGTTGAAAAACCACTTTTGCACTTGTGATAGTGTTGAAAAACCACTTTTGCACTTGTATTAGTGTGGAAAAACCACTTTTCGCACTTGTGTTAGTGTTGAAAAACCACTTTTCGCACTTGTGTTAGTGTTGAAAAACCACTTTTGCACTTGTGTTGGTGCAGGAAACCACTTTTGCACTTGTATTAGTGTGGAAAAACCACTTTTCGCACTTGTATTAGTGTGGAAAAACCACTTTTCGCACTTGTGTTAGTGTTGAAAAACCACTTTTTTGCACTTGTGTGTGTTGAAAAACCACTTTTCGCATTTGTGTTGGTGCAGGAAACCACTTTTGCACTTGTATTAGTGTGGAAAAAACACTTTTTGCACTTGTGATAGTGTTGAAAAACCACTTTTCGCATTTGTGTTGGTGCAGGAAACCACTTTTGCACTTGTATTAGTGTGGAAAAAACACTTTTTGCACTTGTGATAGTGTTGAAAAACCACTTTTCGCACTTGTGTTAGTGTTGAAAAACCACTTTTCGCACTTGTGTTGGTGCAGGAAACCACTTTTGCACTTGTATTAGTGTGGAAAAACCACTTTTCGCACTTGTGTTAGTGTTGAAAAACCACTTTTTCGCACTTGTGTTAGTGTTGAAAAACCACTTTTCGCATTTGTGTTGGTGCAGGAAACTACTTTTGCACTTGTATTAGTGTGGAAAAAACACTTTTTGTACTTGTGATAGTGTTGAAAAACCCATTTTCGTCCTTGTGTTAGTGTTGAAAACCCACTTTTCGCATTTGTGTTGGTGCAGGAAACCACTTTTGCACTTGTATTAGTGTGGAAAAACCACTTTTTGCACTTGTGTTAGTGTTGAAAAACCACTTTTGCACTTGTATTAGTGTGGAAAACCCGCTTTTCGCACTTGTGTTGGTGTTGAAAAACCACTTTTTGCACTTGTGTTAGTGTTGAAAAACCACTTTTGCACTTGTATTAGTGTGGAAAACCCGCTTTTCGCACTTGTGTTAGTGTTGAAAAACCACTTTTGCACTTTTATTAGTGTGGAAAAAACACTTTTTGCACTTGTGATAGTGTTGAAAAACCACTTTGGCACTTGTATTAGTGTGGAAAAACCACTTTTGCACTTGTATTATTGTGGCAAAACCACTTTTCGCACTTGTGTTAGTGTTGAAAAACCACTTTTCGCACTTGCGATAGTGTTGAAAAACCACTTTTCGCACTTGTGTTGGTGCAGGAAACCACTTTTGCACTTGTATTAGTGTGGAAAAACCACTTTTTGCGCTTGTGATAGTGTTGAAAAACCACTTTTCGCACTTGTGTTGGTGCAGGAAACCACTTTTGCACTTGTATTAGTGTGGAAAATACACTTTTTGCACTTGTGATAGTGTTGAAAAACCACTTTTCGCACTTGTGTTAGTGTTGAAAAACCACTTTTGCACTTTTATTAGTGTGGAAAAAACACTTTTTGCACTTGTGATAGTGTTGAAACACCACTTTTGCGCTTGTATTAGTGTGGAAAAACCACTTTTCCCACTTGTGTTAGTGTTGAAAAACCACTTTTCACACTTGTGTTAGTGTTGAAAAACCACTTTTCGCATTTGTGTTGGTGCAGGAAACCACTTTTGCACTTGTATTAGTGTGGAAAAAACACTTTTTGCACTTGTGATAGTGTTGAAAAACCACTTTTCGCACTTGTGTTAGTGTTGAAAAACCACTTTTGCACTTTTATTAGTGTGGAAAAAACACTTTTTGCACTTGTGATAGTGTTGAAAAACCACTTTTGCACTTGTATTAGTGTGGAAAAACCACTTTTCGCACTTGTGTTAGTGTTGAAAAACCACTTTTCGCACTTGTGTTAGTGTTGAAAAACCACTTTTGCACTTGTCTTGGTGCAGGAAACCACTTTTGCACTTGTATTAGTGTGGAAAAACCACTTTTTGCACTTGTGATAGTGTTGAAAAACCACTTTTCGCACTTGTGTTAGTGTTGAAAAACCACTTTTGCACTTTTATTAGTGTGGAAAAAACACTTTTTGCACTTGTGATAGTGTTGAAAAACCACTTTTGCGCTTGTATTAGTGTGGAAAAAACCACTTTTCGCACTTGTGTTAGTGTTGAAAAACCACTTTTCGCACTTGTGTTAGTGTTGAAAAACCACTTTTGCACTTTTATTAGTGTTGAAAAACCACTTTTGCACTTGTATTAGTGTGGAAAAACCACTTTTCGCACTTGTTAGTGTTGAAAAACCACTTTTCGCACTTGTGTTAGTGTTGAAAAACCACTTTTGCACTTGTGTTGGTGCAGGAAACCACTTTTGCACTTGTATTAGTGTGGAAAAACCACTTTTCGCACTTGTGTTATTGTTGAAAAACCACTTTTCGCACTTGTGTTAGTGTTGAAAAACCACTTTTGCACTTGTATTCGTGTGGAGAAAACACTTTTTGCACTTGTGATCGTGTTGAGAAACCACTTTTGCGCTTGTATTAGTGTTGAAAAACCACTTTTCGCACTTGTGTTAGTGTTGATAAACCACTTTTCGCATTTGTGTTGGTGCAGGAAACCACTTTTGCACTTGTATTAGTGTGGAAAAAACACTTTTTGCACTTGTGATAGTGTTGAAAAACCACTTTTCGCACTTGTGTTAGTGTTGAAAAACCACTTTTGCACTTGTGTTGGTGCAGGAAACCACTTTTGCACTTGTATTAGTGTGGAAAAACCACTTTTCGCACTTGTGTTAGTGTTGAAAAACCACTTTTCGCACTTGTGTTAGTGTTAAAAAACCACTTTTCGCACTTGTGTTAGTGTTAAAAAACCACTTTTCGCATTTGTGTTGGTGCAGGAAACCACTTTTGCACTTGTATTAGTGTGGAAAAAACACTTTTTGCACTTGTGATAGTGTTGAAAAACCACTTTTTCGCACTTGTGTTAGTGTTGAAAAAACACTTCGCATTTGTGTTGGTGCAGGAAACCACTTTTGCACTTGTATTAGTGTGGAAAAAACACTTTTTGCACTTGTGATAGTGTTGAAAAACCACTTTTCGCACTTGTGTTAGTGTTGAAAAACCACTTTTCGCACTTGTGTTAGTGTTGAAAAACCACTTTTGCACTTTTATTAGTGTGGAAAAAACACTTTTTGCACTTGTGATAGTGTTGAAAAACCACTTTTCGCACTTGTGTTAGTGTTGAAAAACCACTTTTCGCACTTGTGTTAGTGTTGAAAAACCACTTTTCGCACTTGTGTTAGTGTTGAAAAACCACTTTTGCACTTGTATTAGTGTGGAAAAACCACTTTTCGCATTTGTGTTAGTGTTGAAAAACCACTTTTCGCACTTGTGTTAGTGTTGAAAAACCACTTTTGCACTTGTCTTGGTGCAGGAAACCACTTTTGCACTTGTATTAGTGTGGAAAAACCACTTTTTGCACTTGTGATAGTGTTGAAAAACCACTTTTCGCACTTGTGTTAGTGTTGAAAAACCACTTTTGCACTTTTATTAGTGTGGAAAAAACACTTTTTGCACTTGTAATAGTGTTGAAAAACCACTTTTGCGCTTGTATTAGTGTGGAAAAACCACTTTTCGCACTTGTGTTAGTGTTGAAAAACCACTTTTCGCACTTGTGTTAGTGTTGAAAAACCACTTTTCGCATTTGTGTTGGTGCAGGAAACCACTTTTGCACTTGTGATAGTGTTAAAAAACCACTTTTCGCACTTGTGTTGGTGCAGGAAACCACTTTTGCACTTGTATTAGTGTGGAAAAAACACTTTTTGCACTTGTGATAGTGTTGAAAAACCACTTTTCGCACTTGTGTTGGTGCAGGAAACCACTTTTGCACTTGTATTAGTGTGGAAAAAACACTTTTTGCACTTGTGTTAGTGTTGAAAAACCACTTTTCGCACTTGTGTTAGTGTTGAAAAACCACTTTTCGCACTTGTGTTAGTGTTGAAAAACCACTTTTGCACTTGTATTAGTGTGGAAAAACCACTTTTCGCACTTGTGTTAGTGTTGAAAAACCACTTTTCGCACTTGTGTTAGTGTTGAAAAACCACTTTTCGCACTTGTGTTGGTGCAGGAAACCACTTTTGCACTTGTATTAGTGTGGAAAAAACACTTTTTGCACTTGTGATAGTGTTGAAAAACCACTTTTCGCACTTGTGTTAGTGTTGAAAAACCACTTTTTGCACTTGTGATAGTGTTGAAAAACCACTTTTCGCACTTGTGATAGTGTTGAAAAACCACTTTTTGCACTTGTGTTAGTGTTGAAAAACCATTTTGCACTTGTATTAGTGTGGAAAAACCACTTTTCGCACTTGTGTTAGTGTTGAAAAAACACTTTTCGCATTTGTGTTGGTGCAGGAAACCACTTTTGCACTTGTATTAGTGTGGAAAAAACACTTTTTGCACTTGTAATAGTGTTGAAAAACCACTTTTGCGCTTGTATTAGTGTGGAAAAACCACTTTTCGCACTTGTGTTAGTGTTGAAAAACCACTTTTCGCACTTGTGTTAGTGTTGAAAAACCACTTTTCGCATTTGTGTTGGTGCAGGAAACCACTTTTGCACTTGTGATAGTGTTAAAAAACCACTTTTCGCACTTGTGTTGGTGCAGGAAACCACTTTTGCACTTGTATTAGTGTGGAAAAAACACTTTTTGCACTTGTGATAGTGTTGAAAAACCACTTTTCGCACTTGTGTTAGTGTTGAAAAACCACTTTTTCGCACTTGTGTTAGTGTTGAAAAACCACTTTTCGCATTTGTGTTGCTGCAGGAAACCACTTTTGCACTTGTATTAGTGTGGAAAAACCACTTTTCGCCCTTGTATTAGTGTGGAAAAACCACTTTTGCACTTTTATTAGTGTGGAAAAAACACTTTTTGCACTTGTGATAGTGTTGAAAAACCACTTTGGCACTTGTATTAGTGTGGAAAAACCACTTTTGCACTTGTATTATTGTGGAAAAACCACTTTTCGCACTTGTGTTAGTGTTGAAAAAACCACTTTTCGCACTTGCGATAGTGTTGAAAAACCACTTTTTGCACTTGTGTTGGTGCAGGAAACCACTTTTGCACTTGTATTAGTGTGGAAAAACCATTTTTTGCACTTGTGATAGTGTTGAAAAACCACTTTTCGCACTTGTGTTAGTGTTGAAAAACCACTTTTGCACTTTTATTAGTGTGGAAAAAACACTTTTTGCACTTGTGATAGTGTTGAAAAACCACTTTTGCACTTGTATTAGTGTGGAAAAACCACTTTTCGCACTTGTGTTAGTGTTGAAAAACCACTTTTCGCACTTGTGTTAGTGTTGAAAAACCACTTTTGCACTTGTCTTGGTGCAGGAAACCACTTTTGCACTTGTATTAGTGTGGAAAAACCACTTTTTGCACTTGTGATAGTGTTGAAAAACCACTTTTCGCACTTGTGTTAGTGTTGAAAAACCACTTTTGCACTTTTATTAGTGTGGAAAAAACACTTTTTGCACTTGTAATAGTGTTGAAAAACCACTTTTGCGCTTGTATTAGTGTGGAAAAACCACTTTTCGCACTTGTTAGTGTTGAAAAACCACTTTTCGCACTTGTGTTAGTGTTGAAAAACCACTTTTCGCATTTGTGTTGGTGCAGGAAACCACTTTTGCACTTGTGATAGTGTTAAAAAACCACTTTTCGCACTTGTGTTGGTGCAGGAAACCACTTTTGCACTTGTATTAGTGTGGAAAAAACACTTTTTGCACTTGTGATAGTGTTGAAAAACCACTTTGGTTCTTGTATTAGTGTGGAAAAACCACTTTTGCACTTGTATTATTGTGGAAAAACCACTTTTCGCACTTGTGTTAGTGTTGAAAAACCACTTTTCGCACTTGCGATAGTGTTGAAAAACCACTTTTCGCACTTGTGTTGGTGCAGGAAACCACTTTTGCACTTGTATTAGTGTGGAAAAAACACTTTTTGCACTTGTGATAGTGTTGAAAAACGACTTTTCGCACTTGTGTTAGTGTTGAAAAACCACTTTTGCACTTTTATTAGTGTGGAAAAAACACTTTTTGCACTTTTATTAGTGTGGAAAAAACACTTTTTGCACTTGTGATAGTGTTGAAAAACCACTTTTGTGCTTGTGTTAGTGTTGATAAACCATTTTTCGCACTTGTGTTAGTGTTGATAAACCACTTTTCGCACTTGTGTTAGTGTTGATAAACCACTTTTCGCATTTGTGTTGGTGCAGGAAACCACTTTTGCACTTGTATTAGTGTGGAAAAAACACTTTTTGCACTTGTGATAGTGTTGAAAAACCACTTTTCGCACTTGTTAGTGTTGAAAAACCACTTTTGCACTTGTATTGGTGTGGAAAAAAACCACTTTTCGCACTTGTGTTAGTGTGGAAAAACCACTTTTTGCACTTGTGTTAGTGTTGAAAAACCACTTTTGCACTTGTATTAGTGTGGAAAAAACACTTTTTGCACTTGTGATAGTGTGGAAAAACCACTTTTCGCACTTGTATTAGTGTGAAAAAAACCACTTTTTGCACTTGTGTTAGTGTTTAAAAACCACTTTTGCACTTATATTAGTGTGGAAAAAACACTTTTTGCACTTGTGATAGTGTTGAAAAACCACTTTTGCACTTGTATTAGTGTGGAAAAACCACTTTTCGCACTTGTGTTGGTGTTGAAAAACCACTTTTTGCACTTGTGTTAGTGTTGAAAAACCACTTTTGCACTTGTATTAGTGTGGAAAAAACACTTTTTGCACTTGTGATAGTGTTGAAAAACCACTTTTGCACTTGTATTAGTGTGGAAAAAACCACTTTTCGCACTTGTGTTAGTGTTGAAAAACCACTTTTCGCATTTGTGTTGGTGCAGGAAACCACTTTTGCACTTGTATTAGTGTGGAAAAAACCACTTTTCGCACTTGTGTTAGTGTTGAAAAACCACTTTTCGCATTTGTGTTGGTGCAGGAAACCACTTTTGCACTTGTATTAGTGTGGAAAAAACCACTTTTGCACTTGTATTAGTGTGGAAAAACCACTTTTCGCACTTGTGTTAGTGTTGAAAAACCACTTTTCGCACTTGTATTAGTGTGGAAAAAACCACTTTTCGCACTTGTGTTAGTGTTGAAAAACCACTTTTCGCATTTGTGTTGGTGCAGGAAACCACTTTTGCACTTGTATTAGTGTGGAAAAAACCACTTTTGCACTTGTATTAGTGTGGAAAAACCGCTTTTCGCACTTGTGTTAGTGTTGAAAAACCACTTTTCGCACTTGTGTTAGTGTTGAAAAACCACTTTTCGCATTTGTGTTGGTGCAGGAAACCACTTTTGCACTTGTATTAGTGTGGAAAAAACACTTTTTGCACTTGTGATAGTGTTGAAAAACCACTTTTCGCACTTGTGTTAGTGTTGAAAAACCACTTTTGCACTTTTATTAGTGTGGAAAAAACACTTTTTGCACTTGTGATAGTGTTGAAAAACCACTTTTGCACTTGTATTAGTGTGGAAAAACCACTTTTCGCACTTGTGTTAGTGTTGAAAAACCACTTTTCGCACTTGTGTTAGTGTTGAAAAACCACTTTTGCACTTGTCTTGGTGCAGGAAACCACTTTTGCACTTGTATTAGTGTGGAAAAACCACTTTTTGCACTTGTGATAGTGTTGAAAAACCACTTTTCGCACTTGTGTTAGTGTTGAAAAACCACTTTTGCACTTTTATTAGTGTGGAAAAAACACTTTTTGCACTTGTAATAGTGTTGAAAAACCACTTTTGCGCTTGTATTAGTGTGGAAAAACCACTTTTCGCACTTGTGTTAGTGTTGAAAAACCACTTTTCGCACTTGTGTTAGTGTTGAAAAACCACTTTTCGCATTTGTGTTGGTGCAGGAAACCACTTTTGCACTTGTGATAGTGTTAAAAAACCACTTTTCGCACTTGTGTTGGTGCAGGAAACCACTTTTGCACTTGTATTAGTGTGGAAAAAACACTTTTTGCACTTGTGATAGTGTTGAAAAACCACTTTTCGCACTTGTGTTAGTGTTGAAAAACCACTTTTTCGCACTTGTGTTAGTGTTGAAAAACCACTTTTCGCATTTGTGTTGCTGCAGGAAACCACTTTTGCACTTGTATTAGTGTGGAAAAACCACTTTTCGCCCTTGTATTAGTGTGGAAAAACCACTTTTGCACTTTTAATAGTGTGGAAAAAACACTTTTTGCACTTGTGATAGTGTTGAAAAACCACTTTGGCACTTGTATTAGTGTGGAAAAACCACTTTTGCACTTGTATTATTGTGGAAAAACCACTTTTCGCACTTGTGTTGGTGCAGGAAACCACTTTTGCACTTGTATTAGTGTGGAAAAAACACTTTTTGCACTTGTGATAGTGTTGAAAAACCACTTTGGCACTTGTATTAGTGTTGAAAAACCACTTTTCGCACTTGCGATAGTGTTGAAAAACCTCTTTTCGCACTTGTGTTGGTGCAGGAAACCACTTTTGCACTTGTATTAGTGTGGAAAAACCACTTTTTGCACTTGTGATAGTGTTGAAAAACCACTTTTCGCACTTGTGTTGGTGTAGGAAACCACTTTTGCACTTGTATTAGTGTGGAAAAAACACTTTTTGCACTTGTGATAGTGTTGAAAAACCACTTTGGTTCTTGTATTAGTGTGGAAAAACCACTTGTGCACTTGTATTATTGTGGAAAAACCACTTTTCGCACTTGTGTTAGTGTTGAAAAACCACTTTTCGCACTTGCGATAGTGTTGAAAAACCACTTTTCGCACTTGTGTTGGTGCAGGAAACCACTTTTGCACTTGTATTAGTGTGGAAAAAACACTTTTTGCACTTGTGATAGTGTTGAAAAACCACTTTTCGCACTTGTGTTAGTGTTGAAAAACCACTTTTGCACTTTTATTAGTGTGGAAAAAACACTTTTTGCACTTGTGTTAGTGTTGATAAACCACTTTTCGCATTTGTGTTGGTGCAGGAAACCACTTTTGCACTTGTATTAGTGTGGAAAAAACACTTTTTGCACTTGTGATAGTGTTGAAAAACCACTTTTGTGCTTGTGTTAGTGTTGATAAACCATTTTTCGCACTTGTGTTAGTGTTGATAAACCACTTTTCGCACTAGTGTTAGTGTTGATAAACCACTTTTCGCATTTGTGTTGGTGCAGGAAACCACTTTTGCACTTGTATTAGTGTGGAAAAAACACTTTTTGCACTTGTGATAGTGTTGAAAAACCACTTTTTGCACTTGTGTTAGTGTTGAAAAACCACTTTTGCACTTTTATTAGTGTGGAAAAACCACTTTTTGCACTTGTGTTAGTGTTGAAAAACCACTTTTGCACTTGTATTAGTGTGGAAAAACCACTTTTCGCACTTGTGTTAGTGTTGAAAAACCACTCTTTGCACTTGTGTTAGTGTTGAAAAACCACTTTTCGCATTTGTGTTCGTGTTGAAAAACCACATTTCGCACTTGTGTTGGTGCAGGAAACCACTTTTGCACTTGTATTGGTGTGGAAAAAAACCACTTTTCGCACTTGTGTTAGTGTGGAAAAACCACTTTTTGCACTTGTGTTAGTGTTGAAAAACCACTTTTGCACTTGTATTAGTGTGGAAAAAACACTTTTTGCACTTGTGATAGTGTGGAAAAACCACTTTTCGCACTTGTATTAGTGTGAAAAAACCACTTTTTGCACTTGTGTTAGTGTTTAAAAACCACTTTTGCACTTATATTAGTGTGGAAAAAACACTTTTTGCACTTGTGATAGTGTTGAAAAACCACTTTTGCACTTGTATTAGTGTGGAAAAAACACTTTTTGCACTTGTGATAGTGTTGAAAAACCACTTTTGCACTTGTATTAGTGTGGAAAAACCACTTTTCGCACTTGTGTTGGTGTTGAAAAACCACTTTTTGCACTTGTGTTAGTGTTGAAAAACCACTTTTGCACTTGTATTAGTGTGGAAAAAACACTTTTTGCACTTGTGATAGTGTTGAAAAACCACTTTTGCACTTGTATTAGTGTGGAAAAACCACTTTTCGCACTTGTGTTAGTGTTGAAAAACCACTTTTCGCATTTGTGTTGGTGCAGGAAACCACTTTTGCACTTGTATTAGTGTGGAAAAAACCACTTTTCGCACTTGTATTAGTGTGGAAAAACCACTTTTTGCACTTGTGTTAGTGTTGAAAAACCACTTTTGCACTTGTATTCGTGTGGGAAAAAACACTTTTAGCACTTGTGATAGTGTTGAAAAACCACTTTTGCACTTGTATTAGTGTGGAAAAACCACTTTTCGCACTTGTGTTAATGTTGAAAAACCACTTTTGCACTTGTGTTGGTGCAGGAAACCACTTTTGCACTTGTATTAGTGTGGAAAAACCACTTTTTGCACTTGTGATAGTGTTGAAAAACCACTTTTGCGCTTGTATTAGTGTGGAAAAACCACTTTTCGCACTTGTGTTAGTGTTGAAAAACCACTTTTCGCACTTGTGTTAGTGTTGAAAAACCACTTTTCGCATTTGTGTTGGTGCAGGAAACCACTTTTGCACTTGTATTAGTGTGGAAAAAACACTTTTTGCACTTGTGATAGTGTTGAAAAACCACTTTTCGCACTTGTGTTAGTGTTGAAAAACCACTTTTGCACTTTTATTAGTGTGGAAAAAACACTTTTTGCACTTGTGATAGTGTTGAAAAACCACTTTTGCACTTGTATTAGTGTGGAAAAACCACTTTTCGCACTTGTGTTAGTGTTGAAAAACCACTTTTCGCACTTGTGTTGGTGCAGGAAACCACTTTTGCACTTGTATTAGTGTGGAAAAAACACTTTTTGCACTTGTGATAGTGTTGAAAAACCACTTTTCGCACTTGTGTTAGTGTTGAAAAACCACTTTTGCACTTGTATTAGTGTGGAAAAACCACTTTTCGCACTTGTGTTAGTGTTGAAAAACCACTTTTCGCACTTGTGTTGGTGCAGGAAACCACTTTTGCACTTGTATTAGTGTTGAAAAACCACTTTTTGCACTTGTTAGTGTTGAAAAACCACTTTTTGCACTTGTTAGTGTTGAAAAACCATTTTGCACTTGTATTAGTGTTGAAAAACCACTTTTCGCACTTTGTTAGTGTTGAAAAACCACTTTTCGCATTTGTGTTGGTGCAGGAAACCACTTTTGCACTTGTATTAGTGTGGAAAAAACACTTTTTGCACTTGTGATAGTGTTGAAAAACCACTTTTCGCACGTGTGTTAGTGTTGAAAAACCACTTTTCGCACTTTGTTAGTGTTGAAAAACCACTTTTCGCATTTGTGTTGGTGCAGGAAACCACTTTTGCACTTGTATTAGTGTGGAAAAAACACTTTTTGCACTTGTGATAATGTTGAAAAACCAATTTTCGTCCTTGTGTTAGTGTTGAAAACCCACTTTTCGCATTTGTGTTGGTGCAGGAAACCACTTTTGCACTTGTATTAGTGTGGAAAAACCACTTTTCGCACTTGTATTAGTGTGGAAAAACCAGTTTTTGCACTTGTGTTAGTGTTGAAAAACCACTTTTGCACTTGTATTCGTGTGGAAAAACCACTTTTCGCACTTGTGTTAGTGTTGAAAAACCTCTTTTCGCACTTGTGTTGGTGTTGAAAAACCACTTTCCGCACTTGTGTTGGTGCAGGAAACCACTTTTGCACTTGTATTAGTGTGGAAAAAACACTTTTTGCACTTGTGATAGTGTTGAAAAACCCCTTTTCGCACTTGTGTTAGTGTTGAAAAACCACTTTTCACACATGTGTTAGTGTTGAAAAACCACTTTTCGCACTTGTGTTAGTGTTGAAAAAACACTTTTGCACTTGTATTAGTGTGGAAAAACCACTTTTCGCACTTGTGTTGGTGCAGGAAACCACTTTTGCACTTGTATTAGTGTGGAAAAACCACTTTTTGCACTTGTGTTAGTGTTGAAAAACCACTTTTCGCACTTGTGTTGGTGCAGGAAAGCACTTTTGCACTTGTGTTGGTGTTGAAAAACCACTTTTCGCACTTGTGTTAGTGTGGAAAAACCACTTTTCGCACTTGTATTAGTGTGGAAAAACCACTTTTCGCACTTGTATTAGTGTGGAAAAACCAGTTTTTGCACTTGTTAGTGTTGAAAAACCACTTTTGCACTTGTATTCGTGTGGAAAAAACACTTTTTGCACTTGTGATAGTGTTGAAAAACCACTTTTGCACTTGTATTAGTGTGGAAAAACCACTTTTCGCACTTGTGTTAGTGTTGAAAAACCCGCTTTTCGCACTTGTGTTGGTGTTGAAAAACCACTTTTCGCACTTGTGTTGGTGCAGGAAACCACTTTTGCACTTGTATTAGTGTGGAAAAAACACTTTTCGCACTTGTGTTGGTGCAGGAAACCACTTTTGCACTTGTATTAGTGTGGAAAAACCACTTTTCGCACTTGTGTTAGTGTTGAAAAACCACTTTTCGCACTTGTGTTAGTGTTGAAAAACCACTTTTGCACTTGTATTAGTGTGGAAAAACCACTTTTTGCACTTGTGTTAGTGTTGAAAAACCACTTTTGCACTTGTATTAGTGTGGAAAAACCACTTTTCGCACTTGTGTTAGTGTTGAAAAACCACTCTTCGCACTTGTGTTAGTGTTGAAAAACCACTTTTCGCATTTGTGTTCGTGTTGAAAAACCACATTTCGCACTTGTGTTGGTGCAGGAAACCACTTTTGCACTTGTATTAGTGTGGAAAAACACTTTTCGCACTTGTGTTAGTGTGGAAAAACCACTTTTCGCACTTGTGTTAGTGTTGAAAAACCACTTTTGCACTTGTATTAGTGTGGAAAAACCACTTTTCGCACTTGTGTTAGTGTTGAAAAACCACTTTTCGCACTTGTGTTAGTGTTGAAAAACCACTCTTCGCACTTGTGTTAGTGTTGAAAAACCACTTTTCGCATTTGTGTTCGTGTTGAAAAACCACATTTCGCACTTGTGTTGGTGCAGGAAACCACTTTTGCACTTGTATTAGTGTGAAAAAACCACTTTTCGCACTTGTGTTAGTGTGGAAAAACCACTTTTTGCACTTGTGTTAGTGTTGAAAAACCACTTTTGCACTTGTATTAGTGTGGAAAAACCACTTTTCGCACTTGTGTTGGTGCAGGAAACCACTTTTGCACTTGAATTAGTGTGGAAAAACCACTTTTTGCACTTGTGATAGTGTTGAAAAACCACTTTTCGCACTTGTGATAGTGTTGAAAAACCACTTTTCGCACTTGTGTTAGTGTTGAAAAACCACTTTTCGCACTTGTGTTGGTGTTAAAAACCACTTTTCGCACTTGTGTTGGTGCAGGAAACCACTTTTGCACTTGTATTAGTGTGGAAAAACACTTTTCGCACTTGTGTTAGTGTTGAAAAACCACTTTGCGCACTTGTGTTGGTGCAGGAAACCACTTTTGCACTTGTAATAGTGTGGAAAAACCACTTTTCGCACTTGTGTTAGTGTGGAAAAACCACTTTTTGCACTTGTGTTAGTGTTGAAAAACCACTTTTGCACTTGTATTAGTGTGGAAATAACCACTTTTCGCACTTCTGTTAGTGTTGAAAAACCACTTTTCGCACTTGTGTTGGTGTTGAAAAACCACTTTTCACACTTGTGTTAGTGTTGAAAAACCACTTTTGCACTTATATTAGTGTGGAAAAACACTTTTTGCACTTGTGATAGTGTTGAAAAACCACTTTTGCACTTGTATTAGTGTGGAAAAACCACTTTTCGCACTTGTGATAGTGTTGAAAAACCACTTTTCGCACTTGTGTTGGTGCAGGTAACCACTTTTGCACTTGTGATAGTGTGGAAAAACCACTTTTCGCACTTGTATTAGTGTGAAAAAACCACTTTTTGCACTTGTGTTAGTGTTTAAAAACCACTTTTGCACTTATTAGTGTGGAAAAAACACTTTTTGCACTTGTGATAGTGTTGAAAAACCACTTTTTGCACTTGTGTTAGTGTTGAAAAACCACTTTTGCACTTGCATTAGTGTGGAAAAAACACTTTTAGCACTTGTGATAGTGTTGAAAAACCACTTTTGCACTTGTATTCGTGTGGAAAAAACACTTTTAGCACTTGTGATAGTGTTGAAAAACCACTTTTGCACTTGTATTAGTGTGGAAAAACCACTTTTCGCACCTTGTTGGTGCAGGAAACCACTTTTGCACTTGTATTAGTGTGGAAAAACCACTTTTTGCACTTGTGATAGTGTTGAAAAACACTTTTGCGCTTGTATTAGTGTGGAAAAACCACTTTTCGCACTTGTGTTAGTGTTGAAAAACCACTTTTTGCACTTGTATTAGTGTGGAAAAACCACTTTTTGCACTTGTGATAGTGTTGAAAAACCACTTTTGCACTTGTGTTAGTGTTGAAAAACCACTTTTGCACTTGTGTTGGTGCAGGAAACCACTTTTGCACTTGTATTAGTGTGGAAAACCACTTTTTGCACTTGTATTAGTGTGGAAAAACCACTTTTCGCACTTGTGTTAGTGTTGAAAAACCACTTTTCGCACTTGTGTTAGTGTTAAAAAAACCACGTTTCGCACTTGTGTTGGTGCAGGAAACCACTTTTGCACTTGTATTAGTGTGGAAAAAACACTTTTTGCACTTGTGATAGTGTTGAAAAACCACTTTTCGCACTTGTGTTAGTGTTGAAAAACCACTTTTTTGCACTTGTGTTAGTGTTGAAAAACCACTTTTCGCATTTGTGTTGGTGCAGGAAACCACTTTTGCACTTGTATTAGTGTGGAAAAAACACTTTTTGCACTTGTGATAGTGTTGAAAAACCAATTTTCGTCCTTGTGTTAGTGTTGAAAACCCACTTTTCGCATTTGTGTTGGTGCAGGAAACCA
Source organism: Myxine glutinosa (assembly GCF_964187855.1). Taxonomy (NCBI): domain Eukaryota; kingdom Metazoa; phylum Chordata; class Myxini; order Myxiniformes; family Myxinidae; genus Myxine; species Myxine glutinosa. Next base: position 180,255,205 of record NC_136263.1, on the reverse strand, counting down.
CTTTTGCACTTGTATTAGTGTGGAAAAACCACTTTTCGCACTTGTGTCTAGTGTTGAAAAACCACTTTTCGCACTTGTGTTAGTGTTGAAAAACCACTTTTCGCACTTGTGTTAGTGTTGAAAAATCACTTTTCACACTTGTGTTAGTGTTGAAAAACCACTTTTTGCACTTGTTAGTGTTGAAAAACCACTTTTGCACTTGTATTAGTGTGGAAAAACCACTTTTCGCACTTGTGTTAGTGTTGAAAAACCACTCTTCGCACTTGTGTTAGTGTTGAAAAACCACTTTTCGCATTTGTGTTCGTGTTGAAAAACCACATTTCGCACTTGTGTTGGTGCAGGAAACCACTTTCGCACTTGTATTAGTGTGGAAAAAACCTCTTTTCGCACTGTGTTGGTGTTGAAAAACCACTTTTCGCACTTGTGTTGGTGCAGGAAACCACTTTTGCACTTGTATTAGTCTGGAAAAAACACTTTTTGCACTTGTGATAGTGTTGAAAAACCACTTTTCGCACTTGTGATAGTGTTGAAAAACCACTTTTTGCACTTGTGTTAGTGTTGAAAAACCATTTTGCACTTGTATTAGTGTGGAAAAAACACTTTTTGCACTTGTGATAGTGTTGAAAAACCACTTTGGCACTTGTATTAGTGTGGAAAAACCACTTTTGCACTTGTATTATTGTGGAAAAACCACTTTTCGCACTTGCGATAGTGTTGAAAACCCACTTTTCGCACTTGTGTTGGTGCAGGAAACTACTTTTGCACTTGTATTAGTGTGGAAAAACCACTTTTTGCACTTGCGATAGTGTTGAAAACCCACTTTTCGCACTTGTGTTGGTGCAGGAAACCACTTTTGCACTTGTATTAGTGTGGAAAAAGACTTTTTGCACTTGTGATAGTGTTGGAAAACCACTTTTCGCACTTGTGTTAGTGTTGAAAAACTACTTTTGCACTTTTATTTGTGTGGAAAAAACACTTTTTGCACTTGTGATAGTGTTGAAAAACACTTTTCGCACTTGTGTTAGTGTTGAAAAACCACTTTTTCGCACTTGTGTTAGTGTTGAAAAACCACTTTTCGCATTTGTGTTGGTGCAGGAAACCACTTTTGCACTTGTATTAGTGTGGAAAAACCACTTTTCGCACTTGTATTAGTGTGGAAAAAACCAGTTTTTGCACTTGTGTTAGTGTTGAAAAACCACTTTTGCACTTGTATTCGTGTGGAAAAAACACTTTTTGCACTTGTGATAGTGTTGAAAAACCACTTTTGCACTTGTATTAGTGTGGAAAAACCACTTTTCGCACTTGTGATAGTGTTGAAAAACCCCTTTTCGCACTTGTGTTAGTGTTGAAAAACCACTTTTCGCACTTGTGTTAGTGTTGAAAAACCACTTTTCGCACTTGTGGTAGTGTTGAAAAACACTTTCCGCACTTGTGTTGGTGCAGGAAACCACTTTTGCACTTGTATTAGTGTGGAAAAAACACTTTTTGCACTTGTGATAGTGTTGAAAAACCCCTTTTCGCACTTGTGTTAGTGTTGAAAAACCACTTTTCGCACTTGTGTTAGTGTTGAAAAACCACTTTTCGCACTTGTGGTAGTGTTGAAAAACCACTTTTGCACTTGTATTAGTGTGGAAAAACCAATTTTCGCACTTGTGTTGGTGCAGGAAACCACTTTTGCACTTGTATTAGTGTGGAAAAACCACTTTTTGCACTTGTGATAGTGTTGAAAAACCACTTTTCGCACTTGTGTTAGTGTTGAAAAACCACTTTTCGCACTTGTGTTGGTGCAGGAAACCACTTTTGCACTTGTATTAGTGTGGAAAAACCACTTTTTGCACTTGTGTTAGTGTTGAAAAACCACTTTTCGCACTTGTGGTAGTGTTGAAAAACCACTTTTGCACTTGTATTAGTGTGGAAAAACCACTTTTCGCACTTGTGTTGGTGCAGGAAACCACTTTTGCACTTGTATTAGTGTGGAAAAACCACTTTTTGCACTTGTGATAGTGTTGAAAAACCACTTTTGCACTTGTATTAGTGTGGAAAAAACCACTTTTCGCACTTGTGTTAGTGTTGAAAAACCCGCTTTTCGCACTTGTGTTGGTGTTGAAAAACCACTTTTCGCACTTGTATTAGTGTGGAAAAACCACTTTTCGCACTTGTGTTGGTGCAGGAAACCACTTGCACTTGTATTAGTGTGGAAAAAACACTTTTTGCACTTGTGATAGTGTTGAAAAACCACTTTTCGCACTTGTGTTAGTGTTGAAAAACCACTTTTCGCACTTGTGTTAGTGTTGAAAAACCACTTTTCGCACTTGTGTTAGTGTTGAAAAACCACTTTTGCACTTGTATTAGTGTGGAAAAACCACTTTTTGCACTTGTGTTAGTGTTGAAAAACCACTTTTGCACTTGTATTAGTGTGGAAAAACCACTTTTCGCACTTGTGTTAGTGTTGAAAAACCACTCTTCGCACTTGTGTTAGTGTTGAAAAACCACTTTTCGCATTTGTGTTCGTGTTGAAAAACCACATTTCGCACTTGTGTTGGTGCAGGAAACCACTTTTGCACTTGTATTAGTGTGGAAAAACCACTTTTCGCACTTGTGTTAGTGTGGAAAAACCACTTTTCGCACTTGTGTTAGTGTTGAAAAACCACTTTTGCACTTGTATTAGTGTGGAAAAACCACTTTTTGCACTTGTGTTAGTGTTGAAAAACCACTTTTTGCACTTGTGTTAGTGTTGAAAAACCACTTTTGCACTTGTATTAGTGTGGAAAAACCACTTTTCGCACTTGTGTTAGTGTGGAAAAACCACTTTTTGCACTTGTGTTAGTGTTGAAAAACACTTTTGCACTTGTATTAGTGTGGAAAAACCACTTTTCGCACTTGTGTTGGTGCAGGAAACCACTTTTGCACTTGAATTAGTGTGGAAAAACCACTTTTTGCACTTGTGATAGTGTTGAAAAACCACTTTTCGCACTTGTGTTAGTGTTGAAAAACCACTTTTCGCACTTGTGTTGGTGCAGGAAACCACTTTTGCACTTGTATTAGTGTGGAAAAAACACTTTTTGCACTTGTGATAGTGTTGAAAACCACTTTTCGCACTTGTGTTAGTGTTGAAAAACCACTTTTCGCACTTGTGTTAGTGTTAAAAAACCACTTTTCGCACTTGTGTTGGTGCAGGAAACCACTTTTGCACTTGTAATAGTGTGGAAAAACCACTTTTCGCACTTGTGTTAGTGTGGAAAAACCACTTTTTGCACTTGTGTTAGTGTTGAAAAACCACTTTTGCACTTGTATTAGTGTGGAAAAAACACTTTTGCACTTGTGATAGTGTTGAAAAACCACTTTTGCACTTGTATTAGTGTGGAAATAACCACTTTTCGCACTTCTGTTAGTGTTGAAAAACCACTTTTCGCACTTGTGTTGGTGTTGAAAAACCACTTTTCGCACTTGTGTTAGTGTTGAAAAACCACTTTTGCACTTGTATTAGTGTGGAAAAACACTTTTGCACTTGTGATAGTGTTGAAAAACCACTTTTGCACTTGTATTAGTGTGGAAAAACCACTTTTCCGCACTTGTGTTAGTGTTGAAAAACCACTTTTCGCACTTGTGATAGTGTTTGAAAAACCACTTTTCGCACTTGTGTTGGTGCAGGTAACCACTTTTGCACTTGTATTAGTGTGGAAAAACCACTTTTTTGCACTTGTGATAGTGTTGAAAAACCACTTTTCGCACTTGTGTTAGTGTTGAAAAACCACTTTTCACACTTGTGTTAGTGCAGGAACCATTTTTGCACTTGTATTAGTGTGGAAAAAACACTTTTCGCACTTGTGTTAGTGTTGAAAAACCACTTTTTGCACTTGTGTTAGTGTGGAAAAATCCACTTTTTGCACTTGTTAGTGTTGAAAAACCACTTTTGCACTTTTATTAGTGTGGAAAAACCACTTTTCGCACTTGTGTTAGTGTTGAAAAACCACTTTTGCACTTGTATTAGTGTGGAAAAAACACTTTTTGCACTTGTGATAGTGTTGAAAAACCACTTTTTGCACTTGTATTAGTGTGGAAAAAACACTTTTTGCACTTGTGATAGTGTTGAAAAACCAATTTTCGTCCTTGTGTTAGTGTTGAAAACCCACTTTTCGCATTTCTGTTGGTGCAGGAAACCACTTTTGCACTTGTATTAGTGTGGAAAAAACCACTTTTCGCACTTGTATTAGTGTGGAAAAACCACTTTTTGCACTTGTGTTAGTGTTGAAAAACCACTTTTGCACTTGTATTCGTGTGGAAAAAACACTTTTTGCACTTGTGATAGTGTTGAAAAACCACTTTTGCACTTGTATTAGTGTGGAAAAACCACTTTTCGCACTTGTGTTAGTGTTGAAAAACCTCTTTTTGCACTTGTGTTGGTGCAGGAAACCACTCTTCGCACTTGTGTTGGTGTTGAAAAACCACTTTTCGCACTTGTGTTAGTGTTGAAAAACCACTTTTGCACTTTTATTCGTGTGGAAAAAACACTTTTTGCACTTGATAGTGTTGAAAAACCACTTTTTGCACTTGTGTTAGTGTTGAAAAACCACTTTTTCGCACTTGTGTTAGTGTTGAAAAACCACTTTTCGCATTTGTGTTGGTGCAGGAAACCACTTTTGCACTTGTATTAGTGTGGAAAAAACAGTTTTTGCACTTGTGATAGTGTTGAAAAACCAATTTTCGTCCTTGTGTTAGTGTTGAAAACCCACTTTTCGCACTTGTATTAGTGTGGAAAAACCACTTTTTGCACTTGTGTTAGTGTTGAAAAACCACTTTTGCACTTGTATTCGTGTGGAAAAAACACTTTTTGCACTTGTGATAGTGTTGAAAAACCACTTTTGCACTTGTATTAGTGTGGAAAAACCACTTTTCGCACTTGTGTTAGTGTTGAAAAACCTCTTTTTGCACTTGTGTTGGTGTTGAAAAACCACTTTTCGCACTTGTGTTGGTGCAGGAAACCACTCTTCGCACTTGTGTTGGTGTTGAAAAACCACTTTTCGCACTTGTGTTAGTGTTGAAAAACCACTTTTGCACTTTTATTCGTGTGGAAAAAACACTTTTTGCACTTGTGATAGTGTTGAAAAACCACTTTTCGCACTTGTGTTAGTGTTGAAAAACCACTTTTTCGCACTTGTGTTAGTGTTGAAAAACCACTTTTCGCATTTGTGTTGGTGCAGGAAACCACTTTTGCACTTGTATTAGTGTGGAAAAAACACTTTTTGCACTTGTGATAGTGTTGAAAAACCAATTTTCGTCCTTGTGTTAGTGTTGAAAACCCACTTTTCGCATTTGTGTTGGTGCAGGAAACCACTTTTGCACTTGTATTAGTGTGGAAAAACCACTTTTCGCACTTGTATTAGTGTGGAAAAACCCGTTTTTGCACTTGTGTTAGTGTTGAAAAACCACTTTTGCACTTGCATTCGTGTGGAAAAAACACTTTTTGCACTTGTGATAGTGTTGAAAAACCACTTTTGCACTTGTATTAGTGTGGAAAAAACACTTTTTGCACTTGTGATAGTGTTGAAAAACCAATTTTCGTCCTTGTGTTAGTGTTGAAAACCCACTTTTCGCATTTCTGTTGGTGCAGGAAACCACTCTTCGCACTTGTATTAGTGTGGAAAAACCAGTTTTTGCACTTGTGTTAGTGTTGAAAAACCACTTTTGCACTTGTATTCGTGTGGAAAAAACACTTTTTGCACTTGATAGTGTTGAAAAACCACTTTTGCACTTGTATTAGTGTGGAAAAACCACTTTTCGCACTTGTGTTAGTGTTGAAAAACCACTTTTTGCACTTGTGTTGGTGTTGAAAAACCACTTTTCGCACTTGTGTTGGTGCAGGAAACCACTTTTGCACTTGTATTCGTGTGGAAAAAACACTTTTTGCACTTGTGATAGTGTTGAAAAACCACTTTTCGCACTTGTGTTAGTGTTGAAAAACCACTTTTCGCACTTGTGTTAGTGTTGAAAAACCACTTTTCACACTTGTGTTAGTGTTGAAAAACCACTTTTTGCACTTGTGTTAGTGTTGAAAAACCACTTTTGCACTTGTATTAGTGTGGAAAAACCACTTTTCGCACTTGTGTTAGTGTTGAAAAACCACTCTCCGCACTTGTGTTAGTGTTGAAAAACCACTTTTCGCATTTGTGTTCGTGTTGAAAAACCACATTTCGCACTTGTGTTGGTGCAGGAAACCACTTTCGCACTTGTATTAGTGTGGAAAAACCTCTTTTCGCACTTGTGTTGGTGTTGAAAAACCACTTTTCGCACTTGTGTTGGTGCAGGAAACCACTTTTGCACTTGTATTAGTGTGGAAAAAACACTTTTTGCACTTGTGTTAGTGTTGAAAAACCACTTTGGCACTTGTATTAGTGTGGAAAAACCACTTTTGCACTTGTATTATTGTGGAAAAACCACTTTTCGCACTTGTGTTAGTGTTGAAAAACCACTTTGGCACTTGTATTAGTGTGGAAAAACCACTTTTTGCACTTGTGTTAGTGTTGAAAAACCACTTTGGCACTTGTATTAGTGTGGAAAAACCACTTTTGCACTTGTATTATTGTGGAAAAACCACTTTTTGCACTTGTGATAGTGTTGAAAAACCACTTTTCGCACTTGTGATAGTGTTGAAAAACCACTTTTTGCACTTGTGTTAGTGTTGAAAAACCATTTTGCACTTGTATTAGTGTGGAAAAAACACTTTTTGCACTTGTGTTAGTGTTGAAAAACCACTTTGGCACTTGTATTAGTGTGGAAAAACCACTTTTGCACTTGTATTATTGTGGAAAAACCACTTTTCGCACTTGTGTTAGTGTTGAAAAACCACTTTTCGCACTTGTGATAGTGTTGAAAATCCACTTTTCGCGCTTGTGTTGGTGCAGGAAACTACTTTTGCACTTGTATTAGTGTGGAAAAACCACTTTTTGCACTTGCGATAGTGTTGAAAACCCACTTTTCGCACTTGTGTTGGTGCAGGAAACCACTTTTGCACTTGTATTAGTGTGGAAAAAGACTTTTTGCACTTGTGATAGTGTTGGAAAACCACTTTTCGCACTTGTTAGTGTTGAAAAACTACTTTTGCACTTTTATTTGTGTGGAAAAAACACTTTTTGCACTTGTGATAGTGTTGAAAAACCACTTTTCGCACTTGTGTTAGTGTTGAAAAACCACTTTTTCGCACTTGTGTTAGTGTTGAAAAACCACTTTTCGCATTTGTGTTGGTGCAGGAAACCACTTTTGCACTTGTATTAGTGTGGAAAAACCACTTTTCGCACTTGTATTAGTGTGGAAAAACCAGTTTTTGCACTTGTGTTAGTGTTGAAAAACCACTTTTGCACTTGTATTAGTGTGGAAAAACCACTTTTCGCACTTGTGTTGGTGTTGAAAAACCACTTTCCGCACTTGTGTTGGTGCAGGAAACCACTTTTGCACTTGTATTAGTGTGGAAAAAACACTTTTTGCACTTGTGATAGTGTTGAAAAACCCCTTTTCGCACTTGTGTTAGTGTTGAAAAACCACTTTTCGCACTTGTGTTAGTGTTGAAAAACCACTTTTCGCACTTGTGGTAGTGTTGAAAAACCACTTTTGCACTTGTATTAGTGTGGAAAAACCACTTTTCGCACTTGTGTTGGTGCAGGAAACCACTTTTGCACTTGTATTAGTGTGGAAAAACCACTTTTTGCACTTGTGATAGTGTTGAAAAACCACTTTTCGCACTTGTGTTAGTGTTGAAAAACCACTTTTCGCACTTGTGTTGGTGCAGGAAACCACTTTTGCACTTGTATTAGTGTGGAAAAACCACTTTTTGCACTTGTGTTAGTGTTGAAAAACCACTTTTCGCACTTGTGGTAGTGTTGAAAAACCACTTTTGCACTTGTATTAGTGTGGAAAAACCACTTTTCGCACTTGTGTTGGTGCAGGAAACCACTTTTGCACTTGTATTAGTGTGGAAAAACCACTTTTTGCACTTGTGATAGTGTTGAAAAACCACTTTTGCACTTGTATTAGTGTGGAAAAACCACTTTTCGCACTTGTGTTAGTGTTGAAAAACCCGCTTTTCGCACTTGTGTTGGTGTTGAAAAACCACTTTTCGCACTTGTGTTGGTGCAGGAAACCACTTGCACTTGTATTAGTGTGGAAAAAACACTTTTTGCACTTGTGATAGTGTTGAAAAACCACTTTTCGCACTTGTGTTAGTGTTGAAAAACCACTTTTCGCACTTGTGTTAGTGTTGAAAAACCACTTTTCGCACTTGTGTTAGTGTTGAAAAACCACTTTTGCACTTGTATTAGTGTGGAAAAACCACTTTTTGCACTTGTGTTAGTGTTGAAAAACCACTTTTGCACTTGTATTAGTGTGGAAAAACCACTTTTCGCACTTGTGTTAGTGTTGAAAAACCACTCTTCGCACTTGTGTTAGTGTTGAAAAACCACTTTTCGCATTTGTGTTCGTGTTGAAAAACCACATTTCGCACTTGTGTTGGTGCAGGAAACCACTTTTGCACTTGTATTAGTGTGGAAAAACCACTTTTCGCACTTGTGTTAGTGTGGAAAAACCACTTTTCGCACTTGTGTTAGTGTTGAAAAACCACTTTTGCACTTGTATTAGTGTGGAAAAACCACTTTTTGCACTTGTGTTAGTGTTGAAAAACCACTTTTTGCACTTGTGTTAGTGTTGAAAAACCACTTTTGCACTTGTATTAGTGTGGAAAAACCACTTTTCGCACTTGTGTTAGTGTGGAAAAACCACTTTTTGCACTTGTGTTAGTGTTGAAAAACCACTTTTGCACTTGTATTAGTGTGGAAAAACCACTTTTCGCACTTGTGTTGGTGCAGGAAACCACTTTTGCACTTGAATTAGTGTGGAAAAACCACTTTTTGCACTTGTGATAGTGTTGAAAAACCACTTTTCGCACTTGTGTTGGTGCAGGAAACCACTTTTGCACTTGTATTAGTGTGGAAAAAACACTTTTTGCACTTGTGATAGTGTTGAAAAACCACTTTTCGCACTTGTGTTAGTGTTGAAAAACCACTTTTCGCACTTGTGTTAGTGTTAAAAAACCACTTTTCGCACTTGTGTTGGTGCAGGAAACCACTTTTGCACTTGTATTAGTGTGGAAAAAACACTTTTCGCACTTGTGTTAGTGTTGAAAAACCACTTTTCGCACTTGTGTTGGTGCAGGAAACCACTTTTGCACTTGTAATAGTGTGGAAAAACCACTTTTCGCACTTGTGTTAGTGTGGAAAAACCACTTTTTGCACTTGTGTTAGTGTTGAAAAACCACTTTTGCACTTGTATTAGTGTGGAAAAAACACTTTTTGCACTTGTGATAGTGTTGAAAAACCACTTTTGCACTTGTATTAGTGTGGAAATAACCACTTTTCGCACTTCTGTTAGTGTTGAAAAACCACTTTTCGCACTTGTGTTGGTGTTGAAAAACCACTTTTTGCACTTGTGTTAGTGTTGAAAAACCACTTTTGCACTTGTATTAGTGTGGAAAAACACTTTTTGCACTGTGATAGTGTTGAAAAACCACTTTTGCACTTGTATTAGTGTGGAAAAACCACTTTTCGCACTTGTGTTAGTGTTGAAAAACCACTTTTCGCACTTGTGATAGTGTTGAAAAACCACTTTTCGCACTTGTGTTGGTGCAGGTAACCACTTTTGCACTTGTATTAGTGTGGAAAAACCACTTTTTGCACTTGTGATAGTGTTGAAAAACCACTTTTCGCACTTGTGTTAGTGTTGAAAAACCACTTTTCACACTTGTGTTGGTGCAGGAACCATTTTTGCACTTGTATTAGTGTGGAAAAAACACTTTTCGCACTTGTGTTAGTGTTGAAAAACCACTTTTTGCACTTGTGTTAGTGTGGAAAAATCCACTTTTTGCACTTGTTAGTGTTGAAAAACCACTTTTGCACTTTTATTAGTGTGGAAAAAACACTTTTCGCACTTGTGTTAGTGTTGAAAAACCACTTTTCGCACTTGTATTAGTGTGGAAAAACCACTTTTCGCACTTGTGTTAGTGTTGAAAAACCACTTTTGCACTTGTATTAGTGTGGAAAAAACACTTTTTGCACTTGTGATAGTGTTGAAAAACCACTTTTGCACTTGTATTAGTGTGGAAAAAACACTTTTTGCACTTGTGATAGTGTTGAAAAACCAATTTTCGTCCTTGTGTTAGTGTTGAAAACCCACTTTTCGCATTTCTGTTGGTGCAGGAAACCACTTTTGCACTTGTATTAGTGTGGAAAAACCACTTTTTGCACTTGTATTAGTGTGGAAAAACCACTTTTTGCACTTGTGTTAGTGTTGAAAAACCACTTTTGCACTTGTATTCGTGTGGAAAAACCACTTTTGCACTTGTATTAGTGTGGAAAAACCACTTTTCGCACTTGTGTTAGTGTTGAAAAACCTCTTTTTGCACTTGTGTTGGTGTTGAAAAACCACTTTTCGCACTTGTGTTGGTGCAGGAAACCACTCTTCGCACTTGTGTTGGTGTTGAAAAACCACTTTTCGCACTTGTGTTAGTGTTGAAAAACCACTTTTGCACTTTTATTCGTGTGGAAAAAACACTTTTTGCACTTGTGATAGTGTTGAAAAACCACTTTTCGCACTTGTGTTAGTGTTGAAAAACCACTTTTTCGCACTTGTGTTAGTGTTGAAAAACCACTTTTCGCATTTGTGTTGGTGCAGGAAACCACTTTTGCACTTGTATTAGTGTGGAAAAAACACTTTTTGCACTTGTGATAGTGTTGAAAAACCAATTTTCGTCCTTGTGTTAGTGTTGAAAACCCACTTTTCGCATTTGTGTTGGTGCAGGAAACCACTTTTGCACTTGTATTAGTGTGGAAAAACCACTTTTCGCACTTGTATTAGTGTGGAAAAACCCGTTTTTGCACTTGTGTTAGTGTTGAAAAACCACTTTTGCACTTGCATTCGTGTGGAAAAAACACTTTTTGCACTTGTGATAGTGTTGAAAAACCACTTTTGCACTTTTATTAGTGTGGAAAAAACACTTTTCGCACTTGTGTTAGTGTTGAAAAACCACTTTTCGCACTTGTATTAGTGTGGAAAAACCACTTTTCGCACTTGTGTTAGTGTTGAAAAACCACTTTTGCACTTGTATTAGTGTGGAAAAAACACTTTTTGCACTTGTGATAGTGTTGAAAAACCACTTTTGCACTTGTATTAGTGTGGAAAAAACACTTTTTGCACTTGTGATAGTGTTGAAAAACCAATTTTCGTCCTTGTGTTAGTGTTGAAAACCCACTTTTCGCATTTCTGTTGGTGCAGGAAACCACTCTTCGCACTTGTGTTGGTGTTGAAAAACCACTTTTCGCACTTGTGTTAGTGTTGAAAAACCACTTTTGCACTTTTATTCGTGTGGAAAAAACACTTTTTGCACTTGTGATAGTGTTGAAAAACCACTTTTCGCATTTGTGTTAGTGTTGAAAAACCACTTTTTCGCACTTGTGTTAGTGTTGAAAAACCACTTTTCGCATTTGTGTTGGTGCAGGAAACCACTTTTGCACTTGTATTAGTGTGGAAAAAACACTTTTTGCACTTGTGATAGTGTTGAAAAACCAATTTTCTTCCTTGTGTTAGTGTTGAAAACCCACTTTTCGCATTTGTGTTGGTGCAGGAAACCACTTTTGCACTTGTATTAGTGTGGAAAAACCACTTTTCGCACTTGTATTAGTGTTGAAAAACCACTTTTCGCACTTGTGTTAGTGTTGAAAAACCACTTTTCGCACTTGTGTTAGTGTTGAAAAACCACTTTTGCACTTGTATTAGTGTGGAAAAACCACTTTTTGCACTTGTGTTAGTGTTGAAAAACCACTTTTGCACTTGTATTAGTGTGGAAAAACCACTTTTCACACTTGTGTTAGTGTTGAAAAACCACTCTTCGCACTTGTGTTAGTGTTGAAAAACCACTTTTCGCATTTGTGTTCGTGTTGAAAAACCACATTTCGCACTTGTGTTGGTGCAGGAAACCACTTTTGCACTTGTATTAGTGTGGAAAAACCACTTTTCGCACTTGTGTTAGTGTGGAAAAACCACTTTTTGCACTTGTGATAGTGTTGAAAAACCACTTTTCGCACTTGTGTTGGTGCAGGAAACCACTTTTGCACTTGTATTAGTGTGGAAAAAACACTTTTCGCACTTGTGTTAGTGTTGAAAAACCACTTTTGCACTTTTATTAGTGTGGAAAAAACACTTTTTGCACTTGTGATAGTGTTGAAAAACCACTTTTGCACTTGTATTAGTGTGGAAAAACCACTTTTCACACTTGTGTTAGTGTTAAAAAACCACTTTTCGCACTTGTGTTGGTGCAGGAAACCACTTTTGCTCTTGTATTAGTGTGGAAAAAACACTTTTTGCACTTGTGATAGTGTTGAAAAACCACTTTTCGCACTTGTGTTAGTGTTGAAAAACCACTTTTCGCACTTGTGTTAGTGTTAAAAAACCACTTTTCGCACTTGTGTTGGTGCAGGAAACCACTTTTGCACTTGTATTAGTGTGGAAAAATCACTTTTCGCACTTGTGTTAGTGTTGAAAAACCACTTTTCGCACTTGTGTTGGTGCAGGAAACCACTTTTGCACTTGTAATAGTGTGGAAAAACCACTTTTCGCACTTGTGTTAGTGTGGAAAAACCACTTTTTGCACTTGTGTTAGTGTTGAAAAACCACTTTTGCACTTGTATTAGTGTGGAAAAAACACTTTTTGCACTTGTGATAGTGTTGAAAACCACTTTTGCACTTGTATTAGTGTGGAAAAACCACTTTTCGCACTTCTGTTAGTGTTGAAAAACCACTTTTGCACTTGTATTAGTGTGGAAAAACCACTTTTCGCACTTGTGTTAGTGTTGAAAAACCACTTTTCGCACTTGTGATAGTGTTGAAAAACCACTTTTCGCACTTGTGTTGGTGCAGGTAACCACTTTTGCACTTGTATTAGTGTGGAAAAACCACTTTTTGCACTTGTGATAGTGTTGAAAAAACACTTTTCGCACTTGTGTTAGTGTTGAAAAACCACTTTTCACACTTGTGTTGGTGCAGGAAACCATTTTTGCACTTGTATTAGTGTGGAAAAAACACTTTTCGCACTTGTGTTAGTGTTGAAAAACCACTTTTCGCACTTGTATTAGTGTGGAAAAACCACTTTTCGCACTTGTGTTAGTGTTGAAAAACCACTTTTGCACTTGTATTTGTGTGGAAAAAACACTTTTTGCACTTGTGATAGTGTTGAAAAACCACTTTTGCACTTGTATTAGTGTGGAAAAAACACTTTTTGCACTTGTGATAGTGTTGAAAAACCAATTTTCGTCCTTGTGTTAGTGTTGAAAACCCACTTTTCGCATTTCTGTTGGTGCAGGAAACCACTTTTGCACTTGTATTAGTGTGGAAAAACCACTTTTCGCACTTGTATTAGTGTGGAAAAACCACTTTTTGCACTTGTGTTAGTGTTGAAAAACCACTTTTGCACTTGTATTCGTGTGGAAAAAACACTTTTTGCACTTGTGATAGTGTTGAAAAACCACTTTTGCACTTGTATTAGTGTGGAAAAAACCACTTTTCGCACTTGTGTTAGTGTTGAAAAACCTCTTTTTGCACTTGTGTTGGTGTTGAAAAACCACTTTTCGCACTTGTGTTGGTGCAGGAAACCACTCTTTGCACTTGTGTTGGTGTTGAAAAACCACTTTTCGCACTTGTGTTCGTGTTGAAAAACCACTTTTGCACTTGTATTAGTGTGGAAAAACCACTTTTTGAACTTGTGTTAGTGTTGAAAAAGCACTTTTGCACTTGTGTTCGTGTTGAAAAACCACTTTTGCACTTGTATTAGTGTGGAAAAACCACATTTGCACTTGTATTAGAGTGGAAAAACCACTTTTCGCACTTGTATTAGTGTGGAAAAACCACTTTTGCACTTGTATTAGTGTGGAAAAACCACATTTGCACTTGTATTAGAGTGGAAAAACCACTTTTCGCACTTGTGTTGGTGCAGGAAACCACTCTTCGCACTTGTGTTGGTGTTGAAAAACCACTTTTCGCACTTGTGTAAGTGTTGAAAAACCACTTTTGCACTTTTATTCGTGTGGAAAAAACACTTTTTGCACTTGTGATAGTGTTGAAAAACCACTTTTCGCACTTGTTAGTGTTGAAAAACCACTTTTTCGCACTTGTGTTAGTGTTGAAAAACCACTTTTTGCATTTGTGTTGGTGCAGGAAACCACTTTTGCACTTGTATTAGTGTGGAAAAAACACTTTTTGCACTTGTGATAGTGTTAAAAAACCAATTTTCGTCCTTGTGTTAGTGTTGAAAACCCACTTTTCGCATTTGTGTTGGTGCAGGAAACCACTTTTGCACTTGTATTAGTGTGGAAAAACCACTTTTCGCACTTGTATTAGTGTGGAAAAACCACTTTTCGCACTTGTGTTAGTGTTGAAAAACCACTTTTCGCACTTGTGATAGTGTTGAAAAACCACTTTTCGCACTTGTGTTGGTGCAGGAAACCATTTTTGCACTTGTATTAGTGTGGAAAAAACACTTTTCGCACTTGTGTTAGTGTTGAAAAACCACTTTTCGCACTTGTGTTAGTGTGGAAAAACCCACTTTTCGCACTTGTTAGTGTTGAAAAACCACTTTTGCACTTTTATTAGTGTGGAAAAAACACTTTTCGCACTTGTGTTAGTGTTGAAAAACCACTTTTCGCACTTGTATTAGTGTGGAAAAACCACTTTTCGCACTTGTGTTAGTGTTGAAAAACCACTTTTGCACTTGTATTTGTGTGGAAAAAACACTTTTTGCACTTGTGATAGTGTTGAAAAACCACTTTTGCACTTGCATTAGTGTGGAAAAAACACTTTTTGCACTTGTGATAGTGTTGAAAAACCAATTTTCGTCCTTGTGTTAGTGTTGAAAACCCACTTTTCGCATTTCTGTTGGTGCAGGAAACCACTTTTGCACTTGTATTAGTGTGGAAAAACCACTTTTCGCACTTGTATTAGTGTGGAAAAACCACTTTTCGCACTTGTGTTGGTGCAGGAAACCACTCTTCGCACTTGTGTTGGTGTTGAAAAACCACTTTTCGCACTTGTGTTAGTGTTGAAAAACCACTTTTGCACTTTTATTCGTGTGGAAAAAACACTTTTCGCACTTGTGATAGTGTTGAAAAACCACTTTTCGCACTTGTGTTAGTGTGGGAAAAACACTTTTCGCACTTGTTAGTGTTGAAAAACCACTTTTCGCACTTGTGTTGGTGCAGGAAACCACTTTTGCACTTGTAATAGTGTGGAAAAACCACTTTTCGCACTTGTGTTAGTGTGGAAAAACCACTTTTTGCACTTGTGTTAGTGTTGAAAAACCACTTTTGCACTTGTATTAGTGTGGAAAAAACACTTTTTGCACTTGTGATAGTGTTGAAAACCACTTTTGCACTTGTATTAGTGTGGAAAAACCACTTTTCGCACTTCTGTTAGTGTTGAAAAACCACTTTTGCACTTGTATTAGTGTGGAAAAAACACTTTTTGCACTTGTGATAGTGTTGAAAAACCACTTTTCGCACTTGTGATAGTGTTGAAAAACCACTTTTCGCACTTGTGTAGGTGCAGGAAACCACTCTTCGCACTTGTGTTGGTGTTGAAAAACCACTTTTCGCACTTGTGTAAGTGTTGAAAAACCACTTTTGCACTTTTATTCGTGTGGAAAAAACACTTTTTGCACTTGTGATAGTGTTGAAAAACCACTTTTCGCACTTGTGTTAGTGTTGAAAAACCACTTTTTCGCACTTGTGTTAGTGTTGAAAAACCACTTTTCGCATTTGTGTTGGTGCAGGAAACCACTTTTGCACTTGTATTAGTGTGGAAAAAACACTTTTTGCACTTGTGATAGTGTTGAAAAACCAATTTTCGTCCTTGTGTTAGTGTTGAAAACCCACTTTTCGCATTTGTGTTGGTGCAGGAAACCACTTTTGCACTTGTATTAGTGTGGAAAAACCACTTTTCGCACTTGTATTAGTGTGGAAAAACCAGTTTTTGCACTTGTGTTAGTGTTGAAAAACCACTTTTGCACTTGTATTCGTGTGGAAAAAACACTTTTTGCACTTGTGATAGTGTTGAAAAACCACTTTTGCACTTGTATTAGTGTGGAAAAACCACTTTTCGCACTTGTGTTAGTGTTGAAAAACCACTTTTCGCACTTGTGATAGTGTTGAAAAACCACTTTTCGCACTTGTGTTGGTGCAGGTAACCACTTTTGCACTTGTGATAGTGTTGAAAAACCACTTTTCGCACTTGTGTTAGTGTTGAAAAACCACTTTTCACACTTGTGTTGGTGCAGGAAACCATTTTTGCACTTGTATTAGTGTGGAAAAAACACTTTTCGCACTTGTGTTAGTGTTGAAAAACCACTTTTCGCACTTGTGTTAGTGTGGAAAAACCCACTTTTCGCACTTGTTAGTGTTGAAAAACCACTTTTGCACTTTTATTAGTGTGGAAAAAACACTTTTCGCACTTGTGTTAGTGTTGAAAAACCACTTTTCGCACTTGTATTAGTGTGGAAAAACCACTTTTCGCACTTGTGTTAGTGTTGAAAAACCACTTTTGCACTTGTATTTGTGTGGAAAAACACTTTTTGCACTTGTGATAGTGTTGAAAAACCACTTTTGCACTTGTATTAGTGTGGAAAAAACACTTTTTGCACTTGTGATAGTGTTGAAAAACCAATTTTCGTCCTTGTGTTAGTGTTGAAAACCCACTTTTCGCATTTCTGTTGGTGCAGGAAACCACTTTTGCACTTGTATTAGTGTGGAAAAACCACTTTTCGCACTTGTATTAGTGTGGAAAAACCACTTTTTGCACTTGTGTTAGTGTTGAAAAACCACTTTTGCACTTGTATTCGTGTGGAAAAAACACTTTTTGCACTTGTGATAGTGTTGAAAAACCACTTTTGCACTTGTATTAGTGTGGAAAAACCACTTTTCGCACTTGTGTTAGTGTTGAAAAACCACTTTTCGCACTTGTGTTGGTGCAGGAAACCACTCTTCGCACTTGTGTTGGTGTTGAAAAACCACTTTTGCACTTTTATTCGTGTGGAAAAAACACTTTTTGCACTTGTGATAGTGTTGAAAAACCACTTTTCGCACTTGTGTTAGTGTTGAAAAACCACTTTTCGCATTTGTGTTGGTGCAGAAAACCACTTTTGCACTTGTATTAGTGTGGAAAAACCACTTTTCGCACTTGTATTAGTGTGGAAAAACCAGTTTTTGCACTTGTGTTAGTGTTGAAAAACCACTTTTGCACTTGTATTCGTGTGGAAAAAACACTTTTTGCACTTGTGATAGTGTTGAAAAACCACTTTTGCACTTGTGTTAGTGTGGAAAAACCACTTTTCGCACTTCTGTTGGTGCAGGAAACCACTTTTGCACTTGTATTAGTGTGGAAAAACCACTTTTCGCACTTGTATTAGTGTGGAAAAACCACTTTTTGCACTTGTGATAGTGTTGAAAAACCACTTTTGCACTTGTATTAGTGTGGAAAAACCACTTTTCGCACTTGTGTTAGTGTTGAAAAACCCGCTTTTCGCACTTGTGTTGGTGTTGAAAAACCACTTTTCGCACTTGTGTTGGTGCAGGAAACCACTTGCACTTGTATTAGTGTGGAAAAAACACTTTTTGCACTTGTGATAGTGTTGAAAAACCACTTTTCGCACTTGTGTTAGTGTTGAAAAACCACTTTTCGCACTTGTGTTAGTGTTGAAAAACCACTTTTCGCACTTGTGTTAGTGTTGAAAAACCACTTTTGCACTTGTATTAGTGTGGAAAAACCACTTTTTGCACTTGTATTAGTGTGGAAAAACCACTTTTCGCACTTGTGTTAGTGTTGAAAAACCACTCTTCGCACTTGTGTTAGTGTTGAAAAACCACTTTTCGCATTTGTGTTCGTGTTGAAAAACCACATTTCGCACTTGTGTTGGTGCAGGAAACCACTTTTGCACTTGTATTAGTGTGGAAAAACCACTTTTCGCACTTGTGTTAGTGTGGAAAAACCACTTTTCGCACTTGTGTTAGTGTTGAAAAACCACTTTTGCACTTGTATTAGTGTGGAAAAACCACTTTTTGCACTTGTGTTAGTGTTGAAAAACCACTTTTTGCACTTGTGTTAGTGTTGAAAAACCACTTTTGCACTTGTATTAGTGTGGAAAAACCACTTTTCGCACTTGTGTTTGTGTGGAAAAACCACTTTTTGCACTTGTGTTAGTGTTGAAAAACCACTTTTGCACTTGTATTAGTGTGGAAAAACCACTTTTCGCACTTGTGTTGGTGCAGGAAACCACTTTTGCACTTGAATTAGTGTGGAAAAACCACTTTTTGCACTTGTGATAGTGTTGAAAAACCACTTTTCGCACTTGTGTTAGTGTTGAAAAACCACTTTTCGCACTTGTGTTGGTGCAGGAAACCACTTTTGCACTTGTATTAGTGTGGAAAAAACACTTTTTGCACTTGTGATAGTGTTGAAAAACCACTTTTCGCACTTGTGTTAGTGTTGAAAAGCCACTTTTCGCACTTGTGTTAGTGTTAAAAAACCACTTTTCGCACTTGTGTTGGTGCAGGAAACCACTTTTGCACTTGTATTAGTGTGGAAAAAACACTTTTCGCACTTGTGTTAGTGTTGAAAAACCACTTTTCGCACTTGTGTTGGTGCAGGAAACCACTTTTGCACTTGTAATAGTGTGGAAAAACCACTTTTCGCACTTGTGTTAGTGTGGAAAAACCACTTTTTGCACTTGTGTTAGTGTTGAAAAACCACTTTTGCACTTGTATTAGTGTGGAAAAAACACTTTTTGCACTTGTGATAGTGTTGAAAAACCACTTTTGCACTTGTATTAGTGTGGAAATAACCACTTTTCGCACTTCTGTTAGTGTTGAAAAACCACTTTTCGCACTTGTGTTGGTGTTGAAAAACCACTTTTCGCACTTGTGTTAGTGTTGAAAAACCACTTTTGCACTTGTATTAGTGTGGAAAAACACTTTTTGCACTTGTGATAGTGTTGAAAAACCACTTTTGCACTTGTATTAGTGTGGAAAAACCACTTTTCGCACTTGTGTTAGTGTTGAAAAACCACTTTTCGCACTTGTGATAGTGTTGAAAAACCACTTTTCGCACTTGTGTTGGTGCAGGTAACCACTTTTGCACTTGTATTAGTGTGGAAAAACCACTTTTTGCACTTGTGATAGTGTTGAAAAACCACTTTTCGCACTTGTGTTAGTGTTGAAAAACCACTTTTCACACTTGTGTTGGTGCAGGAACCATTTTTGCACTTGTATTAGTGTGGAAAAAACACTTTTCGCACTTGTGTTAGTGTTGAAAAACCACTTTTTGCACTTGTGTTAGTGTGGAAAAATCCACTTTTTGCACTTGTTAGTGTTGAAAAACCACTTTTGCACTTTTATTAGTGTGGAAAAAACACTTTTCGCACTTGTGTTAGTGTTGAAAAACCACTTTTCGCACTTGTATTAGTGTGGAAAAACCACTTTTCGCACTTGTGTTAGTGTTGAAAAACCACTTTTGCACTTGTATTAGTGTGGAAAAAACACTTTTTGCACTTGTGTTAGTGTTGAAAACCACTTTTGCACTTGTATTCGTGTGGAAAAACCACTTTTGCACTTGTATTAGTGTGGAAAAACCACTTTTCGCACTTGTGTTAGTGTTGAAAAACCTCTTTTTGCACTTGTGTTGGTGTTGAAAAACCACTTTTCGCACTTGTGTTGGTGCAGGAAACCACTCTTCGCACTTGTGTTGGTGTTGAAAAACCACTTTTCGCACTTGTGTTAGTGTTGAAAAACCACTTTTGCACTTTTATTCGTGTGGGAAAAACCACTTTTCGCACTTGTGTTAGTGTTGAAAAACCTCTTTTTGCACTTGTGTTGGTGTTGAAAAACCACTTTTCGCACTTGTGTTGGTGCAGGAAACCACTCTTCGCACTTGTGTTGGTGTTGAAAAAACACTTTTCGCACTTGTGTTAGTGTTGAAAAACCACTTTTTGCACTTTTATTCGTGTGGAAAAAACCACTTTTCGCACTTGTGTTAGTGTTGAAAAACCACTTTTTCGCACTTGTGTTAGTGTTGAAAAACCACTTTTCGACATTTGTGTTGGTGCAGGAAACCACTTTTGCACTTGTATTAGTGTGGAAAAAACACTTTTTTGCACTTGTGATAGTGTTGAAAAACCAATTTTTCGTCCTTGTGTTAGTGTTGAAAACCCACTTTTCGCATTTGTGTTGGTGCAGGAAACCACTTTTGCACTTGTATTAGTGTGGAAAAACCACTTTTCGCACTTGTATTAGTGTGGAAAAACCACTTTTCGCACTTGTATTAGTGTGGAAAAAACCCGTTTTTGCACTTGTGTTAGTGTTGAAAAAACCACTTTTGCACTTGCATTCGTGTGGAAAAAACACTTTTTGCACTTGTGATAGTGTTGAAAAAACCACTTTTGCACTTTTATTAGTGTGGGAAAAAACACTTTTCGTTAGTGTTGAAAAACCACTTTTCGCACTTGTATTAGTGTGGAAAAACCACTTTTCGCACTTGTGTTAGTGTTGAAAAACCACTTTTGCACTTGTATTAGTGTGGAAAAAACACTTTTTGCACTTGTGATAGTGTTGAAAAACCACTTTTGCACTTGTATTAGTGTGGAAAAAACACTTTTTGCACTTGTGATAGTGTTGAAAAACCAATTTTCGTCCTTGTGTTAGTGTTGAAAACCCACTTTTCGCATTTCTGTTGGTGCAGGAAACCACTCTTCGCACTTGTGTTGGTGTTGAAAAACCACTTTTCGCACTTGTGTTAGTGTTGAAAAACCACTTTTGCACTTTTATTCGTGTGGAAAAAACACTTTTCGCATTTCTGTTGGTGCAGGAAACCACTTTTCGCATTTGTGTTAGTGTTGAAAAACCACTTTTTCGCACTTGTGTTAGTGTTGAAAAACCACTTTTCGCATTTGTGTTGGTGCAGGAAACCACTTTTGCACTTGTATTAGTGTGGAAAAAACACTTTTTGCACTTGTGATAGTGTTGAAAAACCAATTTTCTTCCTTGTGTTAGTGTTGAAAACCCACTTTTCGCATTTGTGTTGGTGCAGGAAACCACTTTTGCACTTGTATTAGTGTGGAAAAACCACTTTTCGCACTTGTATTAGTGTTGAAAAACCACTTTTCGCACTTGTTAGTGTTGAAAAACCACTTTTCGCACTTGTGTTAGTGTTGAAAAACCACTTTTGCACTTGTATTAGTGTGGAAAAACCACTTTTTGCACTGTGTTAGTGTTGAAAAACCACTTTTGCACTTGTATTAGTGTGGAAAAACCACTTTTCACACTTGTGTTAGTGTTGAAAAACCACTCTTCGCACTTGTGTTAGTGTTGAAAAACCACTTTTCGCATTTGTGTTCGTGTTGAAAAACCACATTTCGCACTTGTGTTGGTGCAGGAAACCACTTTTGCACTTGTATTAGTGTGGAAAAACCACTTTTCGCACTTGTGTTAGTGTGGAAAAAACACTTTTTGCACTTGTGATAGTGTTGAAAAACCACTTTTCGCACTTGTGTTGGTGCAGGAAACCACTTTTGCACTTGTATTAGTGTGGAAAAAACACTTTTCGCACTTGTGTTAGTGTTGAAAAACCACTTTTGCACTTTTATTAGTGTGGAAAAAACACTTTTTGCACTTGTGATAGTGTTGAAAAACCACTTTTGCACTTGTATTAGTGTGGAAAAACCACTTTTCACACTTGTGTTAGTGTTAAAAAACCACTTTCGCACTTGTGTTGGTGCAGGAAACCACTTTTGCTCTTGTATTAGTGTGGAAAAAACACTTTTTGCACTTGTGATAGTGTTGAAAAACCACTTTTCGCACTTGTGTTAGTGTTGAAAAACCACTTTTCGCACTTGTGTTAGTGTTAAAAAAACCACTTTTCGCACTTGTGTTGGTGCAGGAAACCACTTTTGCACTTGTATTAGTGTGGAAAAATCACTTTTCGCACTTGTGTTAGTGTTGAAAAACCACTTTTTGCACTTGTGTTGGTGCAGGAAACCACTTTTGCACTTGTAATAGTGTGGAAAAACCACTTTTCGCACTTGTGTTAGTGTGGAAAAACCACTTTTTGCACTTGTGTTAGTGTTGAAAAACCACTTTTGCACTTGTATTAGTGTGGAAAAAACACTTTTTGCACTTGTGATAGTGTTGAAAACCACTTTTGCACTTGTATTAGTGTGGAAAAACCACTTTTCGCACTTCTGTTAGTGTTGAAAAACCACTTTTGCACTTGTATTAGTGTGGAAAAACCACTTTTCGCACTTGTGTTAGTGTTGAAAAACCACTTTTCGCACTTGTGATAGTGTTGAAAAACCACTTTTCGCACTTGTGTTGGTGCAGGTAACCACTTTTGCACTTGTATTAGTGTGGAAAAACCACTTTTTGCACTTGTGATAGTGTTGAAAAAACACTTTTCGCACTTGTGTTAGTGTTGAAAAACCACTTTTCACACTTGTGTTGGTGCAGGAAACCATTTTTGCACTTGTATTAGTGTGGAAAAAACACTTTTCGCACTTGTGTTAGTGTTGAAAAACCACTTTTCGCACTTGTATTAGTGTGGAAAAACCACTTTTCGCACTTGTGTTAGTGTTGAAAAACCACTTTTGCACTTGTATTTGTGTGGAAAAAACACTTTTTGCACTTGTGATAGTGTTGAAAAACCACTTTTGCACTTGTATTAGTGTGGAAAAAACACTTTTTGCACTTGTGATAGTGTTGAAAAACCAATTTTCGTCCTTGTGTTAGTGTTGAAAACCCACTTTTCGCATTTCTGTTGGTGCAGGAAACCACTTTTGCACTTGTATTAGTGTGGAAAAACCACTTTTCGCACTTGTATTAGTGTGAAAAACCACTTTTTGCACTTGTGTTAGTGTTGAAAAACACTTTTGCACTTGTATTCGTGTGGAAAAAACACTTTTTGCACTTGTGATAGTGTTGAAAAACCACTTTTGCACTTGTATTAGTGTGGAAAAAACCACTTTTCGCACTTGTGTTAGTGTTGAAAAACCTCTTTTTGCACTTGTGTTGGTGTTGAAAAACCACTTTTCGCACTTGTGTTGGTGCAGGAAACCACTCTTCGCACTTGTGTTGGTGTTGAAAAACCACTTTTCGCACTTGTGTTCGTGTTGAAAAACCACTTTTGCACTTGTATTAGTGTGGAAAAACCACTTTTTGAACTTGTGTTAGTGTTGAAAAAGCACTTTTGCACTTGTGTTCGTGTTGAAAAACCACTTTTGCACTTGTATTAGTGTGGAAAAACCACATTTGCACTTGTATTAGAGTGGAAAAACCACTTTTCGCACTTGTATTAGTGTGGAAAAACCACTTTTTGCACTTGTGTTAGTGTTGAAAAACCACTTTTGCACTTGTATTCGTGTGGAAAAAACACTTTTTGCACTTGTGATAGTGTTGAAAAAACCACTTTTGCACTTGTATTAGTGTGGAAAAACCACTTTTCGCACTTGTGTTGGTGTTGAAAAACCACTTTTCGCACTTGTGTTGGTGCAGGAAACCACTCTTCGCACTTGTGTTGGTGTTGAAAAACCACTTTTCGCACTTGTGTAAGTGTTGAAAAACCACTTTTGCACTTTTATTCGTGTGGAAAAAACACTTTTTGCACTTGTGATAGTGTTGAAAAACCACTTTTCGCACTTGTTAGTGTTGAAAAACCCACTTTTTCGCACTTGTGTTAGTGTTGAAAAACACTTTTTGCATTTGTGTTGGTGCAGGAAACCACTTTTGCACTTGTATTAGTGTGGAAAAAACACTTTTTGCACTTGTGATAGTGTTAAAAAACCAATTTTCGTCTTGTGTTAGTGTTGAAAACCCACTTTTCGCATTTGTGTTGGTGCAGGAAACCACTTTTGCACTTGTATTAGTGTGGAAAAACCACTTTTCGCACTTGTATTAGTGTGGAAAAACCACTTTTCGCACTTGTGTTAGTGTTGAAAAACCACTTTTCGCACTTGTGATAGTGTTGAAAAACCACTTTTCGCACTTGTGTTGGTGCAGGTAACCACTTTTGCACTTGTATTAGTGTGGAAAAACCACTTTTTGCACTTGTGATAGTGTTGAAAAACCACTTTTCGCACTTGTGTTAGTGTTGAAAAACCACTTTTCACACTTGTGTTGGTGCAGGAAACCATTTTTGCACTTGTATTAGTGTGGAAAAAACACTTTTCGCACTTGTGTTAGTGTTGAAAAACCACTTTTCGCACTTGTGTTAGTGTGGAAAAACCCACTTTTCGCACTTGTTAGTGTTGAAAAACCACTTTTGCACTTTTATTAGTGTGGAAAAAACACTTTTCGCACTTGTGTTAGTGTTGAAAAACCACTTTTCGCACTTGTATTAGTGTGGAAAAACCACTTTTCGCACTTGTGTTAGTGTTGAAAAACCACTTTTGCACTTGTATTTGTGTGGAAAAACCACTTTTCGCACTTGTGTTAGTGTTGAAAAACCACTTTTGCACTTGTATTTGTGTGGAAAAAACACTTTTTGCACTTGTGATAGTGTTGAAAAACCAATTTTCGTCCTTGTGTTAGTGTTGAAAACCCACTTTTCGCATTTCTGTTGGTGCAGGAAACCACTTTTGCACTTGTATTAGTGTGGAAAAACCACTTTTCGCACTTGTATTAGTGTGGAAAAACCACTTTTCGCACTTGTGTTGGTGCAGGAAACCACTCTTCGCACTTGTGTTGGTGTTGAAAAACCACTTTTCGCACTTGTGTTAGTGTTGAAAAACCACTTTTGCACTTTTATTCGTGTGGAAAAAACACTTTTCGCACTTGTGATAGTGTTGAAAAACCACTTTTCGCACTTGTGTTAGTGTGGGAAAAACACTTTTCGCACTTGTTAGTGTTGAAAAACCACTTTTCGCACTTGTGTTGGTGCAGGAAACCACTTTTGCACTTGTAATAGTGTGGAAAAACCACTTTTCGCACTTGTGTTAGTGTGGAAAAACCACTTTTTGCACTTGTGTTAGTGTTGAAAAACCACTTTTGCACTTGTATTAGTGTGGAAAAAACACTTTTTGCACTTGTGATAGTGTTGAAAACCACTTTTGCACTTGTATTAGTGTGGAAAAACCACTTTTCGCACTTCTGTTAGTGTTGAAAAACCACTTTTGCACTTGTATTAGTGTGGAAAAAACACTTTTTGCACTTGTGATAGTGTTGAAAAACCACTTTTCGCACTTGTGATAGTGTTGAAAAACCACTTTTCGCACTTGTGTAGGTGCAGGAAACCACTCTTCGCACTTGTGTTGGTGTTGAAAAACCACTTTTTGCACTTGTGATAGTGTTGAAAAACCACTTTTCGCACTTGTGTTAGTGTTGAAAAACCACTTTTTCGCACTTGTGTTAGTGTTGAAAAACCACTTTTCGCATTTGTGTTGGTGCAGGAAACCACTTTTGCACTTGTATTAGTGTGGAAAAAACACTTTTTGCACTTGTGATAGTGTTGAAAAACCAATTTTCGTCCTTGTGTTAGTGTTGAAAACCCACTTTTCGCATTTGTGTTGGTGCAGGAAACCACTTTTGCACTTGTATTAGTGTGGAAAAACCACTTTTCGCACTTGTATTAGTGTGGAAAAACCAGTTTTTGCACTTGTGTTAGTGTTGAAAAACCACTTTTGCACTTGTATTCGTGTGGAAAAAACACTTTTTGCACTTGTGATAGTGTTGAAAAACCACTTTTGCACTTGTATTAGTGTGGAAAAACCACTTTTCGCACTTCTGTTAGTGTTGAAAAACGACTTTTGCACTTGTATTAGTGTGGAAAAAACACTTTTTGCACTTGTGATAGTGTTGAAAAACCACTTTTGCACTTGTATTAGTGTGGAAAAACCACTTTTCGCACTTGTGTTAGTGTTGAAAAACCACTTTTCGCACTTGTGATAGTGTTGAAAAACCACTTTTCGCACTTGTGTTGGTGCAGGTAACCACTTTTGCACTTGTGATAGTGTTGAAAAACCACTTTTCGCACTTGTGTTAGTGTTGAAAAACCACTTTTCACACTTGTGTTGGTGCAGGAAACCATTTTTGCACTTGTATTAGTGTGGAAAAAACACTTTTCGCACTTGTGTTAGTGTTGAAAAACCACTTTTCGCACTTGTGTTAGTGTGGAAAAACCCACTTTTCGCACTTGTTAGTGTTGAAAAACCACTTTTGCACTTTTATTAGTGTGGAAAAAACACTTTTCGCACTTGTGTTAGTGTTGAAAAACCACTTTTCGCACTTGTATTAGTGTGGAAAAACCACTTTTCGCACTTGTGTTAGTGTTGAAAAACCACTTTTGCACTTGTATTAGTGTTGAAAAACCACTTTTGCACTTGTATTTGTGTGGAAAAACACTTTTTGCACTTGTGATAGTGTTGAAAAACCACTTTTGCACTTGTATTAGTGTGGAAAAAAACACTTTTTGCACTTGTGATAGTGTTGAAAAACCAATTTTCGTCCTTGTGTTAGTGTTGAAAACCCACTTTTCGCATTTCTGTTGGTGCGGGAAACCACTTTTGCACTTGTATTAGTGTGGAAAAACCACTTTTCGCACTTGTATTAGTGTGGAAAAACCACTTTTTGCACTTGTGTTAGTGTTGAAAAACCACTTTTGCACTTGTATCCGTGTGGAAAAAACACTTTTTGCACTTGTGATAGTGTTGAAAAACCACTTTTGCACTTGTATTAGTGTGGAAAAACCACTTTTCGCACTTGTGTTAGTGTTGAAAAACCACTTTTCGCACTTGTGTTGGTGCAGGAAACCACTCTTCGCACTTGTGTTGGTGTTGAAAAACCACTTTTGCACTTTTATTAGTGTGGAAAAAACACTTTTTGCACTTGTGATAGTGTTGAAAAACCACTTTTGCACTTGTATTAGTGTGGAAAAAACACTTTTTGCACTTGTGATAGTGTTGAAAAACCAATTTTCGTCCTTGTGTTAGTGTTGAAAAACCACTTTTCGCACTTGTGTTAGTGTTGAAAAACCACTTTTTCGCACTTGTGTTAGTGTTGAAAAACCACTTTTCGCATTTGTGTTGGTGCAGGAAACCACTTTTGCACTTGTATTAGTGTGGAAAAAACACTTTTTGCACTTGTGATAGTGTTGAAAAACCAATTTTCGTCCTTGTGTTAGTGTTGAAAACCCACTTTTCGCATTGTGTTGGTGCAGGAAACCACTTTTGCACTTGTATTAGTGTGGAAAAACCACTTTTCGCACTTGTATTAGTGTGGAAAAACCAGTTTTTGCACTTGTTAGTGTTGAAAAACCACTTTTGCACTTGTATTCGTGTGGAAAAAACACTTTTTGCACTTGTGATAGTGTTGAAAAACCACTTTTGCACTTGTATTAGTGTGGAAAAACCACTTTTCGCACTTCTGTTAGTGTTGAAAAACCACTTTTGCACTTGTATTAGTGTGGAAAAAACACTTTTTGCACTTGTGATAGTGTTGAAAAACCACTTTTGCACTTGCATTAGTGTGGAAAAACCACTTTTCGCACTTGTGTTAGTGTTGAAAAACCACTTTTCGCACTTGTGATAGTGTTGAAAAACCACTTTTCGCACTTGTGTTGGTGCAGGTAACCACTTTTGCACTTGTATTAGTGTGGAAAAACCACTTTTTGCACTTGTGATAGTGTTGAAAAACCTCTTTTTGCACTTGTGTTGGTGTTGAAAAACCACTTTTCGCACTTGTGTTGGTGCAGGAAACCACTCTTCGCACTTGTTTTGGTGTTGAAAAACCACTTTTCGCACTTGTGTAAGTGTTGAAAAACCACTTTTGCACTTTTATTCGTGTGGAAAAAACACTTTTTGCACTTGTGATAGTGTTGAAAAACCACTTTTCGCATTTGTGTTGGTGCAGGAAACCACTTTTGCACTTGTATTAGTGTGGAAAAACCACTTTTCGCACTTGTATTAGTGTGGAAAAACCAGTTTTTGCACTTGTGTTAGTGTTGAAAAACCACTTTTGCACTTGTATTCGTGTGGAAAAAACACTTTTTGCACTTGTGATAGTGTTGAAAAACCACTTTTGCACTTGTATTAGTGTGGAAAAACCACTTTTCGCACTTCTGTTAGTGTTGAAAAACCACTTTTGCACTTGTATTAGTGTGGAAAAACCACTTTTGCACTTGTATTAGTGTGGAAAAACCACTTTTCGCACTTGTGTTAGTGTTGAAAAACCACTTTTCGCACTTGTGATAGTGTTGAAAAACCACTTTTCGCACTTGTGTTGGTGCAGGTAACCACTTTTGCACTTGTATTAGTGTGGAAAAACCACTTTTCGCACTTGTGTTAGTGTTGAAAAACCACTTTTCGCACTTGTGTTAGTGTGGAAAAACCCACTTTTCGCACTTGTTAGTGTTGAAAAACCACTTTTGCACTTTTATTAGTGTGGAAAAAACACTTTTCGCACTTGTGTTAGTGTTGAAAAACCACTTTTCGCACTTGTATTAGTGTGGAAAAACCACTTTTCGCACTTGTGTTAGTGTTGAAAAACCACTTTTGCACTTGTATTTGTGTGGAAAAAACACTTTTTGCACTTGTGATAGTGTTGAAAAACCACTTTTGCACTTGTATTAGTGTGGAAAAAACACTTTTTGCACTTGTGATAGTGTTGAAAAACCAATTTTCGTCCTTGTGTTAGTGTTGAAAACCCACTTTTCGCATTTCTGTTGGTGCAGGAAACCACTTTTGCACTTGTATTAGTGTGGAAAAACCACTTTTCGCACTTGTGTTGGTGCAGGAAACCACTCTTCGCACTTGTGTTGGTGTTGAAAAACCACTTTTCGCACTTGTGTTAGTGTTGAAAAACCACTTTTGCACTTTTATTCGTGTGGAAAAAACACTTTTTGCACTTGTGATAGTGTTGAAAAACCACTTTTCGCATTTCTGTTGGTGCAGGAAACCACTTTTGCACTTGTATTAGTGTGGAAAAACCACTTTTCGCACTTGTATTAGTGTGGAAAAACCACTTTTTGCACTTGTGTTAGTGTTGAAAAACCACTTTTGCACTTGTATTCGTGTGGAAAAAACACTTTTTGCACTTGTGTTGGTGTTGAAAAACCACTTTTCGCACTTGTGTTGGTGCAGGAAACCACTCTTCGCACTTGTGTTGGTGCAGGAAACCACTCTTCGCACTTGTGTTGGTGTTGAAAAACCACTTTTCGCACTTGTGTTAGTGTTGAAAAACCACTTTTGCACTTTTATTCGTGTGGAAAAACCACTTTTCGCACTTGTGTTAGTGTGGAAAAAACACTTTTCGCACTTGTGTTAGTGTTGAAAAACCACTTTTTGCACTTGTGTTGGTGCAGGAAACCACTTTTGCACTTGTAATAGTGTGGAAAAACCACTTTTCGCACTTGTTAGTGTTGAAAAACCACTTTTGCACTTTTATTAGTGTGGA
This sequence comes from Myxine glutinosa, assembly GCF_964187855.1. NCBI lineage: Eukaryota > Metazoa > Chordata > Myxini > Myxiniformes > Myxinidae > Myxine > Myxine glutinosa. Next base: position 180,225,695 of record NC_136263.1, on the reverse strand, counting down.
AAAAACACTTTTCGCACTTGTGTTGGTGTTGAAAAACCACTTTTCGCACTTGTATTAGTGTGGAAAACCACTTTTCGCACTTGTGTTAGTGTTGAAAAACCACTTTTGCACTTGTATTTGTGTGGAAAAAACACTTTTTGCACTTGTGATAGTGTTGAAAAACCACTTTTGCACTTGTATTAGTGTGGAAAAAACATTTTTGCACTTGTGATAGTGTTGAAAAACCAATTTTCGTCCTTGTGTTAGTGTTGAAAACCCACTTTTCGCATTTCTGTTGGTGCAGGAAACCACTTTTGCACTTGTATTAGTGTGGAAAAAACACTTTTTGCACTTGTGATAGTGTTGAAAAACCAATTTTCGTCCTTGTGTTAGTGTTGAAAACCCACTTTTCGCACTTGTGATAGTGTTGAAAAACCACTTTTGCACTTGTATTAGTGTGGAAAAACCACTTTTCGCACTTGTGTTAGTGTTGAAAAACCTCTTTTTGCACTTGTGTTGGTGTTGAAAAACCACTTTTCGCACTTGTGTTGGTGCAGGAAACCACTCTTCGCACTTGTGTTGGTGTTGAAAAACCACTTTTCGCACTTGTGTTAGTGTTGAAAAACCACTTTTGCACTTTTATTCGTGTGGAAAAAACACTTTTTGCACTTGTGATAGTGTTGAAAAACCACTTTTCGCACTTGTGTTAGTGTTGAAAAACCACTTTTTCGCACTTGTGTTAGTGTTGAAAAACCACTTTTCGCATTTGTGTTGGTGCAGGAAACCACTTTTGCACTTGTATTAGTGTGGAAAAAACACTTTTTGCACTTGTGATAGTGTTGAAAAACCAATTTTCGTCCTTGTGTTAGTGTTGAAAACCCACTTTTCGCATTTGTGTTGGTGCAGGAAACCACTTTTGCACTTGTATTAGTGTGGAAAAACCACTTTTCGCACTTGTATTAGTGTGGAAAAACCAGTTTTTGCACTTGTGTTAGTGTTGAAAAACCACTTTTGCACTTGCATTCGTGTGGAAAAAACACTTTTTGCACTTGTGATAGTGTTGAAAAACCACTTTTGCACTTGTATTAGTGTGGAAAAACCACTTTTCGCACTTGTGTTAGTGTTGAAAAACCGCTTTTCGCACTTGTGTTGGTGTTGAAAAACCACTTTTCGCACTTGTGTTGGTGCAGGAAACCACTTTTGCACTTGTATTAGTGTGGAAAAAACACTTTTTGCACTTGTGATAGTGTTGAAAAACCACTTTTCGCACTTGTGTTAGGGTTGAAAAACCACTTTTCGCACTTGTGTTAGTGTTGAAAAACCACTTTTCGCACTTGTGTTAGTGTTGAAAAACCACTTTTGCACTTGTATTAGTGTGGAAAAACCACTTTTCGCACTTGTGTTGGTGCAGGAAACCACTTTTGCACTTGTATTAGTGTGGAAAAACCACTTTTTGCACTTGTGATAGTGTTGAAAAACCACTTTTCGCACTTGTGTTAGTGTTGAAAAACCACTTTTCGCACTTGTATTAGTGTGGAAAAACCACTTTTCGCACTTGTATTCGTGTGGGAAAAACACTTTTCGCACTTGTGTTAGTGTGGAAAAACCAGTTTTTGCACTTGTGTTAGTGTTGAAAAACCACTTTTCGCATTTGTGTTGGTGCAGGAAACCACTTTTGCACTTGTGTTAGTGTGGAAAAAACACTTTTCGCACTTGTGTTAGTGTGGAAAAACCACTTTTCGCACTTGTATTAGTGTGGAAAAACCACTTTTCGCACTTGTATTAGTGTGGAAAAACCAGTTTTTGCACTTGTGTTAGTGTTGAAAAACCACTTTTGCACTTGTATTCGTGTGGAAAAAACACTTTTTGCACTTGTGATAGTGTTGAAAAACCACTTTTGCACTTGTATTAGTGTGGAAAAACCACTTTTCGCACTTGTGTTAGTGTTGAAAAACCGCTTTTCGCACTTGTGTTGGTGTTGAAAAACCACTTTTCGCACTTGTGTTGGTGCAGGAAACCACTTTTGCACTTGTATTAGTGTGGAAAAACCACTTTTCGCACTTGTGTTAGTGTTGAAAAACCACTCTTCGCACTTGTGTTAGTGTTGAAAAACCACTTTTCGCATTTGTGTTCGTGTTGAAAAACCACATTTCGCACTTGTGTTGGTGCAGGAAACCACTTTTGCACTTGTATTAGTGTGGAAAAACCACTTTTCGCACTTGTGTTAGTGTTGAAAAACCACTTTTCGCACTTGTGTTAGTGTGGAAAAACCCACTTTTCGCACTTGTTAGTGTTGAAAAACCACTTTTGCACTTTTATTAGTGTGGAAAAAACACTTTTCGCACTTGTGTTAGTGTGGAAAAACCACTTTTTGCACTTGTGTTAGTGTTGAAAAACCACTTTTGCACTTGTATTAGTGTGGAAAAACCACTTTTCGCACTTGTGTTGGTGCAGGAATCCACTTTTGCACTTGTATTAGTGTGGAAAAACCACTTTTTGCACTTGTGATAGTGTTGAAAAACCACTTTTCGCACTTGTGTTAGTGTTGAAAAACCACTTTTCGCACTTGTGTTGGTGCAGGAAACCACTTTTGCACTTGTATTAGTGTGGAAAAAACACTTTTCGCACTTGTGTTAGTGTTGAAAAACCACTTTTCGCACTTGTGTTAGTGTGGAAAAACCACTTTTTGCACTTGTGTTAGTGTTGAAAAACCACTTTTGCACTTTTATTAGTGTGGAAAAAACACTTTTTGCACTTGTGATAGTGTTGAAAAACCACTTTTGCACTTGTATTAGTGTGGAAAAACCACTTTTCACACTTGTGTTAGTGTTGAAAAACCACTTTTGCACTTGTGTTGGTGCAGGAAACCACTTTTGCACTTGTATTAGTGTGGAAAAACCACTTTTCGCACTTGTGTTAGTGTTGAAAAACCACTTTTCGCACTTGTGATAGTGTTAAAAAACCACTTTTCGCACTTGTGTTGGTGCAGGAAACCACTTTTGCACTTGTATTAGTGTGGAAAAAACACTTTTTGCACTTGTGATAGTGTTGAAAAACCACTTTTCGCACTTGTGTTAGTGTTGAAAAACCACTTTTCGCACTTGTGTTAGTGCTAAAAAACCACTTTTCGCACTTGTGTTGGTGCAGGAAACCACTTTTGCACTTGTATTAGTGTGGAAAAAACACTTTTCGCACTTGTGTTAGTGTTGAAAAACCACTTTTCGCACTTGTGTTAGTGCTAAAAAACCACTTTTCGCACTTGTGTTGGTGCAGGAAACCACTTTTGCACTTGTATTAGTGTGGAAAAAACACTTTTCGCACTTCTGTTAGTGTTGAAAACCACTTTTGCACTTGTATTAGTGTGGAAAAACCACTTTTCGCACTTCTGTTAGTGTTGAAAAACCACTTTTGCACTTGTATTAGTGTGGAAAAAACACTTTTTGCACTTGTGATAGTGTTGAAAAACCACTTTTCGCACTTGTGTTAGTGTTGAAAAACCACTTTTTCGCACTTGTGTTAGTGTTGAAAAACCACTTTTCGCATTTGTGTTGGTGCAGGAAACCACTTTTGCACTTGTATTAGTGTGGAAAAAACACTTTTTGCACTTGTGATAGTGTTGAAAAACCAATTTTCGTCCTTGTGTTAGTGTTGAAAACCCACTTTTCGCACTTGTATTAGTGTGGAAAAACCACTTTTCGCACTTGTGTTGGTGCAGGAAACCACTTTTGCACTTGTATTAGTGTGGAAAAACCACTTTTTGCACTTGTGATAGTGTTGAAAAACCACTTTTCGCACTTGTGTTAGTGTTGAAAAACCACTTTTCGCACTTGTGTTGGTGCAGGAAACCACTTTTGCACTTGTATTAGTGTGGAAAAAACACTTTTCGCACTTGTGTTAGTGTTGAAAAACCACTTTTCGCACTTGTGTTAGTGTTGAAAAACCACTTTTGCACTTTTATTAGTGTGGAAAAAACACTTTTTGCACTTGTGATAGTGTTGAAAAACCACTTTTGCACTTGTATTAGTGTGGAAAAACCACTTTTCACACTTGTGTTAGTGTTGAAAAACCACTTTTGCACTTGTGTTGGTGCAGGAAACCACTTTTGCACTTGTATTAGTGTGGAAAAACCACTTTTCGCACTTGTGTTAGTGTTGAAAAACCACTTTTCGCACTTGTGATAGTGTTAAAAAACCACTTTTCGCACTTGTGTTGGTGCAGGAAACCACTTTTGCACTTGTATTAGTGTGGAAAAAACACTTTTTGCACTTGTGATAGTGTTGAAAAACCACTTTTCGCACTTGTGTTAGTGCTAAAAAACCACTTTTCGCACTTGTGTTGGTGCAGCAAACCACTTTTGCACTTGTATTAGTGTGGAAAAAACACTTTTCGCACTTGTGTTAGTGTTGAAAAACCACTTTTCGCACTTGTGTTGGTGCAGGAAACCACTTTTGCACTTGTAATAGTGTGGAAAAACCACTTTTCGCACTTGTGATAGTGTTGAAAACCACTTTTGCACTTGTATTAGTGTGGAAAAACCACTTTTCGCACTTCTGTTAGTGTTGAAAAACCACTTTTGCACTTGTATTAGTGTGGAAAAAACACTTTTTGCACTTGTGATAGTGTTGAAAAACCACTTTTGCACTTGTATTAGTGTGGAAAAACCACTTTTCGCACTTGTGTTAGTGTTGAAAAACCACTTTTCGCACTTGTGATAGTGTTGAAAAACCACTTTTCGCACTTGTGTTGGTGCAGGTAACCACTTTTGCACTTGTATTAGTGTGGAAAAACCACTTTTTGCACTTGTGATAGTGTTGAAAAACCACTTTTCGCACTTGTGTTGGTGCAGGAAACCATTTTTGCACTTGTATTAGTGTGGAAAAAAACACTTTTCGCACTTGTGTTAGTGTTGAAAAACCACTTTTCGCACTTGTGTTAGTGTGGAAAAACCCACTTTTCGCACTTGTTAGTGTTGAAAAACCACTTTTGCACTTTTATTAGTGTGGAAAAAACACTTTTCGCACTTGTGTTAGTGTTGAAAAACCACTTTTCGCACTTGTATTAGTGTGGAAAAACCACTTTTCGCACTTGTGTTAGTGTTGAAAAACCACTTTTGCACTTGTATTTGTGTGGAAAAAACACTTTTTGCACTTGTGATAGTGTTGAAAAACCACTTTTGCACTTGTATTAGTGTGGAAAAAACACTTTTTGCACTTGTGATAGTGTTGAAAAACCAATTTTCGTCCTTGTGTTAGTGTTGAAAACCCACTTTTCGCATTTCTGTTGGTGCAGGAAACCACTTTTGCACTTGTATTAGTGTGGAAAAACCACTTTTCGCACTTGTATTAGTGTGGAAAAACCACTTTTTGCACTTGTGTTAGTGTTGAAAAACCACTTTTGCACTTGTATTCGTGTGGAAAAAACACTTTTTGCACTTGTGATAGTGTTGAAAAACCACTTTTGCACTTGTATTAGTGTGGAAAAACCACTTTTCGCACTTGTGTTAGTGTTGAAAAACCTCTTTTTGCACTTGTGTTGGTGTTGAAAAACCACTTTTCGCACTTGTGTTGGTGCAGGAAACCACTCTTCGCACTTGTGTTAGTGTTGAAAAACCACTTTTGCACTTGTATTAGTGTGGAAAAACCACTTTTTGAACTTGTGTTAGTGTTGAAAAACCACTTTTGCACTTGTATTAGTGTGGAAAAACCACTTTTCGCACTTGTTAGTGTTGAAAAACCACTCTTCGCACTTGTGTTAGTGTTGAAAAACCACTTTTCGCATTTGTGTTCGTGTTGAAAAACCACATTTCGCACTTGTGTTGGTGCAGGAAACCACTTTTCGCACTTGTATTAGTGTGGAAAAACCACTTTTCGCACTTGTGTTAGTGTGGAAAAACCACTTTTTGCACTTGTGTTAGTGTTGAAAAACCACTTTGGCACTTGTATTAGTGTGGAAAAACCACTTTTTGAACTTGTGTTAGTGTTGAAAAACCACTTTTGCACTTGTATTAGTGTGGAAAAACCACTTTTCGCACTTGTGTTAGTGTTGAAAAACCACTCTTCGCACTTGTGTTAGTGTTGAAAAACCACTTTTCGCACTTGTGTTAGTGTGGAAAAACCACTTTTTGCACTTGTGTTAGTGTTGAAAAACCACTTTTGCACTTGTATTAGTGTGGAAAAACCACTTTTCGCACTTGTGTTGGTGCAGGAAACCACTTTTGCACTTGTATTAGTGTGGAAAAACCACTTTTTGCACTTGTGATAGTGTTGAAAAACCACTTTTCGCACTTGTGTTAGTGTTGAAAAACCACTTTTCGCACTTGTGTTGGTGCAGGAAACCACTTTTGCACTTGTATTAGTGTGGAAAAAACACTTTTCGCACTTGTGTTAGTGTTGAAAAACAACTTTTCGCACTTATGTTAGTGTGGAAAAACCACTTTTCGCACTTGTTAGTGTTGAAAAAACACTTTTGCACTTTTATTAGTGTGGAAAAAACACTTTTCGCACTTGTGTTAGTGTTGAAAAACCACTTTTCGCACTTGTATTAGTGTGGAAAAACCACTTTTCGCACTTGTGTTAGTGTTGAAAAACCACTTTTGCACTTGTATTAGTGTGGAAAAAACACTTTTTGCACTTGTGATAGTGTTGAAAAACTACTTTTGCACTTGTATTAGTGTGGAAAAACCACTTTTCGCACTTGTGTTAGTGTTCAAAAACCACTTTTCGCACTTGTGTTGGTGTTGAAAAACCACTTTTCGCACTTGTGTTGGTGCAGGAAACCACTTTTGCACTTGTATTAGTGTGGAAAAACCACTTTTTGCACTTGTGTTAGCGTTGAAAAACCACTTTTTCGCACTTGTGTTAGTGTTGAAAAACCACTTTTCGCATTTGTGTTGGTGCAGGAAACCACTTTTGCACTTGTATTAGTGTGGAAAAAACACTTTTTGCACTTGTGATAGTGTTGAAAAACCACTTTTGCACTTGTATTAGTGTGGAAAAACCACTTTTCGCACTTGTGTTAGTGTTGAAAAACCACTTTTCGCACTTGTGATAGTGTTGAAAAACCACTTTTCGCACTTGTGTTGGTGCAGGTAACCACTTTTGCACTTGTATTAGTGTGGAAAAACCACTTTTTGCACTTGTGATAGTGTTGAAAAACCTCTTTTTGCACTTGTGTTGGTGTTGAAAAACCACTTTTCGCACTTGTGTTGGTGCAGGAAACCACTCTTCGCACTTGTTTTGGTGTTGAAAAACCACTTTTCGCACTTGTGTAAGTGTTGAAAAACCACTTTTGCACTTTTATTCGTGTGGAAAAAACACTTTTTGCACTTGTGATAGTGTTGAAAAACCACTTTTCGCATTTGTGTTGGTGCAGGAAACCACTTTTGCACTTGTATTAGTGTGGAAAAACCACTTTTCGCACTTGTATTAGTGTGGAAAAACCAGTTTTTGCACTTGTGTTAGTGTTGAAAAACCACTTTTGCACTTGTATTCGTGTGGAAAAAACACTTTTTGCACTTGTGATAGTGTTGAAAAACCACTTTTGCACTTGTATTAGTGTGGAAAAACCACTTTTCGCACTTCTGTTAGTGTTGAAAAACCACTTTTGCACTTGTATTAGTGTGGAAAAACCACTTTTCGCACTTGTGTTGGTGCAGGTAACCACTTTTGCACTTGTATTAGTGTGGAAAAACCACTTTTTGCACTTGTGATAGTGTTGAAAAACCACTTTTCGCACTTGTGTTGGTGCAAGAAACCATTTTTGCACTTGTATTAGTGTGGTGTGGAAAAAACACTTTTCGCACTTGTGTTAGTGTTGAAAAACCACTTTTCGCACTTGTGTTAGTGTGGAAAAACCCACTTTTCGCACTTGTTAGTGTTGAAAAACCACTTTTGCACTTTTATTAGTGTGGAAAAAACACTTTTCGCACTTGTGTTAGTGTTGAAAAACCACTTTTCGCACTTGTATTAGTGTGGAAAAACCACTTTTCGCACTTGTGTTAGTGTTGAAAAACCACTTTTGCACTTGTATTTGTGTGGAAAAAACACTTTTTGCACTTGTGATAGTGTTGAAAAACCACTTTTGCACTTGTATTAGTGTGGAAAAAACACTTTTTGCACTTGTGATAGTGTTGAAAAACCAATTTTCGTCCTTGTGTTAGTGTTGAAAACCCACTTTTCGCATTTCTGTTGGTGCAGGAAACCACTTTTGCACTTGTATTAGTGTGGAAAAACCACTTTTCGCACTTGTATTAGTGTGGAAAAACCACTTTTCGCACTTGTGTTGGTGCAGGAAACCACTCTTCGCACTTGTGTTGGTGTTGAAAAACCACTTTTCGCACTTGTGTTAGTGTTGAAAAACCACTTTTCGCACTTGTGATAGTGTTGAAAAACCACTTTTCGCACTTGTGTTAGTGTGGAAAAAACACTTTTCGCACTTGTGTTAGTGTTGAAAAACCACTTTTCGCACTTGTGTTGGTGCAGGAAACCACTTTTGCACTTGTAATAGTGTGGAAAAACCACTTTTCGCACTTGTGTTAGTGTGGAAAAACCACTTTTTGCACTTGTATTAGTGTGGAAAAAACACTTTTTGCACTTGTGATAGTGTTGAAAACCACTTTTGCACTTGTATTAGTGTGGAAAAACCACTTTTCGCACTTCTGTTAGTGTTGAAAAACCACCTTTGCACTTGTATTAGTGTGGAAAAAACACTTTTTGCACTTGTGATAGTGTTGAAAAACCACTTTTGCACTTGTATTAGTGTGGAAAAACCACTTTTCGCACTTGTGTTAGTGTTGAAAAACCACTTTTCGCACTTGTGATAGTGTTGAAAAACCACTTTTCGCACTTGTGTTGGTGCAGGTAACCACTTTTGCACTTGTATTAGTGTGGAAAAACCACTTTTTGCACTTGTGATAGTGTTGAAAAACCACTTTTCGCACTTGTGTTAGTGTTGAAAAACCACTTTTCACACTTGTGTTGGTGCAGGAAACCATTTTTGCACTTGTATTAGTGTGGAAAAAACACTTTTCGCACTTGTGTTAGCGTTGAAAAACCACTTTTTCGCACTTGTGTTAGTGTTGAAAAACCACTTTTCGCATTTGTGTTGGTGCAGGAAACCACTTTTGCACTTGTATTAGTGTGGAAAAAACACTTTTTGCACTTGTGATAGTGTTGAAAAACCAATTTTCGTCCTTGTGTTAGTGTTGAAAACCCACTTTTCGCATTTGTGTTGGTGCAGGAACCACTTTTGCACTTGTATTAGTGTGGAAAAACCACTTTTCGCACTTGTATTAGTGTGGAAAAACCACTTTTTGCACTTGTGTTAGTGTGGAAAAACCACTTTTGCACTTGTATTCGTGTGGAAAAAACACTTTTTGCACTTGTGATAGTGTTGAAAAACCACTTTTCGCACTTGTGTTAGTGTTGAAAAACCACTTTTGCACTTTTATCAGTGTGGAAAAAACACTTTTTGCACTTGTGATAGTGTTGAAAAACCACTTTTGCACTTGTATTAGTGTGGAAAACCCACTTTTCGCACTTGTGTTAATGTTGAAAAACCACTTTTCGCACTTGTGTTAGTGTTGAAAAACCACTTTTGCACTTGTGTTGGTGCAGGAAACCACTTTTGCACTTGTATTAGTGTGGAAAAACCACTTTTTGCACTTGTGATAGTGTTGAAAAACCACTTTTGCGCTTGTATTAGTGTGGAAAAACCACTTTTCGCACTTGTGTTAGTGTTGAAAAACCACTTTTCGCACTTGTGTTAGTGTTGAAAAACCACTTTTGCACTTGTGTTGCTGCAGGAAACCACTTTTGCGCTTGTATTAGTGTGGAAAAACCACTTTTCGCACTTGTGTTAGTGTTGAAAAACCACTTTTTACACTTGTGTTAGTGTTGAAAAACCACTTTTCGCATTTGTGTTGGTGCAGGAAACCACTTTTGCACTTGTATTAGTGTGGAAAAAACACTTTTTGCACTTGTGATAGTGTTGAAAAACCACTTTTCGCACTTGTGTTAGTGTTGAAAAACCACTTTTGCACTTTTATTAGTGTGGAAAAAACACTTTTTGCACTTGTGATAGTGTTGAAAAACCACTTTTGAACTTGTATTAGTGTGGAAAAACCACTTTTCGCACTTGTGTTAGTGTTGAAAAACCACTTTTCGCACTTGTGTTAGTGTTGAAAAACCACTTTTGCACTTGTGTTGGTGCAGGAAACCACTTTTGCACTTGTATTAGTGTGGAAAAACCACTTTTCGCACTTGTATTAGTGTGGAAAAACCACTTTTCGCACTTGTGTTAGTGTTAAAAAACCACTTTTCGCACTTGTGATAGTGTTGAAAAACCACTTTTCGCACTTGTGTTAGTGTTGAAAAACCACTTTTTCGCACTTGTGTTGGTGCAGGAAACCACTTTTGCACTTGTATTAGTGTGGAAAAACCACTTTTCGCACTTGTATTAGTGTGGAAATACCAGTTTTTGCACTTGTGTTAGTGTTGAAAAACCACTTTTGCACTTGTATTCGTGTGGAAAAAACACTTTTTGCACTTGTGATAGTGTTGAAAAACCACTTTTGCACTTGTATTAGTGTGGAAAAACCACTTTTCGCACTTGTGTTAGTGTGGAAAAACCACTTTTCGCACTTGTGTTGGTGCAGGAAACCACTTTTCGCACTTGTGTTGGTGCAGGAAACCACTTTTGCACTTGTATTAGTGTGGAAAAAACACTTTTTGCACTTGTGATAGTGTTGAAAAACCACTTTTCGCACTTGTGTTAGTGTTGAAAAACCACTTTTCGCACTTGTATTAGTGTGGAAAAACCACTTTTCGCACTTGTGTTAGTGTTGAAAAACCACTTTTGCACTTGTATTTGTGTGGAAAAAACACTTTTTGCACTTGTGATAGTGTTGAAAAACCACTTTTGCACTTGTATTAGTGTGGAAAAAACACTTTTTGCACTTGTGATAGTGTTGAAAAACCAATTTTCGTCCTTGTGTTAGTGTTGAAAACCCACTTTTCGCATTTCTGTTGGTGCAGGAAACCACTTTTGCACTTGTATTAGTGTGGAAAAACCACTTTTCGCACTTGTATTTGTGTGGAAAAACCTCTTTTTGCACTTGTGTTGGTGTTGAAAAACCACTTTTCGCACTTGTGTTGGTGCAGGAAACCACTCTTCGCACTTGTGTTGGTGTTGAAAAACCACTTTTCGCACTTGTGTTAGTGTTGAAAAACCACTTTTGCACTTGTATTAGTGTGGAAAAACCACTTTTTGAACTTGTGTTAGTGTTGAAAAACCACTTTTGCACTTGTATTAGTGTGTAAAAACCACTTTTCGCACTTGTGTTAGTGTTGAAAAACCACTCTTCGCACTTGTGTTGGTGCAGGAAACCACTTTCGCACTTGTGTTAGTGTTGAAAAACCACTTTTCGCATTTGTGTTGGTGCAGGAAACCACTTTTACACTTGTATTAGTGTGGAAAAACCACTTTTCGCACTTGTGTTAGTGTGGAAAACCACTTTTTGCACTTGTGTTAGTGTTGAAAAACCACTTTTGCACTTGTATTAGTGTGGAAAAACCACTTTTCGCACTTGTGTTGGTGCAGGAAACCACTTTTGCACTTGTATTAGTGTGGAAAAACCACTTTTTGCACTTGTGATAGTGTTGAAAAACCACTTTTCGCACTTGTGTTAGTGTTGAAAAACCACTTTTCGCACTTGTGTTGGTGCAGGAAACCACTTTTGCACTTGTATTAGTGTGGAAAAAACACTTTTCGCACTTGTGTTAGTGTTGAAAAACAACTTTTCGCACTTATGTTAGTGTGGAAAAACCACTTTTCGCACTTGTTAGTGTTGAAAAAACACTTTTGCACTTTTATTAGTGTGGAAAAAACACTTTTCGCACTTGTGTTAGTGTTGAAAAACCACTTTTGCACTTGTATTAGTGTGGAAAAAACACTTTTTGCACTTGTGATAGTGTTGAAAAACCACTTTTGCACTTGTATTAGTGTGGAAAAACCACTTTTCGCACTTGTGTTAGTGTTCAAAAACCACTTTTCGCACTTGTGTTGGTGTTGAAAAACCACTTTTCGCACTTGTGTTGGTGCAGGAAACCACTTTTGCACTTGTATTAGTGTGGAAAAACCACTTTTTGCAATTGTGTTAGCGTTGAAAAACCACTTTTTCGCACTTGTGTTAGTGTTGAAAAACCACTTTTCGCATTTGTGTTGGTGCAGGAAACCACTTTTGCACTTGTATTAGTGTGGAAAAAACACTTTTTGCACTTGTGATAGTGTTGAAAAACCAATTTTCGTCCTTGTGTTAGTGTTGAAAACCCACTTTTCGCATTTGTGTTGGTGCAGGAACCACTTTTGCACTTGTATTAGTGTGGAAAAACCACTTTTCGCACTTGTATTAGTGTGGAAAAACCACTTTTTGCACTTGTGTTAGTGTTGAAAAACCACTTTTGCACTTGTATTCATGTGGAAAAAACACTTTTAGCACTTGTGATAGTGTTGAAAAACCACTTTTGCACTTATATTAGTGTGGAAAAAACATTTTTCGCACTTGTGTTAGTGTTGAAAAACCATTTTTCGCACTTGTGTTGGTGTTGAAAAACCACTTTTCGCACTTGTGTTGGTGCAGGAAACCACTTTTGCACTTGTATTAGTGTGGAAAAAACACTTTTTGCACTTGTGATAGTGTTGAAAAACCACTTTCCGCACTTGTGTTAGTGTTGAAAAACCACTTTTGCACTTTTATCAGTGTGGAAAAAACACTTTTTGCACTTGTGATAGTGTTGAAAAACCACTTTTGCACTTGTATTAGTGTGGAAAACCCACTTTTCGCACTTGTGTTAATGTTGAAAAACCACTTTTCGCACTTGTGTTAGTGTTGAAAAACCACTTTTGCGCTTGTATTAGTGTGGAAAAACCACTTTTCGCACTTGTGTTAGTGTTGAAAAACCACTTTTCGCACTTGTGTTAGTGTTGAAAAACCACTTTTGCGCTTGTATTAGTGTGGAAAAACCACTTTTCGCACTTGTGTTAGTGTTGAAAAACCACTTTTCGCACTTGTGTTAGTGTTGAAAAACCACTTTTGCACTTGTGTTGCTGCAGGAAACCACTTTTGCGCTTGTAATAGTGTGGAAAAACCACTTTTCGCACTTGTGTTAGTGTTGAAAAACCACTTTTTGCACTTGTGTTAGTGTTGAAAAACCACTTTTCGCATTTGTGTTGGTGCAGGAAACCACTTTTGCACTTGTATTAGTGTGGAAAAAACACTTTTTGCACTTGTGATAGTGTTGAAAAACCACTTTTCGCACTTGTGTTAGTGTTGAAAAACCACTTTTGCACTTTTATTAGTGTGGAAAAAACACTTTTTGCACTTGTGATAGTGTTGAAAAACCACTTTTGAACCTGTATTAGTGTGGAAAAACCACTTTTCGCACTTGTGTTAGTGTTGAAAAACCACTTTTCGCACTTGTGTTAGTGTTGAAAAACCACTTTTGCACTTGTGTTGGTGCAGGAAACCACTTTTGCACTTGTATTAGTGTGGAAAAACCACTTTTCGCACTTGTATTAGTGTGGAAAAACCACTTTTCGCACTTGTGTTAGTGTTGAAAAACCACTTTTCGCACTTGTGTTAGTGTTAAAAAACCACTTTTCGCACTTGTGTTGGTGCAGGAAACCACTTTTGCACTTGTATTAGTGTGGAAAAAACACTTTTTGCACTTGTGATAGTGTTGAAAAACCACTTTTCGCACTTGTGTTAGTGTTGAAAAACCACTTTTTCGCACTTGTGTTAGTGTTGAAAAACCACTTTTCGCATTTGTGTTGGTGCAGGAAACCACTTTTGCACTTGTATTAGTGTGGAAAAAACACTTTTTGCACTTGTGATAGTGTTGAAAAACCAATTTTCGTCCTTGTGTTAGTGTTGAAAACCCACTTTTCGCATTTGTGTTGGTGCAGGAAACCACTTTTGCACTTGTATTAGTGTGGAAAAACCACTTTTCGCACTTGTATTAGTGTGGAAATACCAGTTTTTGCACTTGTGTTAGTGTTGAAAAACCACTTTTGCACTTGTATTCGTGTGGAAAAAACACTTTTTGCACTTGTGATAGTGTTGAAAAACCACTTTTGCACTTGTATTAGTGTGGAAAAACCACTTTTCGCACTTGTGTTAGTGTTGAAAAACCACTTTTCGCACTTGTGTTGGTGTTGAAAAACCCCTTTTCGCACTAGTGTTGGTGCAGGAAACCACTTTTGCACTTGTATTAGTGTGGAAAAACCACTTTTTGCACTTGTGATAGTGTTGAAAAACCACTTTTCGCACTTGTGTTAGTGTTGAAAAACCACTTTTCGCACTTGTGTTAGTGTTGAAAAACCACTTTTCGCACTTGTGTTAGTGTTGAAAAACCACTTTTCGCACTTGTGTTAGTGTTGAAAAACCACTTTTGCACTTGTATTAGTGTGGAAAAACCACTTTTTGCACTTGTGTTAGTGTTGAAAAACCACTTTTGCACTTGTATTAGTGTGGAAAAACCACTTTTCGCACTTGTGTTAGTGTTGAAAAACCACTCTTCGCACTTGTGTTAGTGTTGAAAAACCACTTTTCGCATTTGTGTTCGTGTTGAAAAACCACATTTCGCACTTGTGTTGGTGCAGGAAACCACTTTCGCACTTGTATTAGTGTGGAAAAACCCCTTTTCGCACTTGTGTTGGTGTTGAAAAACCACTTTTCGCACTTGTGTTGGTGCAGGAAACCACTTTTGCACTTGTATTAGTGTGGAAAAACCAATTTTCGTCCTTGTGTTAGTGTTGAAAACCCACTTTTCGCATTTGTGTTGGTGCAGGAAACCACTTTTGCACTTGTATTAGTGTGGAAAAACCACTTTTCGCACTTGTATTAGTGTGGAAAAACCACTTTTTGCACTTGTGTTAGTGTTGAAAAACCACTTTTGCACTTGTATTCGTGTGGAAAAAACACTTTTTGCACTTGTGATAGTGTTGAAAAACCACTTTTGCACTTGTATTAGTGTGGAAAAACCACTTTTTGCACTTGTGTTAGTGTTGAAAAACCACTCTTCGCACTTGTGTTAGTGTTGAAAAACCACTTTTCGCACTTGTGTTGGTGCAGGAAACCACTCTTCGCACTTGTGTTAGTGTTGAAAAACCACTTTTGCACTTGTATTAGTGTGGAAAAACCACTTTTCGCACTTGTGTTAGTGTTGAAAAACCACTCTTCGCACTTGTGTTAGTGTTGAAAAACCACTTTTCGCACTTGTGTTGGTGCAGGAAACCACTTTTGCACTTGTATTAGTGTGGAAAAACCACTTTTCGCACTTGTGTTAGTGTGGAAAAACCACTTTTTGCACTTGTGTTAGTGTTGAAAAACCACTTTTGCACTTGTATTAGTGTGGAAAAACCACTTTTCGCACTTGTGTTGGTGCAGGAAACCACTTTTGCACTTGCATTAGTGTGGAAAAACCACTTTTTGCACTTGTGATAGTGTTGAAAAACCACTTTTCGCACTTGTGTTAGTGTTGAAAAACCACTTTTCGCACTTGTGTTAGTGTTGAAAAACCACTTTTCGCACTTGTGTTGGTGCAGGAAACCACTTTTGCACTTGTATTAGTGTGGAAAAAACACTTTTCGCACTTGTGTTAGTGTTGAAAAACAACTTTTCGCACTTGTGTTAGTGTGGAAAAACCACTTTTTGCACTTGTTAGTGTTGAAAAAACACTTTTGCACTTTTATTAGTGTGGAAAAAACACTTTTCGCACTTGTGTTAGTGTTGGAAAACCACTTTTCGCACTTGTATTAGTGTGGAAAAACCACTTTTCGCACTTGTGTTAGTGTTGAAAAACCACTTTTGCACTTGTATTAGTGTGGAAAAAACACTTTTTGCACTTGTGATAGTGTTGAAAAACCACTTTTGCACTTGTATTAGTGTGGAAAAACCACTTTTCGCATTTGTGTTGGTGCAGGAAACCACTTTTGCACTTGTATTAGTGTGGAAAAAACACTTTTTGCACTTGTGATAGTGTTGAAAAACCAATTTTCGTCCTTGTGTTAGTGTTGAAAACCCACTTTTCGCATTTGTGTTGGTGCAGGAACCACTTTTGCACTTGTGTTAGTGTTGAAAAACCACTTTTGCACTTGTATTCGTGTGGAAAAAACACTTTTAGCACTTGTGATAGTGTTGAAAAACCACTTTTGCACTTATATTAGTGTGGAAAAACCATTTTTCGCACTTGTGTTAGTGTTGAAAAACCATTTTTCGCACTTGTGTTGGTGTTGAAAAACCACTTTTCGCACTTGTGTTGGTGCAGGAAACCACTTTTGCACTTTTATCAGTGTGGAAAAAACACTTTTTGCACTTGTGATAGTGTTGAAAAACCACTTTTCGCACTTGTGTTAGTGTTGAAAAACCACTTTTGCACTTTTATCAGTGTGGAAAAAACACTTTTTGCACTTGTGATAGTGTTGAAAAACCACTTTTGCACTTGTATTAGTGTGTAAAACCCACTTTTCGCACTTGTGTTAATGTTGAAAAACCACTTTTGCACTTGTGTTGGTGCAGGAAACCACTTTTGCACTTGTATTAGTGTGGAAAAACCACTTTTTGCACTTGTGATAGTGTTGAAAAACCACTTTTGCGCTTGTATTAGTGTGGAAAAACCACTTTTCGCACTTGTGTTAGTGTTGAAAAACCACTTTTGCACTTGTGTTGCTGCAGGAAACCACTTTTGCGCTTGTATTAGTGTGGAAAAACCACTTTTCGCACTTGTGTTAGTGTTGAAAAACCACTTTTCGCACTTGTGTTAGTGTTGAAAAACCACTTTTCGCATTTGTGTTGGTGCAGGAAACCACTTTTGCACTTGTATTAGTGTGGAAAAAACACTTTTTGCACTTGTGATAGTGTTGAAAAACCACTTTTCGCACTTGTGTTGGTGTTGAAAAACCACTTTTGCACTTTTATTAGTGTGGAAAAACCACTTTTCGCACTTGTGTTAGTGTTGAAAAACCACTTTTCGCACTTGTGTTAGTATTGAAAAACCACTTTTGCACTTGTGTTGGTGCAGGAAACCACTTTTGCACTTGTATTAGTGTGGAAAAACCACTTTTCGCACTTGTATTAGTGTGGAAAAACCACTTTTCGCACTTGTGTTAGTGTTGAAAAACCACTTTTCGCATTTGTGTTGGTGCAGGAAACCACTTTTGCACTTGTATTAGTGTGGAAAAAACACTTTTTGCACTTGTGATAGTGTTGAAAAACCACTTTTCGCACTTGTGTTAGTGTTGAAAAACCACTTTTTCGCATTTGTGTTGGTGCAGGAAACCACTTTTGCACTTGTATTAGTGTGGAAAAACCACTTTTCGCACTTGTATTAGTGTGGAAATACCAGTTTTTGCACTTGTGTTAGTGTTGAAAAACCACTTTTGCACTTGTATTCGTGTGGAAAAAACACTTTTTGCACTTGTGATAGTGTTGAAAAACCACTTTTGCACTTGTATTAGTGTGGAAAAACCACTTTTCGCACTTGTGTTAGTGTTGAAAAACCACTTTTCGCACTTGTGTTGGTGTTGAAAAACCACTTTTCGCACTTGTGTTGGTGCAGGAAACCACTTTTGCACTTGTATTAGTGTGGAAAAAACACTTTTTGCACTTGTGATAGTGTTGAAAAACCACTTTTCGCACATGTGTTAGTGTTGAAAAACCACTTTTCGCACTTGTGTTAGTGTTGAAAAACCACTTTTGCACTTGTATTAGTGTGGAAAAACCACTTTTTGCACTTGTGTTAGTGTTGAAAAACCACTTTTGCACTTGTATTAGTGTGGAAAAACCACTTTTCGCACTTGTGTTAGTGTTGAAAAACCACTCTTCGCACTTGTGTTAGTGTTGAAAAACCACTTTTCGCATTTGTGTTCGTGTTGAAAAACCACATTTCGCACTTGTGTTGGTGCAGGAAACCACTTTCGCACTTGTATTAGTGTGGAAAAACCCCTTTTCGCACTTGTGTTGGTGCAGGAAACCACTTTTGCACTTGTATTAGTGTGGAAAAAACACTTTTTGCACTTGTGATAGTGTTGAAAAACCACTTTGGCACTTGTATTAGTGTGGAAAAACCACTTTTGCACTTGTATTATTGTGGAAAAAAACCACTTTTCGCACTTGTGTTAGTGTTGAAAAACCACTTTTCGCACTTGTGATAGTGTTGAAAAACCACTTTTCGCACTTGTGTTGGTGCAGGAAACCACTTTTGCACTTGTATTAGTGTGGAAAAAGACTTTTTGCACTTGTGATAGTGTTGGAAAACCACTTTTCGCACTTGTGTTAGTGTTGAAAAACCACTTTTGCACTTTTATTCGTGTGGAAAAACCACTTTTCGCACTTGTGTTAGTGTTGAAAAACCACTTTTCGCACTTGTGTTAGTATTGAAAAACCACTTTTGCACTTGTGTTGGTGCAGGAAACCACTTTTGCACTTGTATTAGTGTGGAAAAACCACTTTTCGCACTTGTATTAGTGTGGAAAAACCACTTTTCGCACTTGTGTTAGTGTTGAAAAACCACTTTTCGCATTTGTGTTGGTGCAGGAAACCACTTTTGCACTTGTATTAGTGTGGAAAAAACACTTTTTGCACTTGTGATAGTGTTGAAAAACCACTTTTCGCACTTGTGTTAGTGTTGAAAAACCACTTTTTCGCATTTGTGTTGGTGCAGGAAACCACTTTTGCACTTGTATTAGTGTGGAAAAACCACTTTTCGCACTTGTATTAGTGTGGAAATACCAGTTTTTGCACTTGTGTTAGTGTTGAAAAACCACTTTTGCACTTGTATTCGTGTGGAAAAAACACTTTTTGCACTTGTGATAGTGTTGAAAACCACTTTTGCACTTGTATTAGTGTGGAAAAAACACTTTTGCACTTGTGATAGTGTTGAAAAACCACTTTTCGCACTTGTGTTAGTGTTGAAAAACCACTTTTCGCACTTGTGTTAGTGTTGAAAAACCACTTTTGCACTTGTATTAGTGTGGAAAAACCACTTTTTGCACTTGTGTTAGTGTTGAAAAACCACTTTTGCACTTGTATTAGTGTGGAAAAACCACTTTTCGCACTTGTGTTAGTGTTGAAAAACCACTCTTCGCACTTGTGTTAGTGTTGAAAAACCACTTTTCGCATTTGTGTTCGTGTTGAAAAACCACATTTCGCACTTGTGTTGGTGCAGGAAACCACTTTCGCACTTGTATTAGTGTGGAAAAACCCCTTTTCGCACTTGTGTTGGTGCAGGAAACCACTTTTGCACTTGTATTAGTGTGGAAAAAACACTTTTTGCACTTGTGATAGTGTTGAAAAACCACTTTTCGCACTTCTGTTAGTGTTGAAAAACCACTTTTTGCACTTGTGATAGTGTTGAAAAACCACTTTTCGCACTTGTGATAGTGTTGGAAAACCACTTTTCGCACTTGTGTTAGTGTTGAAAAACCACTTTTGCACTTTTATTCGTGTGGAAAAACCACTTTTCGCACTTGTGTTGGTGCAGGAAACCACTTTTGCACTTGTATTAGTGTGGAAAAAACACTTTTTGCACTTGTGATAGTGTTGAAAAACCACTTTTCGCACTTGTGTTAGTGTTGAAAAACCACTTTTCGCACTTGTGTTAGTGTTGAAAAACCACTTTTCGCACTTGTGTTAGTGTTGAAAAACCACTTTTCGCACTTGTGTTAGTGTTGAAAAACCACTTTTCGCACTTGTGTTGGTGCAGGAAACCACTTTTGCACTTGTATTAGTGTGGAAAAACCACTTTTTGCACTTGTGATAGTGTTGAAAAACCACTTTTCGCACTTGTGTTAGTGTTGAAAAACCACTTTTCGCACTTGTGTTGGTGCAGGAAACCACTTTTGCACTTGTATTAGTGTGGAAAAACCACTTTTTGCACTTGCGATAGTGTTGAAAACCCACTTTTCGCACTTGTGTTGGTGCAGGAAACCACTTTTGCACTTGTATTAGTGTGGAAAAAGACTTTTTGCACTTGTGATAGTATTGGAAAACCACTTTTCGCACTTGTGTTAGTGTTGAAAAACCACTTTTGCACTTTTATTCGTGTGGAAAAAACACTTTTTGCACTTGTGATAGTGTTGAAAAACCACTTTTCGCACTTGTGTTAATGTTGAAAAACCACTTTTTCGCACTTGTGTTAGTGTTGAAAAACCACTTTTCGCATTTGTGTTGGTGCAGGAAACCACTTTTGCACTTGTATTAGTGTGGAAAAAACACTTTTTGCACTTGTGATAGTGTTGAAAAACCAATTTTCGTCCTTGTGTTAGTGTTGAAAACCCACTTTTCGCATTTGTGTTGGTGCAGGAAACCACTTTTGCACTTGTATTAGTGTGGAAAAACCACTTTTCGCACTTGCATTAGTGTGGAAAAACCAGTTTTTGCACTTGTGTTAGTGTTGAAAAACCACTTTTGCACTTGTATTCGTGTGGAAAAACCACTTTTGCACTTGTATTAGTGTGGAAAAAACACTTTTTGCACTTGTGATAGTGTTGAAAAACCACTTTTCGCACTTGTGTTAGTGTTGAAAAACCACTTTTTCGCATTTGTGTTGGTGCAGGAAACCACTTTTGCACTTGTATTAGTGTGGAAAAACCACTTTTCGCACTTGTATTAGTGTGGAAATACCAGTTTTTGCAGTTGTGTTAGTGTTGAAAAACCACTTTTGCACTTGTATTCGTGTGGAAAAAACACTTTTTGCACTTGTGATAGTGTTGAAAAACCACTTTTGCACTTGTATTAGTGTGGAAAAACCACTTTTCGCACTTGTGTTAGTGTTGAAAAACCACTTTTCGCACTTGTGTTGGTGTTGAAAAACCACTTTTCGCACTTGTGTTGGTGCAGGAAACCACTTTTGCACTTGTATTAGTGTGGAAAAAACACTTTTTGCACTTGTGATAGTGTTGAAAAACCACTTTTCGCACTTGTGTTAGTGTTGAAAAACCACTTTTCGCACTTGTGTTAGTGTTGAAAAACCACTTTTGCACTTGTATTAGTGTGGAAAAACCACTTTTTGCACTTGTGTTAGTGTTGAAAAACCACTTTTGCACTTGTATTAGTGTGGAAAAACCACTTTTCGCACTTGTGTTAGTGTTGAAAAACCACTCTTCGCACTTGTGTTAGTGTTGAAAAACCACTTTTCGCATTTGTGTTCGTGTTGAAAAACCACATTTCGCACTTGTGTTGGTGCAGGAAACCACTTTCGCACTTGTATTAGTGTGGAAAAACCCCTTTTCGCACTTGTGTTGGTGCAGGAAACCACTTTTGCACTTGTATTAGTGTGGAAAAAACACTTTTTGCACTTGTGATAGTGTTGAAAAACCACTTTGGCACTTGTATTAGTGTGGAAAAACCACTTTTGCACTTGTATTATTGTGGAAAAAAACCACTTTTCGCACTTGTGTTAGTGTTGAAAAACCACTTTTCGCACTTGTGATAGTGTTGAAAAACCACTTTTCGCACTTGTGTTGGTGCAGGAAACCACTTTTGCACTTGTATTAGTGTGGAAAAAGACTTTTTGCACTTGTGATAGTGTTGGAAAACCACTTTTCGCACTTGTGTTAGTGTTGAAAAACCACTTTTGCACTTTTATTCGTGTGGAAAAACCACTTTTCGCACTTGTGTTAGTGTTGAAAAACCACTTTTCGCACTTGTGTTAGTATTGAAAAACCACTTTTGCACTTGTGTTGGTGCAGGAAACCACTTTTGCACTTGTATTAGTGTGGAAAAACCACTTTTCGCACTTGTATTAGTGTGGAAAAACCACTTTTCGCACTTGTGTTAGTGTTGAAAAACCACTTTTCGCATTTGTGTTGGTGCAGGAAACCACTTTTGCACTTGTATTAGTGTGGAAAAAACACTTTTTGCACTTGTGATAGTGTTGAAAAACCACTTTTCGCACTTGTGTTAGTGTTGAAAAACCACTTTTTCGCATTTGTGTTGGTGCAGGAAACCACTTTTGCACTTGTATTAGTGTGGAAAAACCACTTTTCGCACTTGTATTAGTGTGGAAATACCAGTTTTTGCACTTGTGTTAGTGTTGAAAAACCACTTTTGCACTTGTATTCGTGTGGAAAAAACACTTTTTGCACTTGTGATAGTGTTGAAAAACCACTTTTGCACTTGTATTAGTGTGGAAAAAACACTTTTGCACTTGTGATAGTGTTGAAAAACCACTTTTCGCACTTGTGTTAGTGTTGAAAAACCACTTTTCGCACTTGTGTCAGTGTTGAAAAACCACTTTTGCACTTGTATTAGTGTGGAAAAACCACTTTTTGCACTTGTGTTAGTGTTGAAAAACCACTTTTGCACTTGTATTAGTGTGGAAAAACCACTTTTCGCACTTGTGTTAGTGTTGAAAAACCACTCTTCGCACTTGTGTTAG
Source organism: Myxine glutinosa (assembly GCF_964187855.1). NCBI lineage: Eukaryota > Metazoa > Chordata > Myxini > Myxiniformes > Myxinidae > Myxine > Myxine glutinosa. Next base: position 180,203,280 of record NC_136263.1, on the reverse strand, counting down.
TGTTGAAAAACCACTTTTCGCATTTGTGTTCGTGTTGAAAAACCACATTTCGCACTTGTGTTGGTGCAGGAAACCACTTTCGCACTTGTATTAGTGTGGAAAAACCCCTTTTCGCACTTGTGTTGGTGCAGGAAACCACTTTTGCACTTGTATTAGTGTGGAAAAAACACTTTTTGCACTTGTGATAGTGTTGAAAAACCACTTTTCGCACTTCTGTTAGTGTTGAAAAACCACTTTTTGCACTTGTGATAGTGTTGAAAAACCACTTTTCGCACTTGTGATAGTGTTGGAAAACCACTTTTCGCACTTGTGTTAGTGTTGAAAAACCACTTTTGCACTTTTATTCGTGTGGAAAAACCACTTTTCGCACTTGTGTTGGTGTTGAAAAACCACTTTTCGCACTTGTGTTGGTGCAGGAAACCACTTTTGCACTTGTATTAGTGTGGAAAAAACACTTTTTGCACTTGTGATAGTGTTGAAAAACCACTTTTCGCACTTGTGTTAGTGTTGAAAAACCACTTTTCGCACTTGTGTTAGTGTTGAAAAACCACTTTTCGCACTTGTGTTAGTGTTGAAAAACCACTTTTCGCACTTGTGTTAGTGTTGAAAAACCACTTTTCGCACTTGTGTTGGTGCAGGAAACCACTTTTGCACTTGTATTAGTGTGGAAAAACCACTTTTTGCACTTGTGATAGTGTTGAAAAACCACTTTTCGCACTTGTGTTAGTGTTGAAAAACCACTTTTCGCACTTGTGTTGGTGCAGGAAACCACTTTTGCACTTGTATTAGTGTGGAAAAACCACTTTTTGCACTTGCGATAGTGTTGAAAACCCACTTTTCGCACTTGTGTTGGTGCAGGAAACCACTTTTGCACTTGTATTAGTGTGGAAAAAGACTTTTTGCACTTGTGATAGTGTTGGAAAACCACTTTTCGCACTTGTTAGTGTTGAAAAACCACTTTTGCACTTTTATTCGTGTGGAAAAAACACTTTTTGCACTTGTGATAGTGTTGAAAAACCACTTTTCGCACTTGTGTTAATGTTGAAAAACCACTTTTTCGCACTTGTGTTAGTGTTGAAAAACCACTTTTCGCATTTGTGTTGGTGCAGGAAACCACTTTTGCACTTGTATTAGTGTGGAAAAAACACTTTTTGCACTTGTGATAGTGTTGAAAAACCAATTTTCGTCCTTGTGTTAGTGTTGAAAACCCACTTTTCGCATTTGTGTTGGTGCAGGAAACCACTTTTGCACTTGTATTAGTGTGGAAAAACCACTTTTCGCACTTGCATTAGTGTGGAAAAACCAGTTTTTGCACTTGTGTTAGTGTTGAAAAACCACTTTTGCACTTGTATTCGTGTGGAAAAACCACTTTTCGCACTTGTGTTGGTGTTGAAAAACCACTTTTCGCACTTGTGTTGGTGCAGGAAACCACTTTTGCACTTGTATTAGTGTGGAAAAAACACTTTTTGCACTTGTGATAGTGTTGAAAAACCACTTTTCGCACTTGTGTTAGTGTTGAAAAACCACTTTTCGCACTTGTGTTAGTGTTGAAAAACCACTTTTCGCACTTGTGTTAGTGTTGAAAAACCACTTTTGCACTTGTATTAGTGTGGAAAAACCACTTTTCGCACTTGTGTTGGTGCAGGAAACCACTTTTGCACTTGTATTAGTGTGGAAAAACCACTTTTTGCACTTGTGATAGTGTTGAAAAACCACTTTTCGCACTTGTGTTAGTGTTGAAAAACCACTTTTCGCACTTGTGTTGGTGCAGGAAACCACTTTTGCACTTGTATTACTGTGGAAAAAACACTTTTCGCACTTGTGTTAGTGTTGAAAAACCACTTTTCGCACTTGTGTTAGTGTGGAAAAACGACTTTTCGCACTTGTATTAGTGTGGAAAAACCACTTTTCGCACTTGTATTAGTGTGGAAAAACCAGTTTTTGCACTTGTGTTAGTGTTGAAAAACCACTTTTGCACTTGTATTCGTGTGGAAAAAACACTTTTTGCAATTGTGATAGTGTTGAAAAACCACTTTTGCACTTGTATTAGTGTGGAAAAACCACTTTTCGCATTTGTGTTAGTGTTGAAAAACCTCTTTTCGCACTTGTGTTGGTGTTGAAAAACCACTTTTCGCACTTGTGTTGGTGCAGGAAACCACTTTTGCACTTGTATTAGTGTGGAAAAAACACTTTTTGCACTTGTGATAGTGTTGAAAAACCACTTTTCGCACTTGTGTTAGTGTTGAAAAACCACTTTTCGCACTTGTGTTAGTGTTGAAAAACCACTTTTCGCACTTGTGTTAGTGTTGAAAAACCACTTTTGCACTTGTATTAGTGTGGAAAAACCACTTTTTGCACTTGTGTTAGTGTTGAAAAACCACTTTTGCACTTGTGTTAGTGTTGAAAAACCACTCTTCGCACTTGTGTTAGTGTTGAAAAACCACTTTTCGCATTTGTGTTCGTGTTGAAAAACCACATTTCGCACTTGTGTTGGTGCAGGAAACCACTTTTGCACTTGTATTAGTGTGGAAAAACCACTTTTCGCACTTGTGTTAGTGTGGAAAAACCACTTTTTGCACTTGTGTTAGTGTTGAAAAACCACTTTTGCACTTGTATTAGTGTGGAAAAACCACTTTTCGCACTTGTGTTGGTGCAGGAAACCACTTTTGCACTTGTATTAGTGTGGAAAAACCACTTTTTGCACTTGTGATAGTGTTGAAAAACCACTTTTCGCCCTTGTGTTAGTGTTGAAAAACCACTTTTCGCACTTGTGTTGGTGCAGGAAACCACTTTTGCACTTGTATTAGTGTGGAAAAAACACTTTTCGCACTTGTGTTAGTGTTGAAAAACCACTTTTCACACTTGTGTTAGTGTGGAAAAACCACTTTTCGCACTTGTGTTAGTGTTGAAAAACCACTTTTGCACTTTTATTAGTGTGGAAAAAACACTTTTTGCACTTGTGACAGTGTTGAAAAACCACTTTTGCACTTGTATTAGTGTGGAAAAACCACTTTTCACACTTGTGTTAGTGTTGAAAAACCACTTTTCGCACTTGTGGTTTTTTTTTTTTTTTTTTTTTTTTGTATACAAGATCGAGGCTCGTGTAAGAGCGAACATTAATCACACAGAAAGACAAACCGACACATAAAACATATAACATAGGGAGCGGTAGACAAGATGGGGAGAGAGGGGGGAAGGACACAAACACAATATTTGAGAGCAGGGACCGAGAGACATGGAGACATCGAGAGATCTGAGAGAGGGCAAGGGCTTTGGGGGGGGGGGGGGGGCGTGGGAAGGGGGCAGTGGGAGAGGTATAAAACATATGGACACTGCCAGGACTTCCAGGAAAGAAGTTGGAATTTCAAACAAGGTGGATCTGGGGTGAATTAGCGGGGGTAGAAAAGATCAAGGTTTTGGATGGGGGAAGATAAGAGATGGTGGTGAACAGCTGTTTTAAAGACCTGGAGGGAGGAGTGGGATTGAAGGGAGTGAGGGAGTTTGTTCCAGAGGCGGGAGAAAAGAGGAATGAAAGAGTGAAGGTGAGCGGAGAGCCGAGATTTCGGCAGTTTAACCATCAGAGGGTTGCTGGCAGATCTTGTGCGACCTGTAGGAATATTTGGGGGACAGAGCACAGAGAGAGCTGGGGGTGCAAGGCCGGAGAGGAGTCGGTAGAAGACAGAAAGACCACCTACCTGCCTGCGGTGAGTGAGTGAAAGGCCCTCAGAGATAGCTTCATCGCGGGAGATTCCAATAATTCTGAAAGCTTTGGTTTCAACAGCGTGAAGCCGAGCTAGGTGTGAGGCAGGAGCACCGGCCCATAGGGGAGAACAGTATTCCATTGAGCTGCAGATGAAAGCCTTGTATGTGGTGAGGAGCTCAGGTGTGCCGAGGAAGGACTTCGCACGACGGAGGATGCCCAGTCGGCGACTGGCTTTGGAGGCCAGCTTGGAAATGTGGTTTTCCCAAGAAAGATCATGGCAGATAGTGAGACCCAAAATCTTGAGCGACAGAACTTCTTGGAGAGGATTGTTGAGAAAGTAGATGGGAGGGTTGTCCAGTCGATCTTTTCGGAGAGACATAGTAAGAGTGTGAGATTTGTCAGGATTGAAAGACATGTTCCACTTGTTTGACCAGTCTGTGATTTTGTCCAGGTCTTCAGAGAGTGAGGAGGCAGCAGACTGCCGATCTGAGGGAAGAGGTATGGAGCGGCAGAGAGTGGAGTCATCAGCAAAGAGATAGAGAGGATTTTCGAGAGAGTCAGAGAGATCATTGATGAAGACCAGAAAAAGCACGGGGCCCAGAACACTGCCTTGGGGAACTCCAGCCTGAACAGGAAGAGGAGATGAGAGAAACCCATTCAGGGCCACACGTTGACGACGACTAGAGAGGAAGTCCGCCAGCCATGCGTGGAGATTTCCATGGATACCAAAGGAGGAGAGTTTGGTGAGCAGAGCGGGGTGCCAGACCGTGTCGAAGGCACGTGATATGTCGAGGGAGACAGCTCTAATTTCCTGTTTGGCATTGAGGACCTCCATCCATTGTTGAGACAGCAGAAGCAGCATGTCCAGAGTAGAGTGACCTGGTCTGAAACCAAATTGATGATCAGAGATCAAGCCATTGGAGAAGAGGAAAGCTTTCATATCAGAAGCAATGATGGATTCCATGACTTTGCTGATAATTGGGAGAAGGCTGATTGGTCTGTAGTTGCTAGGATCTGTTTTTGCACCTTTTTTGTGCAAAGCGGTGATGTTGGCTGATTTCCAAGCAGATGGCAGTTGACCTTGAGCAAAAGAGGGTGAAGAGAACAGAGAGAGGGTGAGATAGAGCAGCAGAGCAGGATTTTAGGACCCGTGGGCTGATGCCGTCGGGTCCAGTTGCAGAATCAGAGTCGAGGGTTGACAGAAACTTTTCCACCTTGTCAGGAGGAAAGGACACGGAGTCCAGGAGCAGCAGGGTACGACTGGGTATGGTGGGTACAGAGAGGGATGGGTTTGGGACACAAGATTTAGAGGCAAACACAGAGTTGAGGCATTCAGCTTTTTCACGTGCGGAGTCAGCTGTGTAGCCGTTTGAGGTAAGGGAGGGGATGGAGGGGGAACAAACACCAGAAACGGATTTGACCAGACGCCACCAGGATTTGGAAGAGGGAGACAGATAAGAGAGTTCGGTCTTGAGAACGGAGAGATATTGTTTCCTGGCTCTCCTGAGGGTGGACACACACTTGTTTCGGGCTTTGTGAAAGGAAATGAGATTTCCTTCCGTTGGATTTGCTTTCCAGGAGACGAAGGCAAGTTGTTTCTGGGCAACAGCCTCACCACAAGATTCCGTGTACCATGGACGGGAGGAAGTGTGGAAACCACTTTTCGCACTTGTTAGTGTTGAAAAACCACTTTTGCACTTTTATTAGTGTGGAAAAAACACTTTTCGCACTTGTGTTAGTGTTGAAAAACCACTTTTCGCACTTGTATTAGTGTGGAAAAACCACTTTTCGCACTTGTGTTAGTGTTGAAAAACCACTTTTGCACTTGTATTAGTGTGGAAAAAACACTTTTTGCACTTGTGATAGTGTTGAAAAACCACTTTTGCACTTGTATTAGTGTGGAAAAAACACTTTTTGCACTTGTGATAGTGTTGAAAAACCAATTTTCGTCCTTGTGTTAGTGTTGAAAACCCACTTTTCGCATTTGTGTTGGTGCAGGAAACCACTTTTGCACTTGTATTAGTGTGGAAAAACCACTTTTCGCACTTGTATTCGTGTGGAAAAACCACTTTTTGCACTTGTGTTAGTGTTGAAAAACCACTTTTGCACTTGTATTCGTGTGGAAAAAACACTTTTTGCACTTGTGATAGTGTTGAAAAACCACTTTTGCACTTGTATTAGTGTGGAAAAACCACTTTTCGCACTTGTGTTAGTGTTGAAAAACCTCTTTTTGCACTTGTGTTGGTGTTGAAAAACCACTTTTCGCACTTGTGTTGGTGCAGGAAACCAGTCTTCGCACTTGTGTTGGTGTTGAAAAACCACTTTTCGCACTTGTGTTGGTGCAGGAAACCACTTTTGCACTTGTATTAGTGTGGAAAAATCACTTTTCGCACTTGTGTTAGTGTTGAAAAACCACTTTTGCACTTGTATTAGTGTGGAAAAACCACTTTTCGCGCTTGTGTTGATGTTGAAAAACCACTCTTCGCATTTGTGTTAGTGTTGAAAAACCACTTTTCGCACTTGTGTTAGTGTTGAAAAACCACTTTTCGCACTTGTGTTGGTGCAGGAAACCACTTTTGCACTTGTATTAGTGTGGAAAAACCACTTTTCGCACTTGTATTAGTGTGGAAAACCACTTTTTGCACTTGTGTTAGTGTTGAAAAACCACTTTTGCACTTGTATTCGTGTGGAAAAAACACTTTTTGCACTTGTGATAGTGTTGAAAAACCACTTTTGCACTTGTATTAGTGTGGAAAAACCACTTTTCGCACTTGTGTTAGTGTTGAAAAACCACTTTTCGCACTTGTGTTGGTGCAGGAAACCACTTTTGCACTTGTATTAGTGTGGAAAAACCACTTTTCGCACTTGTGTTGGTGCAGGAAACCACTTTTGCACTTGTATTAGTGTGGAAAAACCACTTTTTGCACTTGTGATAGTGTTGAAAAACCACTTTTCGCACTTGTGTTAGTGTTGAAAAACCACTTTTCGCACTTGTGTTGGTGCAGGAAACCACTTTTGCACTTGTATTAGTGTGGAAAAAACACTTTTCGCACTTGTGTTAGTGTTGAAAAACCACTTTTCGCACTTGTGTTAGTGTGGAAAAACCACTTTTCGCACTTGTATTAGTGTGGAAAAACCACTTTTCGCACTTGTATTAGTGTGGAAAAACCAGTTTTTGCACTTGTGTTAGTGTTGAAAAACCACTTTTGCACTTGTATTCGTGTGGAAAAAACACTTTTTGCACTTGTGATAGTGTTGAAAAACCACTTTTGCACTTGTATTAGTGTTGAAAAACCTCTTTTCGCACTTGTGTTGGTGTTGAAAAACCACTTTTCGCACTTGTGTTGGTGCAGGAAACCACTTTTGCACTTGTATTAGTGTGGAAAAACCACTTTTTGCACTTGTTAGTGTTGAAAAACCACTTTTGCACTTGTATTAGTGTGGAAAAACCACTTTTCGCACTTGTGTTAGTGTTGAAAAACCACTCTTCGCACTTGTGTTAGTGTTGAAAAACCACTTTTCGCATTTGTGTTCGTGTTGAAAAACCACATTTCGCACTTGTGTTGGTGCAGGAAACCACTTTTGCACTTGTATTAGTGTGGAAAAACCACTTTTCGCACTTGTGTTAGTGTGGAAAAACCACTTTTCGCACTTGTGTTAGTGTTGAAAAACCACTTTTGCACTTGTATTAGTGTGGAAAAACCACTTTTTGCACTTGTGTTCGTGTTGAAAAACCACTTTTGCACTTGTATTAGTGTGCGAAAAACCACTTTTCGCACTTGTGTTAGTGTTGAAAAACCACTCTTCGCACTTGTGTTAGTGTTGAAAAACCACTTTTCGCATTTGTGTTCGTGTTGAAAAACCACATTTCGCACTTGTGTTGGTGCAGGAAACCACTTTTGCACTTGTATTAGTGTGGAAAAACCACTTTTCGCACTTGTGTTAGTGTGGAAAAACCACTTTTTGCACTTGTGTTAGTGTTGAAAAACCACTTTTGCACTTGTATTAGTGTGGAAAAACCACTTTTCGCACTTGTGTTGGTGCAGGAAACCACTTTTGCACTTGTATTAGTGTGGAAAAACCACTTTTTGCACTTGTGATAGTGTTGAAAAACCACTTTTCGCACTTGTGTTAGTGTTGAAAAACCACTTTTCGCACTTGTGTTGGTGCAGGAAACCACTTTTGCACTTGTATTAGTGTGGAAAAACCACTTTTCGCACTTGTGTTAGTGTTGAAAAACCACTTTTCGCACTTGTGTTAGTGTTAAAAAACCACTTTTCGCACTTGTGTTGGTGCAGGAAACCACTTTTGCACTTGTATTAGTGTGGAAAAAACACTTTTTGCACTTGTGATAGTGTTGAAAAACCACTTTTCGCACTTGTGTTAGTGTTAATAAACCACATTTCGCACTTGTGATGGTGCAGGAAACCACTTTTGCACTTGTATTAGTGTGGAAAAAACACTTTTCGCACTTGTGTTAGTGTTGAAAAACCACTTTTCGCACTTGTGTTGGTGCAGGAAACCACTTTTGCACTTGTAATAGTGTGGAAAAACCACTTTTCGCACTTGTGTTAGTGTGGAAAAACCACTTTTTGCACTTGTGTTAGTGTTGAAAAACCACTTTTGCACTTGTATTAGTGTGGAAAAAACACTTTTTGCACTTGTGATAGTGTTGAAAACCACTTTTGCACTTGTATTAGTGTGGAAAAACCACTTTTCGCACTTCTGTTAGTGTTGAAAAACCACTTTTGCACTTGTATTAGTGTGGAAAAAACACTTTTTGCACTTGTGATAGTGTTGAAAAACCACTTTTGCACTTGTATTAGTGTGGAAAAACCACTTTTCGCACTTGTGTTAGTGTTGAAAAACCACTTTTCGCACTTGTGATAGTGTTGAAAAACCACTTTTCGCACTTGTGTTGGTGCAGGTAACCACTTTTGCACTTGTATTAGTGTGGAAAAACCACTTTTTGCACTTGTGATAGTGTTGAAAAACCACTTTTCGCACTTGTGTTAGTGTTGAAAAACCACTTTTCACACTTGTGTTGGTGCAGGAAACCATTTTTGCACTTGTATTAGTGTGGAAAAAACACTTTTCGCACTTGTGTTAGTGTTGAAAAACCACTTTTCGCACTTGTGTTAGTGTGGAAAAACCCACTTTTCGCACTTGTTAGTGTTGAAAAACCACTTTTGCACTTTTATTAGTGTGGAAAAAACACTTTTCGCACTTGTGTTAGTGTTGAAAAACCACTTTTCGCACTTGTATTAGTGTGGAAAAACCACTTTTCGCACTTGTGTTAGTGTTGAAAAACCACTTTTGCACTTGTATTAGTGTGGAAAAAACACTTTTTGCACTTGTGATAGTGTTGAAAAACCAATTTTGGTCCTTGTGTTAGTGTTGAAAACCCACTTTTCGCATTTCTGTTGGTGCAGGAAACCACTTTTGCACTTGTATTAGTGTGGAAAAACCACTTTTCGCACTTGTATTAGTGTGGAAAAACCACTTTTTGCACTTGTGTTAGTGTTGAAAAACCACTTTTGCACTTGTATTCGTGTGGAAAAAACACTTTTTGCACTTGTGATAGTGTTGAAAAACCACTTTTGCACTTGTATTAGTGTGGAAAAACCACTTTTCGCACTTGTGTTAGTGTTGAAAAACCTCTTTTTGCACTTGTGTTGGTGCAGGAAACCACTCTTCGCACTTGTGTTGGTGTTGAAAAACCACTTTTCGCACTTGTGTTAGTGTTGAAAAACCACTTTTGCACTTGTATTAGTGTGGAAAAACCACTTTTTGAACTTGTGTTAGTGTTGAAAAACCACTTTTGCACTTGTATTAGTGTGGAAAAACCACTTTTCGCACTTGTGTTAGTGTTGAAAAACCACTCTTCGCACTTGTGTTAGTGTTGAAAAACCACTTTTCGCATTTGTGTTCGTGTTGAAAAACCACATTTCGCACTTGTGTTGGTGCAGGAAACCACTTTTGCACTTGTATTAGTGTGGAAAAACCACTTTTCGCACTTGTGTTAGTGTGGAAAAACCACTTTTTGCACTTGTGTTAGTGTTGAAAAACCACTTTTGCACTTGTATTAGTGTGGAAAAACCACTTTTCGCACTTGTGTTGGTGCAGGAAACCACTTTTGCACTTGTATTAGTGTGGAAAAACCACTTTTCGCACTTGTGTTAGTGTGGAAAAACCACTTTTTGCACTTGTGTTAGTGTTGAAAAACCACTTTTGCACTTGTATTAGTGTGGAAAAACCACTTTTCGCACTTGTGTTGGTGCAGGAAACCACTTTTGCACTTGTATTAGTGTGGAAAAACCACTTTTTGCACTTGTGATAGTGTTGAAAAACCACTTTTCGCACTTGTGTTAGTGTTGAAAAACCACTTTTCGCACTTGTGTTGGTGCAGGAAACCACTTTTGCACTTGTATTAGTGTGGAAAAACCACTTTTCGCACTTGTGTTAGTGTTGAAAAACCACTTTTCGCACTTGTGTTAGTGTTGAAAAACCACTTTTCGCACTTGTGTTAGTGTTGAAAAACCACTTTTGCACTTGTGTTAGTGTTGAAAAACCACTTTTGCACTTGTATTAGTGTGGAAAAACCACTTTTCGCACTTGTGTTAGTGTTGAAAAACCACTCTTCGCACTTGTGTTAGTGTTGAAAAACCACTTTTCGCATTTGTGTTCGTGTTGAAAAACCACATTTCGCACTTGTGTTGGTGCAGGAAACCACTTTTGCACTTGTATTAGTGTGGAAAAACCACTTTTCGCACTTGTGTTAGTGTGGAAAAACCACTTTTCGCACTTGTGTTAGTGTTGAAAAACCACTTTTGCACTTGTATTAGTGTGGAAAAACCACTTTTTGCACTTGTGTTCGTGTTGAAAAACCACTCTTCGCACTTGTGTTAGTGTTGAAAAACCACTTTTCGCACTTGTGTTAGTGTTGAAAAACCACTCTTCGCACTTGTGTTAGTGTTGAAAAACCACTTTTCGCATTTGTGTTCGTGTTGAAAAACCACATTTCGCACTTGTGTTGGTGCAGGAAACCACTTTTGCACTTGTATTAGTGTGGAAAAACCACTTTTCGCACTTGTGTTAGTGTGGAAAAACCACTTTTTGCACTTGTGTTAGTGTTGAAAAACCACTTTTCGCACTTGTGTTGGTGCAGGAAACCACTTTTGCACTTGTATTAGTGTGGAAAAAACACTTTTCGCACTTGTGTTAGTGTTGAAAAACCACTTTTCACACTTGTGTTAGTGTGGAAAAACCACTTTTCGCACTTGTGTTAGTGTTGAAAAATCACTTTTGCACTTTTATTAGTGTGGAAAAAACACTTTTTGCACTTGTGACAGTGTTGAAAAACCACTTTTGCACTTGTATTAGTGTGGAAAAACTACTTTTCACACTTGTGTTAGTGTTGAAAAACCACTTTTCGCACTTGTGTTAGTGTGGAAAAACCACTTTTCGCACTTGTTAGTGTTGAAAAACCACTTTTGCACTTTTATTAGTGTGGAAAAAACACTTTTCGCACTTGTGTTAGTGTTGAAAAACCACTTTTCGCACTTGTATTAGTGTGGAAAAACCACTTTCGCACTTGTGTTAGTGTTGAAAAACCACTTTTGCACTTGTATTAGTGTGGAAAAAACACTTTTTGCACTTGTGATAGTGTTGAAAAACCACTTTTGCACTTGTATTAGTGTGGAAAAAACACTTTTTGCACTTGTGATAGTGTTGAAAAACCAATTTTCGTCCTTGTGTTAGTGTTGAAAACCCACTTTTCGCATTTGTGTTGGTGCAGGAAACCACTTTTGCACTTGTATTAGTGTGGAAAAACCACTTTTTGCACTTGTGTTAGTGTTGAAAAACCACTTTTGCACTTGTATTCGTGTGGAAAAAACACTTTTTGCACTTGTGATAGTGTTGAAAAACCACTTTTGCACTTGTATTAGTGTGGAAAAACCACTTTTTGCACTTGTGTTGGTGTTGAAAAACCACTTTTCGCACTTGTGTTGGTGCAGGAAACCACTCTTCGCACTTGTGTTGGTGTTGAAAAACCACTTTTCGCACTTGTGTTGGTGTTGAAAAACCACTTTTCGCACTTGTGTTGGTGCAGGAAACCACTTTTGCACTTGTATTAGTGTGGAAAAATCACTTTTCGCACTTGTGTTAGTGTTGAAAAACCACTTTTGCACTTGTATTAGTGTGGAAAAACCACTTTTCGCGCTTGTGTTAATGTTGAAAAACCACTCTTCGCATTTGTGTTAGTGTTGAAAAACCACTTTTCGCACTTGTGTTAGTGTTGAAAAACCACTTTTGCACTTGTATTAGTGTGGAAAAACCACTTTTCGCACTTGTGTTGGTGCAGGAAACCACTTTTGCACTTGTATTAGTGTGGAAAAACCACTTTTCGCACTTGTATTAGTGTGGAAAAACCACTTTTTGCACTTGTGTTAGTGTTGAAAAACCACTTTTGCACTTGTATTCTTGTGGAAAAAACACTTTTTGCACTTGTGATAGTGTTGAAAAACCACTTTTGCACTTGTATTAGTGTGGAAAAACCACTTTTCGCACTTGTGTTAGTGTTGAAAAACCACTTTTCGCACTTGTGTTGGTGCAGGAAACCACTTTTGCACTTGTATTAGTGTGGAAAACCCACTTTTCGCACTTGTGTTAGTGTTGAAAAACCACTTTTGCACTTGTATTAGTGTGGAAAAACCACTTTTCGCACTTGTGTTAGTGTTGAAAAACCGCTTTTCGCACTTGTGTTGGTGTTGAAAAACCACTTTTCGCACTTGTGTTGGTGCAGGAAACCACTTTTGCACTTGTATTAGTGTGGAAAAAACACTTTTTGCACTTGTGATAGTGTTGAAAAACCACTTTTCGCACTTGTGTTAGTGTTGAAAAACCACTTTTCGCACTTGTGTTAGTGTTGAAAAACCACTTTTCGCACTTGTGTTAGTGTTGAAAAACCACTTTTGCACTTGTATTAGTGTGGAAAAACCACTTTTCGCACTTGTGTTGGTGCAGGAAACCACTTTTGCACTTGTATTAGTGTGGAAAAACCACTTTTTGCACTTGTGATAGTGTTGAAAAAACCACTTTTCGCACTTGTGTTAGTGTTGAAAAACCACTTTTCGCACTTGTGTTGGTGCAGGAAACCACTTTTGCACTTGTATTAGTGTGGAAAAAACACTTTTCGCACTTGTGTTAGTGTTGAAAAACCACTTTTCGCACTTGTGTTAGTGTGGAAAAACCACTTTTCGCACTTGTATTAGTGTGGAAAAACCACTTTTCGCACTTGTATTAGTGTGGAAAAACCAGTTTTTGCACTTGTGTTAGTGTTGAAAAACCACTTTTGCACTTGTATTCGTGTGGAAAAAACACTTTTTGCACTTGTGATAGTGTGGAAAAACCACTTTTGCACTTGTATTAGTGTGGAAAAACCACTTTTCGCACTTGTGTTAGTGTTGAGAAACCTCTTTTCGCACTTGTGTTGGTGTTGAAAAACCACTTTTTCGCACTTGTGTTGGTGCAGGAAACCACTTTTGCACTTGTATTAGTGTGGAAAAAACACTTTTTGCACTTGTGATAGTGTTGAAAAACCACTTTTCGCACTTGTGTTAGTGTTGAAAAACCACTTTTCGCACTTGTGTTAGTGTTGAAAAACCACTTTTCGCACTTGTGTTAGTGTTGAAAAACCACTTTTGCACTTGTATTAGTGTGGAAAAACCACTTTTTGCACTTGTGTTAGTGTTGAAAAACCACTTTTGCACTTGTATTAGTGTGGAAATACCACTTTTCGCACTTGTGTTAGTGTTGAAAAACCACTCTTCGCACTTGTGTTAGTGTTGAAAAACCACTTTTCGCATTTGTGTTCGTGTTGAAAAACCACATTTCGCACTTGTGTTGGTGCAGGAAACCACTTTTGCACTTGTATTAGTGTGGAAAAACCACTTTTCGCACTTGTGTTAGTGTGGAAAAACCACTTTTCGCACTTGTGTTAGTGTTGAAAAACCACTTTTGCACTTGTATTAGTGTGGAAAAACCACTTTTTGCACTTGTGTTAGTGTTGAAAAACCACTTTTGCACTTGTATTAGTGTGGAAAAACCACTTTTCGCACTTGTGTTAGTGTTGAAAAACCACTCTTCGCACTTGTGTTAGTGTTGAAAAACCACTTTTCGCATTTGTGTTCGTGTTGAAAAACCACATTTCGCACTTGTGTTGGTGCAGGAAACCACTTTTGCACTTTTATTAGTGTGGAAAAACCACTTTTCGCACTTGTGTTAGTGTGGAAAAACCACTTTTTGCACTTGTGTTAGTGTTGAAAAACCACTTTTGCACTTGTATTAGTGTGGAAAAACCACTTTTCGCACTTGTGTTGGTGCAGGAAACCACTTTTGCACTTGTATTAGTGTGGAAAAACCACTTTTTGCACTTGTGATAGTGTTGAAAAACCACTTTTCGCACTTGTGTTAGTGTTGAAAAACCACTTTTCGCACTTGTGTTGGTGCAGGAAACCACTTTTGCACTTGTATTAGTGTGGAAAAAACACTTTTCGCACTTGTGTTAGTGTTGAAAAACCACTTTTCGCACTTGTGTTAGTGTGGAAAAACCACTTTTCGCACTTGTGTTAGTGTTGAAAAACCACTTTTGCACTTTTATTAGTGTGGAAAAAACACTTTTTGCACTTGTGATAGTGTTGAAAAACCACTTTTGCACTTGTATTAGTGTGGAAAAACCACTTTTCACACTTGTATTAGTGTTGAAAAACCACTTTTGCACTTGTGTTGGTGCAGGAAACCACTTTTGCACTTGTATTAGTGTGGAAAAACCACTTTTCGCACTTGTGTTAGTGTTGAAAAACCACTTTTCGCACTTGTGTTAGTGTTAAAAAACCACTTTTCGCACTTGTGTTGGTGCAGGAAACCACTTTTGCACTTGTATTAGTGTGGAAAAAACACTTTTTGCACTTGTGATAGTGTTGAAAAACCACTTTTCGCACTTGTGTTAGTGTTGAAAAACCACTTTTCGCATTTGTGTTAGTGTTAATAAACCACATTTCGCACTTGTGATGGTGCAGGAAACCACTTTTGCACTTGTATTAGTGTGGAAAAAACACTTTTCACACTTGTGTTAGTGTTGAAAAACCACTTTTCGCACTTGTGTTGGTGCAGGAAACCACTTTTGCACTTGTAATAGTGTGGAAAAACCACTTTTCGCACTTGTTAGTGTGGAAAAACCACTTTTGCACTTGTATTAGTGTGGAAAAAACACTTTTTGCACTTGTGATAGTGTTGAAAACCACTTTTGCACTTGTATTAGTGTGGAAAAACCACTTTTCGCACTTCTGTTAGTGTTGAAAAACCACTTTTGCACTTGTATTAGTGTGGAAAAAACACTTTTTGCACTTGTGATAGTGTTGAAAAACCACTTTTGCACTTGTATTAGTGTGGAAAAACCACTTTTCGCACTTGTGTTAGTGTTGAAAAACCACTTTTCGCACTTGTGATAGTGTTGAAAAACCACTTTTCGCACTTGTGTTGGTGCAGGTAACCACTTTTGCACTTGTATTAGTGTGGAAAAACCACTTTTTGCACTTGTGATAGTGTTGAAAAACCACTTTTCGCACTTGTGTTAGTGTTGAAAAACCACTTTTCACACTTGTGTTGGTGCAGGAAACCATTTTTGCACTTGTATTAGTGTGGAAAAAACACTTTTCGCACTTGTGTTAGTGTTGAAAAACCACTTTTCGCACTTGTGTTAGTGTGGAAAAACCCACTTTTCGCACTTGTTAGTGTTGAAAAACCACTTTTGCACTTTTATTAGTGTGGAAAAAACACTTTTCGCACTTGTGTTAGTGTTGAAAAACCACTTTTCGCACTTGTATTAGTGTGGAAAAACCACTTTTCGCACTTGTGTTAGTGTTGAAAAACCACTTTTGCACTTGTATTAGTGTGGAAAAAACACTTTTTGCACTTGTGATAGTGCTGAAAAACCAATTTTGGTCCTTGTGTTAGTGTTGAAAACCCACTTTTCGCATTTCTGTTGGTGCAGGAAACCACTTTTGCACTTGTATTAGTGTGGAAAAACCACTTTTCGCACTTGTATTAGTGTGGAAAACCACTTTTTGCACTTGTGTTAGTGTTGAAAAACCACTTTTGCACTTGTATTCGTGTGGAAAAAACACTTTTTGCACTTGTGATAGTGTTGAAAAACCACTTTTGCACTTGTATTAGTGTGGAAAAACCACTTTTCGCACTTGTGTTAGTGTTGAAAAACCTCTTTTTGCACTTGTGTTGGTGTTGAAAAACCACTTTTCGCACTTGTGTTGGTGCAGGAAACCACTCTTCGCACTTGTGTTGGTGTTGAAAAACCACTTTTCGCACTTGTGTTAGTGTTGAAAAACCACTTTTGCACTTGTATTAGTGTGGAAAAACCACTTTTCGCACTTGTGTTAGTGTTGAAAAACCACTCTTCGCACTTGTGTTAGTGTTGAAAAACCACTTTTCGCATTTGTGTTCGTGTTGAAAAACCACATTTTGCACTTGTGTTGGTGCAGGAAACCACTTTTGCACTTGTATTAGTGTGGAAAAACCACTTTTCGCACTTGTGTTAGTGTGGAAAAACCACTTTTCGCACTTGTTAGTGTTGAAAAACCACTTTTGCACTTTTATTAGTGTGGAAAAAACACTTTTCGCACTTGTGTTAGTGTTGAAAAACCACTTTTCACACTTGTATTAGTGTGGAAAAACCACTTTTCGCACTTGTGTTAGTGTTGAAAAACCACTTTTGCACTTGTGTTAGTGTGGAAAAAACACTTTTTGCACTTGTGATAGTGTTGAAAAACCACTTTTGCACTTGTATTAGTGTGGAAAAAACACTTTTTGCACTTGTGATAGTGTTGAAAAACCACTTTTGCACTTGTATTAGTGTGGAAAAACCACTTTTCGCACTTGTGTTAGTGTTGAAAAACCACTTTTCGCACTTGTGATAGTGTTGAAAAACCACTTTTCGCACTTGTGTTGGTGCAGGTAACCACTTTTGCACTTGTATTAGTGTGGAAAAACCACTTTTTGCACTTGTGATAGTGTTGAAAAACCACTTTTCGCACTTGTGTTAGTGTTGAAAAACCACTTTTCACACTTGTGTTGGTGCAGGAAACCATTTTTGCACTTGTATTAGTGTGGAAAAAACACTTTTCGCACTTGTGTTAGTGTTGAAAAACCACTTTTCGCACTTGTGTTAGTGTGGAAAAACCACTTTTCGCACTTGTTAGTGTTGAAAAACCACTTTTGCACTTTTATTAGTGTGGAAAAAACACTTTTCGCACTTGTGTTAGTGTTGAAAAACCACTTTTCGCACTTGTATTAGTGTGGAAACACCACTTTTCGCACTTGTGTTAGTGTTGAAAAACCACTTTTGCACTTGTATTAGTGTGGAAAAAACACTTTTTGCACTTGTGATAGTGTTGAAAAACCACTTTTGCACTTGTATTAGTGTGGAAAAAACACTTTTTGCACTTGTGATAGTGTTGAAAAACCAATTTTCGTCCTTGTGTTAGTGTTGAAAACCCACTTTTCGCATTTGTGTTGGTGCAGGAAACCACTTTTGCACTTGTATTAGTGTGGAAAAACCACTTTTCGCACTTGTAATAGTGTGGAAAAACCACTTTTTGCACTTGTGTTAGTGTTGAAAAACCACTTTTGCACTTGTATTCGTGTGGAAAAAACACTTTTTGCACTTGTGATAGTGTTGAAAAACCACTTTTGCACTTGTATTAGTGTGGAAAAACCACTTTTCGCACTTGTGTTAGTGTTGAAAAACCTCTTTTTGCACTTGTGTTGGTGTTGAAAAACCACTTTTTGCACTTGTGTTGGTGCAGGAAACCACTCTTCGCACTTGTGTTGGTGTTGAAAAACCACTTTTCGCACTTGTGTTAGTGTTGAAAAACCACTTTTGCACTTGTATTAGTGTGGAAAAACCACTTTTTGAACTTGTGTTAGTGTTGAAAAACCACTTTTGCACTTGTATTAGTGTGGAAAAACCACTTTTCGCACTTGTGTTAGTGTTGAAAAACCACTCTTCGCACTTGTGTTAGTGTTGAAAAACCACTTTTCGCACTTGTGTTAGTGTTGAAAAACCACTCTTCGCACTTGTGTTAGTGTTGAAAAACCACTTTTCGCATTTGTGTTCGTGTTGAAAAACCACATTTCGCACTTGTGTTGGTGCAGGAAACCACTTTTGCACTTGTATTAGTGTGGAAAAACCACTTTTCGCACTTGTGTTAGTGTGGAAAAACCACTTTTTGCACTTGTGTTAGTGTGGAAAAACCACTTTTCGCACTTGTGTTGGTGCAGGAAACCACTTTTGCACTTGTATTAGTGTGGAAAAACCACTTTTTGCACTTGTGATAGTGTTGAAAAACCACTTTTCGCCCTTGTGTTAGTGTTGAAAAACCACTTTTCGCACTTGTGTTGGTGCAGGAAACCACTTTTGCACTTGTATTAGTGTGGAAAAAACACTTTTCGCACTTGTGTTAGTGTTGAAAAACCACTTTTCACACTTGTGTTAGTGTGGAAAAACCACTTTTCGCACTTGTGTTAGTGTTGAAAAATCACTTTTGCACTTTTATTAGTGTGGAAAAAACACTTTTTGCACTTATGACAGTGTTGAAAAACCACTTTTGCACTTGTATTAGTGTGGAAAAACCACTTTTCACACTTGTGTTAGTGTTGAAAAACCACTTTTCGCACTTGTGTTAGTGTGGAAAAACCACTTTTCGCACTTGTTAGTGATGAAAAACCACTTTTGCACTTTCATTAGTGTGGAAAAAACACTTTTCGCACTTGTGTTAGTGTTGAAAAACCACTTTTCGCACTTGTATTAGTGTGGAAAAACCACTTTTCGCACTTGTGATAGTGTTGAAAAACCACTTTTGCACTTGTATTAGTGTGGAAAAAACACTTTTTGCACTTGTGATAGTGTTGAAAAACCACTTTTGCACTTGTATTAGTGTGGAAAAAACACTTTTTGCACTTGTGATAGTGTTGAAAAACCAATTTTCGTCCTTGTGTTAGTGTTGAAAACCCACTTTTCGCATTTGTGTTGGTGCAGGAAACCACTTTTGCACTTGTATTAGTGTGGAAAAACCACTTTTTGCACTTGTGTTAGTGTTGAAAAACCACTTTTGCACTTGTATTCGTGTGGAAAAAACACTTTTTGCACTTGTGATAGTGTTGAAAAACCACTTTTGCACTTGTATTAGTGTGGAAAAACCACTTTTTGCACTTGTGTTGGTGTTGAAAAACCACTTTTCGCACTTGTGTTGGTGCAGGAAACCACTCTTCGCACTTGTGTTAGTGTTGAAAAACCACTTTTCGCACTTGTGTTGGTGTTGAAAAACCACTTTTCGCACTTGTGTTGGTGCAGGAAACCACTTTTGCACTTGTATTAGTGTGGAAAAATCACTTTTCGCACTTGTGTTAGTGTTGAAAAACCACTTTTGCACTTGTATTAGTGTGGAAAAACCACTTTTCGCGCTTGTGTTAATGTTGAAAAACCACTCTTCGCATTTGTGTTAGTGTTGAAAAACCACTTTTCGCACTTGTGTTAGTGTTGAAAAACCACTTTTCGCACTTGTGTTGGTGCAGGAAACCACTTTTGCACTTGTATTAGTGTGGAAAAACCACTTTTCGCACTTGTATTAGTGTGGAAAAACCACTTTTTGCACTTGTGTTAGTGTTGAAAAACCACTTTTGCACTTGTATTCTTGTGGAAAAAACACTTTTTGCACTTGTGATAGTGTTGAAAAACCACTTTTGCACTTGTATTAGTGTGGAAAAACCACTTTTCGCACTTGTGTTAGTGTTGAAAAACCACTTTTCGCACTTGTGTTGGTGCAGGAAACCACTTTTGCACTTGTATTAGTGTGGAAAACCCACTTTTCGCACTTGTGTTAGTGTTGAAAAACCACTTTTGCACTTGTATTAGTGTGGAAAAACCACTTTTCGCACTTGTTAGTGTTGAAAAACCGCTTTTCGCACTTGTGTTGGTGTTGAAAAACCACTTTTCGCACTTGTGTTGGTGCAGGAAACCACTTTTGCACTTGTATTAGTGTGGAAAAAACACTTTTTGCACTTGTGATAGTGTTGAAAAACCACTTTTCGCACTTGTGTTAGTGTTGAAAAACCACTTTTCGCACTTGTGTTAGTGTTGAAAAACCACTTTTGCACTTGTATTAGTGTGGAAAAACCACTTTTCGCACTTGTGTTGGTGCAGGAAACCACTTTTGCACTTGTATTAGTGTGGAAAAACCACTTTTTGCACTTGTGATAGTGTTGAAAAACCACTTTTCGCACTTGTGTTAGTGTTGAAAAACCACTTTTCGCACTTGTGTTGGTGCAGGAAACCACTTTTGCACTTGTATTAGTGTGGAAAAAACACTTTTCGCACTTGTGTTAGTGTTGAAAAACCACTTTTCGCACTTGTGTTAGTGTGGAAAAACCACTTTTCGCACTTGTATTAGTGTGGAAAAACCACTTTTCGCACTTGTATTAGTGTGGAAAAACCAGTTTTTGCACTTGTGTTAGTGTTGAAAAACCACTTTTGCACTTGTATTCGTGTGGAAAAAACACTTTTTGCACTTGTGATAGTGTGGAAAAACCACTTTTGCACTTGTATTAGTGTGGAAAAACCACTTTTCGCACTTGTGTTAGTGTTGAAAAACCTCTTTTCGCACTTGTGTTGGTGTTGAAAAACCACTTTTCGCACTTGTGTTGGTGCAGGAAACCACTTTTGCACTTGTATTAGTGTGGAAAAAACACTTTTTGCACTTGTGATAGTGTTGAAAAACCACTTTTCGCACTTGTGTTAGTGTTGAAAAACCACTTTTCGCACTTGTGTTAGTGTTGAAAAACCACTTTTCGCACTTGTGTTAGTGTTGAAAAACCACTTTTGCACTTGTATTAGTGTGGAAAAACCACTTTTTGCACTTGTGTTAGTGTTGAAAAACCACTTTTGCACTTGTATTAGTGTGGAAAAACCACTTTTCGCACTTGTGTTAGTGTGGAAAAACCACTTTTCGCACTTGTGTTAGTGTTGAAAAACCACTTTTGCACTTGTATTAGTGTGGAAAAACCACTTTTTGCACTTGTGTTAGTGTTGAAAAACCACTTTTGCACTTGTATTAGTGTGGAAAAACCACTTTTCGCACTTGTGTTAGTGTTGAAAAACCACTCTTCGCACTTGTGTTAGTGTTGAAAAACCACTTTTCGCATTTGTGTTCGTGTTGAAAAACCACATTTCGCACTTGTGTTGGTGCAGGAAACCACTTTTGCACTTTTATTAGTGTGGAAAAACCACTTTTCGCACTTGTGTTAGTGTGGAAAAACCACTTTTTGCACTTGTGTTAGTGTTGAAAAACCACTTTTGCACTTGTATTAGTGTGGAAAAACCACTTTTCGCACTTGTGTTGGTGCAGGAAACCACTTTTGCACTTGTATTAGTGTGGAAAAACCACTTTTTGCACTTGTGATAGTGTTGAAAAACCACTTTTCGCACTTGTGTTAGTGTTGAAAAACCACTTTTCGCACTTGTGTTGGTGCAGGAAACCACTTTTGCACTTGTATTAGTGTGGAAAAAACACTTTTCGCACTTGTGTTAGTGTTGAAAAACCACTTTTCGCACTTGTGTTAGTGTGGAAAAACCACTTTTCGCACTTGTGTTAGTGTTGAAAAACCACTTTTGCACTTTTATTAGTGTGGAAAAAACACTTTTTGCACTTGTGATAGTGTTGAAAAACCACTTTTGCACTTGTATTAGTGTGGAAAAACCACTTTTCACACTTGTATTAGTGTTGAAAAACCACTTTTGCACTTGTGTTGGTGCAGGAAACCACTTTTGCACTTGTATTAGTGTGGAAAAACCACTTTTCGCACTTGTGTTAGTGTTGAAAAACCACTTTTCGCACTTGTGTTAGTGTTAAAAAACCACTTTTCGCACTTGTGTTGGTGCAGGAAACCACTTTTGCACTTGTATTAGTGTGGAAAAAACACTTTTTGCACTTGTGATAGTGTTGAAAAACCACTTTTCGCACTTGTGTTAGTGTTGAAAAACCACTTTTCGCATTTGTGTTAGTGTTAATAAACCACATTTCGCACTTGTGATGGTGCAGGAAACCACTTTTGCACTTGTATTAGTGTGGAAAAAACACTTTTCACACTTGTGTTAGTGTTGAAAAACCACTTTTCGCACTTGTGTTGGTGCAGGAAACCACTTTTGCACTTGTAATAGTGTGGAAAAACCACTTTTCGCACTTGTTAGTGTGGAAAAACCACTTTTGCACTTGTATTAGTGTGGAAAAAACACTTTTTGCACTTGTGATAGTGTTGAAAACCACTTTTGCACTTGTATTAGTGTGGAAAAACCACTTTTCGCACTTCTGTTAGTGTTGAAAAACCACTTTTGCACTTGTATTAGTGTGGAAAAAACACTTTTTGCACTTGTGATAGTGTTGAAAAACCACTTTTGCACTTGTATTAGTGTGGAAAAACCACTTTTCGCACTTGTGTTAGTGTTGAAAAACCACTTTTCGCACTTGTGATAGTGTTGAAAAACCACTTTTCGCACTTGTGTTGGTGCAGGTAACCACTTTTGCACTTGTATTAGTGTGGAAAAACCACTTTTTGCACTTGTGATAGTGTTGAAAAACCACTTTTCGCACTTGTGTTAGTGTTGAAAAACCACTTTTCACACTTGTGTTGGTGCAGGAAACCATTTTTGCACTTGTATTAGTGTGGAAAAAACACTTTTCGCACTTGTGTTAGTGTTGAAAAACCACTTTTCGCACTTGTGTTAGTGTGGAAAAACCCACTTTTCGCACTTGTTAGTGTTGAAAAACCACTTTTGCACTTTTATTAGTGTGGAAAAAACACTTTTCGCACTTGTGTTAGTGTTGAAAAACCACTTTTCGCACTTGTATTAGTGTGGAAAAACCACTTTTGCACTTGTATTAGTGTGGAAAAAACACTTTTTGCACTTGTGATAGTGTTGAAAAACCAATTTTGGTCCTTGTGTTAGTGTTGAAAACCCACTTTTCGCATTTCTGTTGGTGCAGGAAACCACTTTTGCACTTGTATTAGTGTGGAAAAACCACTTTTCGCACTTGTATTAGTGTGGAAAACCACTTTTTGCACTTGTGTTAGTGTTGAAAAACCACTTTTGCACTTGTATTCGTGTGGAAAAAACACTTTTTGCACTTGTGATAGTGTTGAAAAACCACTTTTGCACTTGTATTAGTGTGGAAAAACCACTTTTCGCACTTGTGTTAGTGTTGAAAAACCTCTTTTTGCACTTGTGTTGGTGTTGAAAAACCACTTTTCGCACTTGTGTTGGTGCAGGAAACCACTCTTCGCACTTGTGTTGGTGTTGAAAAACCACTTTTCGCACTTGTGTTAGTGTTGAAAAACCACTTTTGCACTTGTATTAGTGTGGAAAAACCACTTTTCGCACTTGTGTTAGTGTTGAAAAACCACTCTTCGCACTTGTGTTAGTGTTGAAAAACCACTTTTCGCATTTGTGTTCGTGTTGAAAAACCACATTTTGCACTTGTGTTGGTGCAGGAAACCACTTTTGCACTTGTATTAGTGTGGAAAAACCACTTTTCGCACTTGTGTTAGTGTGGAAAAACCACTTTTCGCACTTGTTAGTGTTGAAAAACCACTTTTGCACTTTTATTAGTGTGGAAAAAACACTTTTCGCACTTGTGTTAGTGTTGAAAAACCACTTTTCGCACTTGTATTAGTGTGGAAAAAACACTTTTCGCACTTGTGTTAGTGTTGAAAAACCACTTTTCACACTTGTGTTAGTGTGGAAAAACCACTTTTCGCACTTGTGTTAGTGTTGAAAAATCACTTTTGCACTTTTATTAGTGTGGAAAAAACACTTTTTGCACTTGTGACAGTGTTGAAAAACCACTTTTGCACTTGTATTAGTGTGGAAAAACCACTTTTCACACTTGTGTTAGTGTTGAAAAACCACTTTTCGCACTTGTGTTAGTGTGGAAAAACCACTTTTCGCACTTGTTAGTGATGAAAAACCACTTTTGCACTTTCATTAGTGTGGAAAAAACACTTTTCGCACTTGTGTTAGTGTTGAAAAACCACTTTTCGCACTTGTATTAGTGTGGAAAAACCACTTTTCGCACTTGTGATAGTGTTGAAAAACCACTTTTGCACTTGTATTAGTGTGGAAAAAACACTTTTTGCACTTGTGATAGTGTTGAAAAACCACTTTTGCACTTGTATTAGTGTGGAAAAAACACTTTTTGCACTTGTGATAGTGTTGAAAAACCAATTTTCGTCCTTGTGTTAGTGTTGAAAACCCACTTTTCGCATTTGTGTTGGTGCAGGAAACCACTTTTGCACTTGTATTAGTGTGGAAAAACCACTTTTTGCACTTGTGTTAGTGTTGAAAAACCACTTTTGCACTTGTATTCGTGTGGAAAAAACACTTTTTGCACTTGTGATAGTGTTGAAAAACCACTTTTGCACTTGTATTAGTGTGGAAAAACCACTTTTTGCACTTGTGTTGGTGTTGAAAAACCACTTTTCGCACTTGTGTTGGTGCAGGAAACCACTCTTCGCACTTGTGTTGGTGTTGAAAAACCACTTTTCGCACTTGTGTTGGTGTTGAAAAACCACTTTTCGCACTTGTGTTGGTGCAGGAAACCACTTTTGCACTTGTATTAGTGTGGAAAAATCACTTTTCGCACTTGTGTTAGTGTTGAAAAACCACTTTTGCACTTGTATTAGTGTGGAAAAACCACTTTTCGCGCTTGTGTTAATGTTGAAAAACCACTTTTCGCACTTGTGTTAGTGTGGAAAAACCACTTTTGCACTTGTATTAGTGTGGAAAAACCACTTTTCGCACTTGTGTTAGTGTTGAAAAACCACTCTTCGCACTTGTGTTAGTGTTGAAAAACCACTTTTCGCATTTGTGTTCGTGTTGAAAAACCACATTTTGCACTTGTGTTGGTGCAGGAAACCACTTTTGCACTTGTATTAGTGTGGAAAAACCACTTTTCGCACTTGTGTTAGTGTGGAAAAACCACTTTTCGCACTTGTTAGTGTTGAAAAACCACTTTTGCACTTTTATTAGTGTGGAAAAAACACTTTTCGCACTTGTGTTAGTGTTGAAAAACCACTTTTCGCACTTGTATTAGTGTGGAAAAAACACTTTTCGCACTTGTGTTAGTGTTGAAAAACCACTTTTCACACTTGTGTTAGTGTGGAAAAACCACTTTTCGCACTTGTGTTAGTGTTGAAAAATCACTTTTGCACTTTTATTAGTGTGGAAAAAACACTTTTTGCACTTGTGACAGTGTTGAAAAACCACTTTTGCACTTGTATTAGTGTGGAAAAACCACTTTTCACACTTGTGTTAGTGTTGAAAAACCACTTTTCGCACTTGTGTTAGTGTGGAAAAACCACTTTTTGCACTTGTTAGTGATGAAAAACCACTTTTGCACTTTCATTAGTGTGGAAAAAACACTTTTCGCACTTGTGTTAGTGTTGAAAAACCACTTTTCGCACTTGTATTAGTGTGGAAAAACCACTTTTCGCACTTGTGATAGTGTTGAAAAACCACTTTTGCACTTGTATTAGTGTGGAAAAAACACTTTTTGCACTTGTGATAGTGTTGAAAAACCACTTTTGCACTTGTATTAGTGTGGAAAAAACACTTTTTGCACTTGTGATAGTGTTGAAAAACCAATTTTCGTCCTTGTGTTAGTGTTGAAAACCCACTTTTCGCATTTGTGTTGGTGCAGGAAACCACTTTTGCACTTGTATTAGTGTGGAAAAACCACTTTTTGCACTTGTGTTAGTGTTGAAAAACCACTTTTGCACTTGTATTCGTGTGGAAAAAACACTTTTTGCACTTGTGATAGTGTTGAAAAACCACTTTTGCACTTGTATTAGTGTGGAAAAACCACTTTTTGCACTTGTGTTGGTGTTGAAAAACCACTTTTCGCACTTGTGTTGGTGCAGGAAACCACTTTTGCACTTGTATTAGTGTGGAAAAATCACTTTTCGCACTTGTGTTAGTGTTGAAAAACCACTTTTGCACTTGTATTAGTGTGGAAAAACCACTTTTCGCGCTTGTGTTAATGTTGAAAAACCACTCTTCGCATTTGTGTTAGTGTTGAAAAACCACTTTTCGCACTTGTGTTAGTGTTGAAAAACCACTTTTCGCACTTGTGTTGGTGCAGGAAACCACTTTTGCACTTGTATTAGTGTGGAAAAACCACTTTTCGCACTTGTATTAGTGTGGAAAAACCACTTTTTGCACTTGTGTTAGTGTTGAAAAACCACTTTTGCACTTGTATTCTTGTGGAAAAAACACTTTTTGCACTTGTGATAGTGTTGAAAAACCACTTTTGCACTTGTATTAGTGTGGAAAAACCACTTTTCGCACTTGTGTTAGTGTTGAAAAACCACTTTTCGCACTTGTGTTGGTGCAGGAAACCACTTTTGCACTTGTATTAGTGTGGAAAACCCACTTTTCGCACTTGTGTTAGTGTTGAAAAACCACTTTTGCACTTGTATTAGTGTGGAAAAACCACTTTTCGCACTTGTTAGTGTTGAAAAACCGCTTTTCGCACTTGTGTTGGTGTTGAAAAACCACTTTTCGCACTTGTGTTGGTGCAGGAAACCACTTTTGCACTTGTATTAGTGTGGAAAAAACACTTTTTGCACTTGTGATAGTGTTGAAAAACCACTTTTCGCACTTGTGTTAGTGTTGAAAAACCACTTTTCGCACTTGTGTTAGTGTTGAAAAACCACTTTTGCACTTGTATTAGTGTGGAAAAACCACTTTTCGCACTTGTGTTGGTGCAGGAAACCACTTTTGCACTTGTATTAGTGTGGAAAAACCACTTTTTGCACTTGTGATAGTGTTGAAAAACCACTTTTCGCACTTGTGTTAGTGTTGAAAAACCACTTTTCGCACTTGTGTTGGTGCAGGAAACCACTTTTGCACTTGTATTAGTGTGGAAAAAACACTTTTCGCACTTGTGTTAGTGTTGAAAAACCACTTTTCGCACTTGTGTTAGTGTGGAAAAACCACTTTTCGCACTTGTATTAGTGTGGAAAAACCACTTTTCGCACTTGTATTAGTGTGGAAAAACCAGTTTTTGCACTTGTGTTAGTGTTGAAAAACCACTTTTGCACTTGTATTCGTGTGGAAAAAACACTTTTTGCACTTGTGATAGTGTGGAAAAACCACTTTTGCACTTGTATTAGTGTGGAAAAACCACTTTTCGCACTTGTGTTAGTGTTGAAAAACCTCTTTTCGCACTTGTGTTGGTGTTGAAAAACCACTTTTCGCACTTGTGTTGGTGCAGGAAACCACTTTTGCACTTGTATTAGTGTGGAAAAAACACTTTTTGCACTTGTGATAGTGTTGAAAAACCACTTTTCGCACTTGTGTTAGTGTTGAAAAACCACTTTTCGCACTTGTGTTAGTGTTGAAAAACCACTTTTCGCACTTGTGTTAGTGTTGAAAAACCACTTTTGCACTTGTATTAGTGTGGAAAAACCACTTTTTGCACTTGTGTTAGTGTTGAAAAACCACTTTTGCACTTGTATTAGTGTGGAAAAACCACTTTTCGCACTTGTGTTAGTGTGGAAAAACCACTTTTCGCACTTGTGTTAGTGTTGAAAAACCACTTTTGCACTTGTATTAGTGTGGAAAAACCACTTTTTGCACTTGTGTTAGTGTTGAAAAACCACTTTTGCACTTGTATTAGTGTGGAAAAACCACTTTTCGCACTTGTGTTAGTGTTGAAAAACCACTCTTCGCACTTGTGTTAGTGTTGAAAAACCACTTTTCGCATTTGTGTTCGTGTTGAAAAACCACATTTCGCACTTGTGTTGGTGCAGGAAACCACTTTTGCACTTTTATTAGTGTGGAAAAACCACTTTTCGCACTTGTGTTAGTGTGGAAAAACCACTTTTTGCACTTGTGTTAGTGTTGAAAAACCACTTTTGCACTTGTATTAGTGTGGAAAAACCACTTTTCGCACTTGTGTTGGTGCAGGAAACCACTTTTGCACTTGTATTAGTGTGGAAAAACCACTTTTTGCACTTGTGATAGTGTTGAAAAACCACTTTTCGCACTTGTGTTAGTGTTGAAAAACCACTTTTCGCACTTGTGTTGGTGCAGGAAACCACTTTTGCACTTGTATTAGTGTGGAAAAAACACTTTTCGCACTTGTGTTAGTGTTGAAAAACCACTTTTCGCACTTGTGTTAGTGTGGAAAAACCACTTTTCGCACTTGTGTTAGTGTTGAAAAACCACTTTTGCACTTTTATTAGTGTGGAAAAAACACTTTTTGCACTTGTGATAGTGTTGAAAAACCACTTTTGCACTTGTATTAGTGTGGAAAAACCACTTTTCACACTTGTATTAGTGTTGAAAAACCACTTTTGCACTTGTGTTGGTGCAGGAAACCACTTTTGCACTTGTATTAGTGTGGAAAAACCACTTTTCGCACTTGTGTTAGTGTTGAAAAACCACTTTTCGCACTTGTGTTAGTGTTAAAAAACCACTTTTCGCACTTGTGTTGGTGCAGGAAACCACTTTTGCACTTGTATTAGTGTGGAAAAAACACTTTTTGCACTTGTGATAGTGTTGAAAAACCACTTTTCGCACTTGTGTTAGTGTTGAAAAACCACTTTTCGCATTTGTGTTAGTGTTAATAAACCACATTTCGCACTTGTGATGGTGCAGGAAACCACTTTTGCACTTGTATTAGTGTGGAAAAAACACTTTTCACACTTGTGTTAGTGTTGAAAAACCACTTTTCGCACTTGTGTTGGTGCAGGAAACCACTTTTGCACTTGTAATAGTGTGGAAAAACCACTTTTCGCACTTGTTAGTGTGGAAAAACCACTTTTGCACTTGTATTAGTGTGGAAAAAACACTTTTTGCACTTGTGATAGTGTTGAAAACCACTTTTGCACTTGTATTAGTGTGGAAAAACCACTTTTCGCACTTCTGTTAGTGTTGAAAAACCACTTTTGCACTTGTATTAGTGTGGAAAAAACACTTTTTGCACTTGTGATAGTGTTGAAAAACCACTTTTGCACTTGTATTAGTGTGGAAAAACCACTTTTCGCACTTGTGTTAGTGTTGAAAAACCACTTTTCGCACTTGTGATAGTGTTGAAAAACCACTTTTCGCACTTGTGTTGGTGCAGGTAACCACTTTTGCACTTGTATTAGTGTGGAAAAACCACTTTTTGCACTTGTGATAGTGTTGAAAAACCACTTTTCGCACTTGTGTTAGTGTTGAAAAACCACTTTTCACACTTGTGTTGGTGCAGGAAACCATTTTTGCACTTGTATTAGTGTGGAAAAAACACTTTTCGCACTTGTGTTAGTGTTGAAAAACCACTTTTCGCACTTGTGTTAGTGTGGAAAAACCCACTTTTCGCACTTGTTAGTGTTGAAAAACCACTTTTGCACTTTTATTAGTGTGGAAAAAACACTTTTCGCACTTGTGTTAGTGTTGAAAAACCACTTTTCGCACTTGTATTAGTGTGGAAAAACCACTTTTGCACTTGTATTAGTGTGGAAAAAACACTTTTTGCACTTGTGATAGTGTTGAAAAACCAATTTTGGTCCTTGTGTTAGTGTTGAAAACCCACTTTTCGCATTTCTGTTGGTGCAGGAAACCACTTTTGCACTTGTATTAGTGTGGAAAAACCACTTTTCGCACTTGTATTAGTGTGGAAAACCACTTTTTGCACTTGTGTTAGTGTTGAAAAACCACTTTTGCACTTGTATTCGTGTGGAAAAAACACTTTTTGCACTTGTGATAGTGTTGAAAAACCACTTTTGCACTTGTATTAGTGTGGAAAAACCACTTTTCGCACTTGTGTTAGTGTTGAAAAACCTCTTTTTGCACTTGTGTTGGTGTTGAAAAACCACTTTTCGCACTTGTGTTGGTGCAGGAAACCACTCTTCGCACTTGTGTTGGTGTTGAAAAACCACTTTTCGCACTTGTGTTAGTGTTGAAAAACCACTTTTGCACTTGTATTAGTGTGGAAAAACCACTTTTCGCACTTGTGTTAGTGTTGAAAAACCACTCTTCGCACTTGTGTTAGTGTTGAAAAACCACTTTTCGCATTTGTGTTCGTGTTGAAAAACCACATTTTGCACTTGTGTTGGTGCAGGAAACCACTTTTGCACTTGTATTAGTGTGGAAAAACCACTTTTCGCACTTGTGTTAGTGTGGAAAAACACTTTTCGCACTTGTTAGTGTTGAAAAACCACTTTTGCACTTTTATTAGTGTGGAAAAAACACTTTTCGCACTTGTGTTAGGTGTTGAAAAACCACTTTTCGCACTTGTATTAGTGTGGAAAAAACACTTTTCGCACTTGTGTTAGTGTTGAAAAACCACTTTTCACACTTGTGTTAGTGTGGAAAAACCACTTTTCGCACTTGTGTTAGTGTTGAAAAATCACTTTTGCACTTTTATAGTGTGGAAAAAACACTTTTTGCACTTGTGACAGTGTTGAAAAACCACTTTTGCACTTGTATTAGTGTGGAAAAAACCACTTTTCACACTTGTGTTAGTGTTGAAAAACCACTTTTCGCACTTGTGTTAGTGTGGAAAAACCACTTTTCGCACTTGTTAGTGATGAAAAACCACTTTTGCACTTTCATTAGTGTGGAAAAAACACTTTTCGCACTTGTGTTAGTGTTGAAAAACCACTTTTCGCACTTGTATTAGTGTGGAAAAACCACTTTTCGCACTGTGATAGTGTTGAAAAACCACTTTTGCACTTGTATTAGTGTGGAAAAAACACTTTTTGCACTTGTGATAGTGTTGAAAAACCACTTTTGCACTTGTATTAGTGTGGAAAAAACACTTTTTGCACTTGTGATAGTGTTGAAAAACCAATTTTCGTCCTTGTGTTAGTGTTGAAAACCCACTTTTCGCATTTGTGTTGGTGCAGGAAACCACTTTTGCACTTGTATTAGTGTGGAAAAACCACTTTTTGCACTTGTGTTAGTGTTGAAAAACCACTTTTGCACTTGTATTCGTGTGGAAAAAACACTTTTTGCACTTGTGATAGTGTTGAAAAACCACTTTTGCACTTGTATTAGTGTGGAAAAACCACTTTTTGCACTTGTGTTGGTGTTGAAAAACCACTTTTCGCACTTGTGTTGGTGCAGGAAACCACTCTTCGCACTTGTGTTGGTGTTGAAAAACCACTTTTCGCACTTGTGTTGGTGTTGAAAAACCACTTTTCGCACTTGTGTTGGTGCAGGAAACCACTTTTGCACTTGTATTAGTGTGGAAAAATCACTTTTCGCACTTGTGTTAGTGTTGAAAAACCACTTTTGCACTTGTATTAGTGTGGAAAAACCACTTTTCGCGCTTGTGTTAATGTTGAAAAACCACTTTTCGCACTTGTGTTAGTGTGGAAAACCACTTTTGCACTTGTATTAGTGTGGAAAAACCACTTTTCGCACTTGTGTTAGTGTTGAAAAACCACTCTTCGCACTTGTGTTAGTGTTGAAAAACCACTTTTCGCATTTGTGTTCGTGTTGAAAAACCACATTTTGCACTTGTGTTGGTGCAGGAAACCACTTTTGCACTTGTATTAGTGTGGAAAAACCACTTTTCGCACTTGTGTTAGTGTGGAAAAACCACTTTTCGCACTTGTTAGTGTTGAAAAACCACTTTTGCACTTTTATTAGTGTGGAAAAAACACTTTTCCGCACTTGTGTTAGTGTTGAAAAACCACTTTTCGCACTTGTATTAGTGTGGAAAAAACACTTTCGCACTTGTGTTAGTGTTGAAAACCACTTTTCACACTTGTGTTAGTGTGGAAAAACCACTTTCGCACTTGTGTTAGTGTTGAAAAATCACTTTTGCACTTTTATTAGTGTGGAAAAAACACTTTTTGCACTTGTGACAGTGTTGAAAAACCACTTTTGCACTTGTATTAGTGTGGAAAAACCACTTTTCACACTTGTGTTAGTGTTGAAAAACCACTTTTCGCACTTGTGTTAGTGTGGAAAAACCACTTTTCGCACTTGTTAGTGATGAAAAACCACTTTTGCACTTTCATTAGTGTGGAAAAAACACTTTTCGCACTTGTGTTAGTGTTGAAAAACCACTTTTCGCACTTGTATTAGTGTGGAAAAACCACTTTTCGCACTTGTGATAGTGTTGAAAAACCACTTTTGCACTTGTATTAGTGTGGAAAAAACACTTTTTGCACTTGTGATAGTGTTGAAAAACCACTTTTGCACTTGTATTAGTGTGGAAAAAACACTTTTTGCACTTGTGATAGTGTTGAAAAACCAATTTTCGTCCTTGTGTTAGTGTTGAAAACCCACTTTTCGCATTTGTGTTGGTGCAGGAAACCACTTTTGCACTTGTATTAGTGTGGAAAAACCACTTTTTGCACTTGTGTTAGTGTTGAAAAACCACTTTTGCACTTGTATTCGTGTGGAAAAAACACTTTTTGCACTTGTGATAGTGTTGAAAAACCACTTTTGCACTTGTATTAGTGTGGAAAAACCACTTTTTGCACTTGTGTTGGTGTTGAAAAACCACTTTTCGCACTTGTGTTGGTGCAGGAAACCACTCTTCGCACTTGTGTTGGTGTTGAAAAACCACTTTTCGCACTTGTGTTGGTGTTGAAAAACCACTTTTCGCACTTGTGTTGGTGCAGGAAACCACTTTTGCACTTGTATTAGTGTGGAAAAATCACTTTTCGCACTTGTGTTAGTGTGAAAAACCACTTTTGCACTTGTAGTAGTGTGGAAAAACCACTTT
>NC_136263.1:180024936-180170518 GCF_964187855.1 Myxine glutinosa | reverse complement strand
CTCTTCTTCTTCTCAGCACTGCACTTGCCACTCACTTTCTTAGGCCCATGGTTAAAACTAAGGAAATTTTCCGAAATAACCAAAATGCGGAAAAAAAAATGCAGCGCTGTACGACAGAGATACGTACTGTACTTGCACGGCAAGATAACCACGTGACCAGAACCCACCTGGCGGCGTGAACTCGAAATAACCAAAATGCGAAAAAAAAATGCAGCGCTATACGACAGAGATACGTTACTGTACTTGAACGGCAAGATAACCACGTGACCAGAACCCACCTGGCGGCGTGAACTCGAAATAACCAAAATGCGAAAAAAAAATGCAGCGCTATACGACAGAGATACGTACTGTACGTGCACGGCAAGATAACCACGTGACCAGAACCCACCTGGCGGCGTGAACTCGAAATAACCAAAATGCGAAAAAAAAAAAATGCAGCGCTATACGACAGAGATACGTACTGTACGTGCACGGCAAGATAACCACGTGACCAGAACCCACCTGGCGGCGTGAACTCGAAATAACCAAAATGCGAAAAAAAAAATGCAGCGCTATACGACAGAGATACGTACTGTACGTGCACGGCAATATAACCACGTGACCGGAACCCACCTGGCGGCGTAAACTCAAAATAACCGAAATGCGAAAACTAAAATGCAGCGCTATACGACAGAGATACTGTACTTGAACGGCAAGATAACCACGTGACCGGGTGGCGAAAGCTCGTTACTCGGATCTCGGCTCGCATCTCAAAGCAATAAACCGCCGGAGCGACGGCTCGTATCTCGAAAAACTCGTAAGTTGGGGCACTCGTAAGTCAAGGTTCCACTGTATATATATATATATATATACACACACACACACACAACACACATGGGGAGCATGCTTGCACACTGCAAGCAACTCCTCCAGTGCATCCGATGTGCAGTGCAGACATAATAGATTTAAGCTCTATACATTTGGTGATGTGGATGGTGTGAGAGGTTTATATTCAAGAGCACGAGGTTGCAATAATATGCAGGCAAAAAGACAAACTAAAAACGTTACATAAACATAATTGCCTTAATCAAACAATGACGAAAAAAATGGCAAGTAATGTGACCCAAAATGCAGTATAATTAATTATGCAAGATTTAAAGTGTGCTCTCATTACTACAATTACTTAGTCATTAACAAATTGCTAGTTATTAAAATTACTTCGTTATGAGCAATGTTTAATTGCTTCCTTTCTTAAGTATAAAGTCCAGTCTTCTTCAGCTGTTTTAAAATCCCATTGTGGTTACATTCTGGAAGCAAGCAGCTGAATAACTCAACTAAATCAAAATTAGTGATTAGAATTAGCTATTTATTGAAAGGTTTACAGCTGGAGTAATTTTTATGTAAATACAGTTAAAATATATAAAATAAGAGGAGCTTGTTACCGTTGCCTAGCAACCAGTTCCATTTATTTGTCCATTGTCTTGGGTCAAGTGACCTGCAGTGAACAGACTGAGGCTGCACTGGCTGACTTTTATTACCTCCGCCACTGAAGGTGGGTGCAGGTTACGTTTTCACCCCTGTCTGTTTTTCTGTCAGTTTGTTTGTGAACAAAATATCGACCAAGTTGTCGACGGATTTCAGACGACATTGGGTGGAGGGGTTGCGTATGCCACAAGAATGAAACGATTACGTTTTGGTGAAGTTGCACATCCAGATTTGGATCAGAATTTTTTTTGTGATTCTTCACCATTGAGACCTATTGGCTTTGAGTTGTATCAGTATACAAAATTTCATTTTTCTTACCCACCGAGAAGGTACAAAACATTTATGTCAGTGATTCAGTAGTTTGGAAGAGCTATACGTATTAGATATATAGACGTGTCAGGTATCATGAGTCATTGGTGCAGACAAGGGAGGTAATGAATGAAGGTCACATGGCATTCACTTCAAGGTTCGACATATTTTTGAATTTCTTTTCATCTCTACTGTCCTTAAATTCCACCGCTCATGGCTTTTGTATTTGTACATCATGGGCAATATCCCTGCAGATCAAACGAATCGCAGTGATTCCCGCGGAATTCCAAGCGACACGTGTCTGTACTGCAGGTAAAGCCATTAGCGCGTTACTGAGCAAACTTTACATAAATTCCCTGCTCTCACACCGCAGACACTTGCGTGACCTTTCAAGATCAACTGAACCGAAGAGCTCGATGAAAGACAATGATCACAATGTTAGAAACGTTGACAACGATTGTTACGACATTATTTCCTCCAATTATCAACTCTGTGCGACAAGAGGTAGTGAAGAGGATTAGCACGCCCTACCTCTGATTTGTCCAGTCTAAGTTGGATTCTCGATCTGACTACAAATGGTCCATTTGGTGCATCACAGGTAGAGCGTCGGATCAGAAAGTGCATAGTCCCCCTGGGTGGACGTTATATATCCCATGGTGACCTTAATGAAGAGCAGGTGAGTTATCGCGGCCAAACTCAACATGTTAAAAACTCCTGCCCAAATCACCTCCAGTCTAACGCCAAGCCTGGCCAACCAGTTCGTGAAAGACTTCGGCCAAAAAGATTCTCTGGAATGATTGTTACCTTTATAGTAGTAGTAGTAGTAGTAGTAGTAGTAGTAGTAGTAGTAGTAGTAGTAGTAGTAGTAGTAGTAGTAGTAGTAGTAGTAGTAGTAGTAGTAGTAGTAGTAGTAGTAGTAGTAGTAGTAGTAGTAGTAGTAGTAGTAGTAGTAGTAGTAGTTGTTGTTGTTGTT
The DNA here is from genome assembly GCF_964187855.1 of Myxine glutinosa. NCBI lineage: Eukaryota > Metazoa > Chordata > Myxini > Myxiniformes > Myxinidae > Myxine > Myxine glutinosa. The sequence goes on along the minus strand of NC_136263.1, from coordinate 180,167,772 downwards.
GTTGTATAAGTATTGTTGTCCCATTAAGTACTCTCGTTACAATTTTCCTTCAACTGTTTCATAGATGTTGCAATTATCGTTTCAGTTTCTCCAAACGTTTTCATATCTTTTTACCTAATGCACCTCTTTCTATATCATAAAGCAAGGAGATCAATATGTCCGTAGCTGGACACATAAACAAAGGGTGGTGATCCATGGCTGGATACCAACAGACAATGCAATAAATGATCTTTCGAAACTTTATTTTCTTTCAAAAACATGTTGACAGTTTTTCTAACATGTCCATTAGTAGAAGTTTTAACCTTTTACAAGTTTGATTTAACATTTTTAAAGTTTGATTTAACGTTTTAAAAGTTTGATTTAACGTTTTAAAAGTTTGATTTGTTTTTTAAAGTTTGATTTAACCTTTTAAAAGTTTGAGTTGTTTTTAAAAGTTTGATCTGTTTTTAAACGTTTCATTTAACCTTTTAAAAGTTTGATTTAACCTTTAAAAAGTTTGATTTAACCTTTTAAAGGTTTGATCTGTTTTTAAACGTTTCATTTAACCTTTTAAAAGTTTGATTTAACCTTTAAAAAGTTTGATTTAACCTTTTAAAGGTTTGATTTGTTTTTAACAGTTTGATTTGTTTTTAAAAGTTGATTTAACCTATTAAAAGTTTGATTTGTTTTTAAACGTTTGATTTGTTTTCAAAAGTTTGATTTGTTCTTAAAAGTTTGATTTGTTTTTAAACGTTCGATTTGTTTTTATAAGTTGATTTAACCTTTTAAAAGTTTGATTTGTTTTTAAACGTTTGATTTGTTTTTTAAAGTTTGATTTGTTTTTGAACGTTTGATTTGTTTTTATAAGTTGATTTAACCTTTTAAAAGTTTGATTTGTTTTTAAACGTTTGATTTGTTTTTAAACGTTTGATTTGTTTTTAAACGTTTGATTTGTTTTTAAAAGTTGGATTTCTTTGTAAACGTTTGATTTAACCCTTGAGAATCCGCTTTAGAAGCTTGCTTTGTCTTTAAAAGTTTGATGTGTTTGTAAACGTTTGATTTAACCTTTAAGAAGTTTGCTTTGTTTTTATACGTTTGATTTGTTTTTAAAAGTTTATTTAACCTTTTTAAAGTTGGATTTAACCTTTTTACCTCCCCCCCCAACACGCCTCCTCCCCCCAAGCCCTCTCCCTCCCGCAGATCTCCCGATGTCCCTGCTCTCAAATGTTGTGTTTGTGTGCTTTCCCTTCTCTCCCCATCTTGTCTACCCCTCCCCTTATTATATATTTTGTGTGTCTGTTTGATTTTTTTTTGTGTGATAAATGTTAGCTCTTTCACGAGCCTCGATCCTGTATACAAAAAAATAAAAATAATAAAAACGTTTGATTTCACCTTTTAGAAGTTTGATTTGTTTCTAAACGTTTGATTTAACGTTTTTAAAGTTTGATTTGTTTCTAAAAGTTTGATTTGTTTTTAAACGTTTGATTTAACCTTTTAAAAGTTTGATTCCCCCTCTATGCTGTTGTATGGGATGATATGATGGCCGAGAGGTATTCACACTTGCATCGAAGCTGTCGAGCCTTGGTTAGAATCCCGACACGTCTATCCCGACACCCTCCTGGTGTTTCACAAACCTTCATCAATGTGTCCAGTCAACTGCTTTGGCAGAGGCGACATTCGATAACACAGAGTATGGTACAATATATCTGCTGCATTTGGTTATTAAGTTACTGATAAACCTTCATACAATGAAATAATTAAATATGATTAAAGTCAAATATTTCTCTCTTTAGTTTGGCCGTGGTCTCTATTACCAGTATGTAGTTTACAAAGATAGGAAATAGACTTCCAAAACGTTCTTTACTTTCATGCTTGCAAATATGGGTGGTCTCGATCGAAAATGAAGTTCCAGTTTCCCAGTGAAGGGAAATGAAGTTCCAGTTGTTTCCTGTTTTTTTCAAAATTTCTTTGTAAATGTTTATATTGTAGCGGTTACCGGAAGCATGGCACAATTACCGTGCACCGGCCGATGACGCAACCGGCGAGCGGTCACGTGTCCGGACTCGCCCGGGCGTGTCCAGACTTGCCCTCTCGGGCGAACACTTGCATACCACGCCCCGTCGAGAGGCGTGACTTACCTATTTTGCATACCACGCCCCGCCTGAGAGGCGTGGCTTTTGTGTGTTCAGTTTGCGTTATAAATTGCCGCCCGTTCGAGGGGCGGATTCAGTGTGCTTTTGAGTTCTTTGGTTTTGAGCTAAATAAATAGCTCGGTGAAACTTCGTTCCTGTGTCGTCCATTTTGTCTGGCTTTATCGTGAGAGCACAGCTCCCACAATTGGTGACCCTTTTCTACGAACATGGCGATGGAGTCAGCTGTAGCTTTGAAGCTCCCGGGCTTTTGGGAATCTCACGCGGCCGTTTGGTTTGCTCAAGCGGCTTCTCAATTCGCCCTGCGGAACATCACAGAGGACACGATGCGCTACCACCATGTGGTCTCTGCGCTCACCGCCTCCTCCGCTGCCCGGGTTCTGAGCTTCCTCCAGCACTCGCCGAACGCCGACAAATACGGCGTGCTCAAAGGCCTACTCCTCGGTGTGTTAGGACTCACGGAGACCGAACACGCACGACAACTACTACACCTCCCGGAGCTGGGCGAGGCCCGTCCATCCGAAAGCATGGACCACATGCTTGCTCTTCTCGGTGACCACAGCCCGGACTTCCTCTTCCACGAGCTATTCCTCCAGCGGCTACCCGGGCAGGTATGGTTAGCTTTGGCTAAGTCGCCCATCACGGACCCTCGCACCCTGGCCAAGGAGGGGCGATAATTTTTTCTCGGCCAGGCGACACGTCGGAGCGGCTGCCTGGGACCCTGGGCCGACCGAGGCAACGCCCGCGCCACGACCGGCGCCTCTACCGGCATGGCAACAGCTGGCCTTCTTCAGCCGACAGCTTCGCCCTAACAAGCGCAAGTATAGCGCTTTCGACCGCGAGCTCCTCGGTCTTTACCTGGCCATTCGCCACTTCCGCCATCTTTTGGAGGGCAGCCCGTTCACGGCGTTTGTGGACCACAAACCCCTGGTCTTCGCCATGGCCAAGGTTACGGAGCCGTGGTCGGCCCACCAGCAGCGCCACCTCTCTGCCGTGTCCGAATTTACAACGGACATCCGGCACGTTGCAGGCAAGGACAACGCTGTGGCTGATTGCCTCTCCCGGTCCGGCACGAACGCCGTCCACCTGGGTGTGGACTTCGCCCGCATGGCGGCCGACCAGACCGCCGATCCCACGGTGCAAGCCCCCCGGACAGTGGACACAGGCCTGCGGTTGGCCGACGTCCCCTTCAAGGACACAGGCACAGTTCTCCTGTGCGACGTTTCCCTGGGCCAACCTCGCCCCATCGTGCCCACCGGATGGCAGCGGCACATTTTTGACGCCCTTCACGGCCTTTCCCACCCGGGCCGGAAGGCATCACAGAAGCTTGTGGCAGCAAAGTTCGTCTGGCACGGGCTCCGCAAGGACGTCCGCGACTGGGCCAATGCCTGTCGCCTGCCAGAGCGCGAAGGTCCACCGGCACACCCAGGCCCCGTTGGCACCATTCGACGTGCCCGCGCGGCGCTTTGACCATGTCAATGTGGACCTGGTGGGACCACCTCCCTCCTCGCGGGGCTTCACCCACCTCCTCACGATGGTGGGCAGGACCACCAGGTGGCCGGAGGCCGTCCCGCTGGCATCAACAACATCCGCCGACATGGCGCAGGCCTTCATTGGCACTTGGATTGCCCGTTTCGGCCCGCCCTCGGACATGTCCTCCGACAGAGGCCCGCAATTCACCTCCGAGCTTTGGGGCGCGGTCGCCCAGGCCTTTGGGGTCAAGCTTCACCGTACCACGGCCTACCACCCCCAAGCCAACGGCTTGTGCGAGCGGTTCCACTGCTCAATGAAGGCCGCTCTCAGAGCCAGCCTCCAGGACGACGGTTGGGCCGACAGGCTCCCGTGGGTCCTATTGGGCCTCTGAACGGCCCCCAAAGAGGACCTCCAGGCTTCCACCGCCGAGCTGGTCTACGGCCAGCCACTGCGCGTGCCGGGCGATTTCATCCCTGACGCCACCGGCCCCTGGTCCGCGGCTCGCCAACGCTCGGACCGCCAGGAGGCCGCCAGGAGATTTGCCCCCGTGCCCACATCCCACCACGGCTGCCCCCAACCCCACGTCCACCCAGCACTTCACACTGCGAAGTACGTTTTTATCTGGCACGACGCACACCGGGGACCGCTCCGGCCGCCGTACGATGGGCCTTTCCGGGTCCTGCAGAGGGACGACAAGTCAATCATCATCGACATCGACGGCAAGCCGGACCGCATCTCCGTGGACCGCCTCAAGCCGGCCCATTTGGACCTCGACCAACCTCCACGGTTGGCCCTTCCTCCACGACGGGGCCGTCCCCCGTCAACCAAGCCCCCCGCCCGACCATCCACCGCCACGCTGCCGACCACCCCCACACGAATCACCAGGGGTCGTTTCGGCCGGGTCATCAGGACCCCCCTCAAACTGACTCTCCCGGTGCAGGTTAATTCTGGGGGGGGGGGGCGCATGTAGCGGTTACCGGAAGCATGACACAATTACCGTGCACCGGCCGATGACGCAACCGGCGAGCGGTCACGTGTCCGGCCTCGCCCGGGCGTGTCCAGACGTGCCCTCTCGGGCGAACACTCGCCTTGCATACCATGCCCCGTCGAGAGGCGTGACTTACTCCTCAGTCACATTTGCTCTACGGCTAGGATACGGCGGCCGTACCCCCCCTAAATTGACAAACGTGCGGCGGCTGCAGAGTTTCTGAGGTGGCCTCAGGGTGACCCTAGGGCATATGGCTATCTTTTACAGGCGGTAGGGGTCGCCGTGGAATTATAGCGCGGAGTTATAACTTTTTTCATTTCTAGGTTGGCCGTAGCAATTCGACAAGCCGTAGCCATGACAACTGTAAGTGCTGTTATACATACTAGGGCATGCCCGTACTATATATATATCTAAAATTATATCCCCCCCCCCCCCTCTATGTACATGAAATGGTTTGGTCCATTCGCAAAGCCAAAGCGAACGGCTTGCGAGTACGGTGATAATCCCCTCCCCCCTCTATTTACATGGAATGGTTTGGTCCAAAGCGAACGGCTTGCGAGTACGGTGACAATCCCCTCCCCCCTCTATTTACATGGAATGGTTTGGTCCAAAGCGAACGGCTTGCGAGTACGGTGACAATCCCCCCCCCCCCTCTATTTACATGAAATGGTTTGGTCCAAAGTGAACGGCTTGCGGAGTTTGGTAAAGAAATCGCCATAGCGTGCACAAACGCGCAGGAAAGCGAAAGAATCGCAAATTAGTTTTAATTAGTTTTCAAACATAGTTTAACGCCAACATAGTTTGCCAACGTGAAATAAATGAATACGCTCTCAAATGTGCCGCCCGAGGCAGAGTCTGTTCGCCACGTTCGGCACACGTGATAGCTCGCTGCTCTCTGATTGGTTGAATCGTTTTTTGGACATAGCTCGCTAACTACTTGTCCGATTAATATGAAACCTTGAAAAGGCACATCCTCGGGTCCCCAGCAATATACCTGGCAAGTTTAAAGTATATCGGACCCGTGGTTGTCGAGAAACAGCGGTCACAGACAGACACACAGAGATTACTGGCATTATAGATAGATGAAAAAGAACTGGTATATATACCCACTCGTTACCGTCCGTCTGGCCGCACGTTCGCCTTAGGGATACCTTGCGTCTGCCTTGAAAATTATATGGCCGCCGCAGGGACGCCCTAAGGTCACCGTGCGATATCAAATCAAAGACCGTATGGCACCCCCACGTTTTCGGTCTCCACAATTTCTAAATACCCCGTGCGGCTACCCGAAAAATAAAAACATATGTGACTGCTACATTGTGTGACCGTGGAAATACTGCGGCCGCCCTATAATTGCTAGTGGCCGTAGATTTTTTAGACCCGACGGCCGCCGAGCCAAATGTGACTGAAGCATTACCTATTTTGCATACCACGCCCCGCCTGAGAGGCGTGGCTTTTATGTGTTCAGTTTGCGTTATAAATTGCCGCCTGTTCGAGGGACGGATTCAGTGTGCTTTTGAGTTCTTTGGTTTTGAGCTAAATAAATAGCTCGGTGAAACTTCGTTCCTGTGTCGTCCATTTTGTCTGGCTTTATCGTGAGCACAGCTCCCACAATATAGATGTTGATGTTTAACATTTTGACAGTGAAAAAAGAAGGAGCTAAAAGAGGAGCTTGTAAATACAAAATAAAACACGAGTAGACAATGGACAAGCAGTTATTGGGGGACAGGATTTAAACCTGTATTGATATCATCAGCCAAGGGTTCTAACTTGCCAAGTCATACATCCAATTCGAATTCATTCTCTCTCTCTCTCTCTCTCTCTCTCTCTCTCTTTCTCTCTCTTTCTCTCTCTTTCGATATAAGATGCTCTTTCGCAGAAAATGAAATGCCCAACCCCAAAATAATTAATCCAAATGAGCACGCATCCTTCATTATGGCTAATTAATGCATATATGGCGTATGCGGACTATCAATATGGCGACGCTGCGACGTGCGACAAGGTGACATGACCCCCCAACACACTCTGCACAAGCACAGCCAAGGTAACACCACGTTGTACTCCCACAAGCCCAGGACATGCCCCGTCCCGCTGTGCCGGTCATGCTGTCGCCAGCGGGGATGTCTGCACGGTCACGCAGGTCGCGGCTTGCTGTTCACTGGACCGCAGAGCAACCAAAACGACTTCCAACATGATTTGTTTTCTCTTTCTACTAAAGGTTTGTGGTATTTGAATTGTTTAGTTGTTCAAAAAAATACGTATAAATATGTATATGCACACACAAAGTCGAGGCTCATGGAAGAGCATTAACCTGACAAATGGAGGAAATGCAACGTAAAGACAGTCGGACAAGTGGACATAACGATAATTGGAATGATGATGGGAATGAGGAAATTGTTAAAGGGAAGGAATATAGTAACCAGCGACGAAGAGTGCCTAACACTAATAGTAAGAGCTTGGATAGACGAAGGTTGATGGGGGTAAGAAAGATCCCGAGTAGAGATAAACGATGACAATAGATGTCATCCTCCATCTGATGAAATTATCTTATAAATACTCTTTCTACACAAGATGCTGATATAATACACTTCAAATGTACAAATGTTGTTGCTTCCCTTTAATTATTGTTTGCTTTCTTTGCTTATAAACCGATCAACCTCCACGGTTGGCCCTTCCTCCGTGAGAATGTCATAAATGCTGCATCAACCAATGGCGGAGCGCTTCTTTGTTTGCTCCTCTCTTTAGAACTCCGTCTACTATTGGCACTCGTATTATATCTGGAAGGCAATTTATACCGGTAAGGGGCTCAATGAGCCGGCTGTTTCGCCTGGGTGCACGTTCAATATCTCATAGCATATATTGCAAGACTCTGGCCGTTCCTCAGCACAGAAGCAGAGAGGGGGAATAGAGGGAGAGAGAGGGAAAGAGAGAGGGGGAGGGAGAGTGAGAGAGGCATAGAGTGAGAGAGCGTGAGAAAGAGAGAGGGGATAGAGGGAGAGAGAGGGAAAGAGAGAGTGGTAGAAAGGGTATGAGAGAGGGAGAGTGAGAGAGGGATAGAGTGAGAGAGAGAGAGGGATAGAGTGAGAGAGGGAGAGTGAGAGAGGGATAGAGTGAGAGAGGGATAGAGTGAGAGTGAGAGAGGGATAGAGTGAGAGAGAGAGAGGGATAGAGAGAGAGAGAGAGAGAGAGAGCATCACCCTGCAATTGTTAGTGTGGTGTAAAATTAAGGCAAAGATTGAATTTCACTCCAATAAACAAGGGCCTGATCCCTAAAAACGACTTTATACAAGGTTGATTATACACTACGTGTAGTTGTGCAATCATCTGGATGTGCAACTCTTTGAATGGTTGAGAGAAAGGTCTAGGGTGAGGAAGGTGGCGGGTGGAAAGCCGAGACAATAAATGACGTCATAGTTCCAAAGTGAAGTTTCATATCAGTTGGAGAAGCCAATACTAGTCATTTATTGTCATAAAGAAAATGTATTTTTAGACAAACATATACTTTATTATAATACCAATTATTGGCTCATTGAATTAAGAGTGAGGGGAAATTGAGGGTAGAAGGTATAAACGACCATGTGAGGGCGGTGGGGGACAACAGGTGGACCGAACAGGGTGATGAACGAACAAAAGAAGGAGAGAGTGATGAGGGAACCCGAAGGAAACACCAACAAGCAGGTAGATGGGAAGAGGTAGGAGAGGTATTAAATAGAAAAGCTGATGGGTAGAGATGGAGAATGACCTCAGATAGGGGTTTACCACCCACTTGAAGACCTGGAAGGAATAGCACGATCAAACAGCTTGAGGAAGAATATTCCACAAACGACAAGTTATCCATTGTGACGTCACCACATGATTTTTGTGCTCTACGTTTATCCCACAAAAGTCCGACAGACAATCGTGTACTTTTACCGCCGCCTCGTGGCAACAAGGAGCAACTACTTACATTTACAAACAACATCGGGCCAGCAACTGTGATCGAACTTAATTATTTCAAGGGGTCGTAAAATGTGAAAAGAGTTTGTGTAATGGGAACATTAATTTGAAAAAAAATGGAAAGGAATTGAGTGAAATAAACATATTCAACGAGAGGGACAATTCCTTTGCGATACATGCCTCCCGCCGCTCCCGATGGATGTTCTTGTTCCAAGCAAAAAGGGCATTGATGTTCCTGTTCCAAGAATATGGATTTCACCGAAAGATTGGCGAAACATCTCGAAACTTGTTCTGTAACTCTCACCTCGCTGACCTGACGGACCAATTAGTCGTCACGTCCCTTGCTGCTAGAAAGTAGAGGGGGAGCGGAGGGGGAGCGAAGGAGGGGAGGAGGGGAGTGGAGGGGAGTGGAGGGGGAGCGGAGGGGGAGCGAAGGAGGGGAGGAGGGGAGGGAAGCGGAGGGGGAGGCGAGGGGCAGGGGTGGAAGAGGGGAGTGGGAGGGAAGGGGAGAGGATGTGGAGGGGGAAGGAGGAGAGAAAGGGGAAAGGGTAGAGAAAGGGGGAGGAGGGAGTTTGTTTTTTTTGTACACTAAGTCGAGGCTCTTGTAAGAGCTAAGACATAGAACATATAATAAAGGCAGCAGGAGACAAGAGGGAGAGAGAGAGGAAACACAACAACAGTAGTGAACAGGGACATCAGGAGATCTGTGGAGGGTAGAGGGCTGGGGCGGGGTACACGGGATAAACACTACAAGGACTTTCAGATATATTGCATATACATCTTATGATGGGGTGGGAGGACTTTAACAGGCCCTTTCAGATTGGGGGTGGGGGAGAAGGGAGGTAGGACAAATTTACCCATGCAAACAGTGCTTTAACCTCAGCATTGTTCAAGTAAATAAGCAAATTGTAATACCCTCTGCCACCGCCAACAGGTGGTGCAACACTGTACACATTCACAAAGATCATTTACGCCCCCTCCGCCCCCCTACACCGGCGAGGGAGGCCGCGGCCACATAGCCTATGTAACCCTCCACACAAAGCTGTATTTATACCCTGAGTTTGGAGTTTGTAACGTAAATGATGTGGCCGTGCATAAGGAACAAAGGCAGACAGATAAAAAGCCACAGAGACATTGGCAGTTATAGACATAGAAAGCCATGTAGCCTACTAAGATTTATTTGAATATGCTGAAAGACAAAGGAAAAAAGTACAGAAAACCACAGGTGGGATGGACGGACAATGAGCAAGCCTGGTCCAGGTCTCTGGGCTGTGGATGTGTGATTGTCCAGGTCTCTGCTTGTCCAGCAAGCCTGGTCCAGGTCTCTGGGCTGTGGATGTGTGATTGTCCAGGTCTCTGCTTGTCCAGCAAGCCTGGTCCAGGTCTCTGGGCTGTGGATGTGTGATTGTCCAGGTCTCTGCTTGTCCAGCAAGCCTGGTCCAGGTCTCTGGGCTGTGGATGTGTGATTGCCCAGGTCTCTGCTTGTCCAGCAAGCCTGGTCCAGGTCTCTGGGCTGTGGATGTGTGATTGTCCAGGTCTCTGCTTGTCCAGCAAGCCTGGTCCAGGTCTCTGGGCTGTGGATGTGTGATTGTCCAGGTCTCTGCTTGTCCAGCAAGCCTGGTCCAGGTCTCTGGGCTGTGGATGTGATTGTCCCCTCTGCCAACTTCTTTCCCGGTCATTTTTGTTGCGTTTTTGCTGTTTATTTTGTTCTCTGTGTTTGCTGTGAGCCCCAAGTTCGGTTTTGTTTTAATTAAAATCCGTGCCAATTTGAGTATTTGTCTAATTTTTCGTACCTGATTATTTGAGGCCTACCTTTTTCTAGTTTGAGTCCTCAGTCGCTTTTTATTGTCTTTTCTTTCTACCACCTTCAGCCCTCTTGTTTCCTCCTCAATCCCCTCAACTCTCCTTCATTTCCTCCCAGTTATACACAGTTTATTGTCTTCAATAAATAAAAATAATAATAATTTCAATTCCCTTACCTTCAACCATACAACTCCTGGACCACCCTACTTCCTGCTCTCTCCAACTACAATTTTTGCCATTTTCCACTCGACATTCCCATTGTTATCGTGAACGTTTTCATCACACAGCGAAACTTTCTTTTCTTCAACCTGTTGCTTTTCTCCTTTTCTACCTAACCATCAGAAAATAAATAGATAAATAAAACAATTGACAAAAGGTTTTGCTCCCACCGGACCAACCATCTACGGTACTTATATACACCACAACTAACCTACATGGCATTCACGGTGCTTTTTGCAATGGTCACACTTCCTCTTTCTCCCGTGTTGAATTCTCTATTTTACTACAATTCACTGTTCTTCTGCTTCTTCAAAAGTTTCCAAATAAATCCTTCTATCATTACAACACGTACAGCTCTTCCTTTCTACAATCTCTCTCTCCGCTCGCCTTCATTCCACCCTCCTCTGATGTTTCCAAACGTATATCTGGCTTGGAAATTTTCATTAATCGTACAAAACTTTAAAGACATTCAAAACTTCCATCTCACTCCTCCCCTTCAAAACTCCACCCACACCCCTCCCCTTAAAAAAAACTCCCCCCTCACCCCTCCCCTTCTAAACACCCCTCACCGCTCCCCTTCAAAACTCCACCCTCACCCCTCCCCTTTAAAAACTCCCCTCACTCCTTCCCTTCAAATCTCCCACCTCACTCCTCCCCTTTAAAAACTCCCCTCACCCCTCCCCTTCAAAACTCCACCCTCACCCCTCTCCTTCAAAACTCCACCCTCACCCCTGCCCTTTAAAAACTCCCCTCCTCACCCCTCCCCTTCGAAACTACATCCTCACCCCTCCCATTTAAAAACTACCCTCACTCCTCCCCTTCAAATCCCCCACCTCACCCCTCCCCTTTAAAAACTCCCTCCTCACCCCTCCTCTTCAAAATTACTCCTTACTCCTCCCTTTCATAACTCCCCCTTGACTCCTTTCCTTCAAATCTCCAACCTCATCCCTCCCCTACAAATCTTCCCCTCACTCCTCCCCTTTACAAACTCCCCCCTCACCCCTCCTCTTCAAAACTCCTCCTCACCCTACCCCTTCCCTCACCCCTCCCTTTCATAACTCCCCCTTGACTCCTCCCCTTCAAAACTCCCCTCACCCCTCCCCTTTAAAAACTCCCCTCACTCCTCCCCTTTAAAAACTCCCCTCACCCCTCCCCTTCAAATCGCCCACCTCACCCCTCCCCTTTAAAAACTCCTCCTCACCCCTCCTCTTCAAAATTCCCCCTCACCCCACCCCTTCAAAATTCCCCCTCATCCCTCCCTTTCATAACTCCCCCCTGACTCCTCCCCTTAAAAACTCCACTTTCATCCCTCCTCTGCAAATCTGCTCCTAGCCTCGCCCCTTCAAATCTCCGCCCTCACTCCTCCCCTTCAAAACTATCCCCTGACTCCTGCCCTTCAAAACTTCCCCTCACCCCTCCCCTTAAAAACTCCATCCTCACACCTCCCCTTCAAATCAACTCCTTCCTCCTCCCTTTCAAAACTCCCCTCTCATCCCTCACCTTAAAATCTCACACCTCACTCCTCTCCTTCAAATCTCCCCTCTCACCCCTTCACCTCAAATTTGCTTCTTCCCTCCTCCACAAAGCTGTATCCTCCAAATTCCCTCTCTTTACCAACTCATTCCTCCAACCTCCTCCAATCTTCACCTTCGCTCTGCCCTCCTCAAATTACTCCTCAATGTCCCTCATCCCATCACCATCTAGCATTTTGTCTTCCTCATCCTGTCCTCTCGCCTAACTCTTCTGCAATCTCTGACACACTATCAACAGCTCTCCCTACCTCCCCCTCTCACCCTTCATCTTACCCTACCCCTCCCCTCCCCTGTCCTGTATCCGATGCTCCCCCTCCCTCTTCATTAACGGTATGGACCTCAAACATCCGGGGCCTTCGCTCAAACCTCATTGATCTCTCCATTCAGGTTGCTTCTGACAATCCAGACTTGATCTGCTTAACAGAAACTTTCCTCCTTCAAGATGTCTCTGATTCCTTAATATCTCTTCCAGGTTACTCCCTCCTCCGGTACGATAGACCTGAGCCTCGTCCTGGTGGTGGGGTGGCTATCTTGATCAAAACCTATCTTCCTCACTCTCCTTGCACTGCCCTCTCTCCACCCCACCCCCAGGAGTACCTCTGGCTTCGACTTCCTCTCCGCTCCCACCTTTTGTTCATATGTGTTCTGCACCGTCCTCCAAACAGTGATGACCAAAAATATTGGCACCCTTGCACTGTTTTCCAAATAACTCACAATGTTTTCGAAAAATAAGTTGAAATTGACAAAGGTATTTGGTCTCCACAATTATTAATTTCACTGTTATTATTACAGAACCTTTGTTTTTTATTCATACCTTAATATGTCCTTTTAAATCAGAAAATAAAAATAGATGGTCGAAAATAAAGGAAATAGCGGGACGTTTGGACCGATCGAGTCAATTCGCACCCTCGACTCTTGAACACTATTACTCCCTAAGATTGGCAAAAAAATACATAAGATGGTTAATCTTTTTTTTTTTTGCACAAAGAGGATACAAACCTATTTCTTTGTAACTCACATTTCTGGTTAATAATCATTTTCTGTAAAGTTTGAAACTGTAGCCTACCATTAACAGCGGTAAATGTTGTTTCATTTCCGGCAAGAAAGCAAAATCAGCTTCTGGGTTTAAATGTAACAATGAGGAAATGAGGATGAGCCGATGAGGGTTCAAAAAAAACTGTACCGTTTAAAAAAAATTATTAAAGGAGAAGCTCGGGCCCCACAACAACGGATCCCGGGCCCCGAGGCAGCAACCCCCCTTGAACACCCCCTCTCGACGCCCCTGCCTGCAACTCACCGCAGGTGAGTTCAATTCCAAGGTAATGGAGAATCACCTGCTTGAAATCTAACTATTTCTAACAACTTCTAAAAGGTGCCAATAACGTTGTCCGTACATGTCGTTGTCTGACAACATGGACCAACTTCTATCCACTCATCCCAACTCTCTCTTCCTCATATGTGCCAATTCAATTTGTCATCATGCCAGCTAGCTGGGTGTGGGTTCCTCTCTCACCAGTCATGGCACCTCAGCAAAGGACTTCTGCGACTCATTGGGACTGACACAATCTGTCAATTTCCCGACGCGGATCTCAGTCAACGGAGAATCTTCTCTCTAGACCTGGTTTTGACAAACTTCCCTGCAAAGGTCTGCTGCTCTTCTTTTGCTCCAATTGCTTCTTCTGATCATGTGCTTGTTAAAGTGGACATCTCTCTGGCCATTTTCAGAGAGCCTCCTCAGCGTCGACGAGTCTGGCATTTCACTCAGGCCGACTGACACGGTCTTCAAGCAGCCATCAATCATCTGGACTGGTCTCCCATCTCTACTGCCGCTGGCATCAATTCTTCCTGGGAATTCTTCCAAAGCAAACTGCTCTGTTTCATGCACAGATTTATCCCATCTCGTCTTCAGTTGTCTTACCCTTCCTCCCGTCGATGGTACACTGAATCTTGTGGTGAGGCAGTTGCCCTGAAACAACTTGCCTTTGCCTCTTGGAAGGCAAATCCAACTGAAGGCAATCTCAGTTCCTTTCTCAAAGCTCAGAACAAGTGTGTCTACCCTCAGAAGAACCAGGAAGCAATATCTTTCTACTCTCAAGACTGAACTCTCTAATCTGTCTCCCTCTTCCAAATCCTGGTGGCATCTGGTCAAATCTGTTTCTGGTGTTTCTTCTCCTTCCATCCCCTCCCTTACCTCAAACGACTACACACCTGACACCGCACGTGACAAAGCCGAATGCCTAAACTCTGTGTTCGCCTCAACATATTGTGTCCCAAACCCATCACTCTCTGTACCCACCCTACCCAGTCGTACCCAGCTGCTCCTGGACACTGTGTCCTTATCTCCTGACAAGGTGGAGAAGTTTCTGTCAAACCTCCAATCAGATTCTGCAACTGGATCAGATGGCATCAGCCCACGGGTCTAATATTCTGCTCTGCTGCTCTGTCACTCTATCACACCTTCTCTCTCTTCTCTTTACCCATTCCTTTACTCAAGGTCATCTGCCACCTGCTTGGAAATCAACCAACATTACCGCTTTCCACAAAAATGTTGAAAAACAGATTCTTGCAACTACAGACCAATCAGCCTGCTCCCAATCATCAGCAAGGTCATGAAATGCATCATCGCTTCTGATATCAAATCCTTCCTCTGATCATCAATTTGGATTCAGACCAGGTCATTCTACTCTGGACATGCTGCTTCTGCTGTCTCAACAATGGATGGAGGTCATCAATGCCAGACAGGAAATCAGAGCTGTCTCCCTTGACATATCTCGTGCCTTTGATACGGTCTGGCACCCAGCTCTGCTCACCAAACTCTCCTCCTATGGTATCTATGGAAATCTCCACTCATGCCTCACGGACTTCCTCTCCTGTCGTAGACAACGTGTGGCCCTAAATGGAATTCTCTCATCTCCTCTTCCTGTCCAGGCTAGAGTTCCTCAAGGCAGTATTCCAGGCCCTATGCTTTTTCTGGTCTTCATCAATGATCTCTCCGACTCTCTGGAAAATCCTCTATCGTGTTGCTGATGACATGACCCATATGTCAACCCTCAGATCGGCAGGCAGCAGCCTCTTCACTTTCTGCAGACCTGGATAAAATCATAAGCTGGTTAAACAAGTGGAACATGTCTTTCAATCCTGAAATCTCACACTCTCACTTAGTCTCTCTGGAAAGACCGTCTGGAAAACCCTCCCATATACTTTCTCAACAATCCTCTCAAATAAGTTCTGTCACTCAAGATTTTGGGTCTCACTATCTGTCAAGATATTTCCTGAGAAAACGACATTTCCAAGCTGGCCTCCAAAGCCAGTCGCCGACTGGGCATCCTCCGTAGTGCGAAGTCTTTCCTTGGCACTAATGAGCTGCTCACCACATGCAAAGCTTTCATCTGCAGCTTGATGGAGTACTGCTCTATCCTCTCGGTTGGTGCTCCTGCCTCACACCGAGCTCGGCTTCACGCTGTAGAAACCATAGCTTTTAGAATTATTGGCATCTCCCGCGATGAAGCTTATTCTGAAGGCCTTTCACTCACTCACCACAGGCAGGTGGGTGGTCTTTCTGTCTTCTACTCACTCTTCTCCGGCCTTGCACCCCCAGCTCTGTCTGTGCTCTGTCCCCCAAATATTCCTGCAGGACACAAGATCTACCAGCAACCCTCTGATGGTGAAACTGCCAAAATAAAGACTCTCTGCTCACCTTCACGCTTTCATTCCTCTCTTCTCCTGCCTCTAGAACAAACTCCCTCACTCTCTTCAATCCGACTCCTCCCGCCAGGTCTTTAAAACATCTGTTCACCACTATCTCTTATCTTCTCCCATTAGTACAGCGGATAACAACAACAATTGTGCATTTTATGAGAAAAGCATGAAATTTCTAACATAGTTAGTGCATACCATAAGGTTTATTTTCAGATGTGGAGGGAAGTCAGATTTGACCTCTGAGGACCGTGAGAGGTCAAATCCAAAATGGCCGCCAGTCCACCGGGTCTAATGTTCAAACGCGCTTAATTTTGGAACCAAATAGTGTAGAAAAACATTATAGGCGTCATTTCCAACTAAATTGGGGATGCCCATTCATTTGGTGATACTTTTGAGATCGCCAGATTTGAATATAAACCTTCCTTCGGGTCGATGAGGACAAAACCGAATAGTTTGCTTTCCTGTCACGCGAAGCTGTTCATCTTCCTCTAGCCAAGCGCAAGGAACTGTATGCAACAGATGGAAGTGAAGTCCTCTGCTCTCCTGCTGAGTCATACTTGGCCCACCTTGCCCCATGTTCGCAAGAGGAGGCTGACACTCGTCTACTTCTGCATGTGACAGATGCTGTGCAAAAGGGGTGTAAGAAGGTGACCATACGTACCGTTGATACTGATGTGGTGGTACTGGCTGTGGCTTCATTCAGCAAGACAGCTCCTGATGAGCTGTTGGTTGCCTTTGGTGTCGGGTCAAGCTTTCGATGCATAGCTGTTCACGAAATGGTTGCCACATTGAATCCAACACAGTGTCTGACTCTCCCAGTCTTTCACGCTTTCACCGGGTGTGACACTGTATCTGCATTCGTTGGCAGAGGAAAGAAGACTGCCTGGGAAACTTGGAAGTCTTTCCCAGAGGTGAATGATGCTTTCAATTAACTCCTAGGCATGCCAACTGAGGTCAGTAAAGGCTCAATGTTACTGCTAGAGTGCTAGAGCGATTTTTGGTGCTGATGTACGACCGAACCAGTGAGAGCACGGAAGTGAATGATGCCAGGAAACAGCTCTTCACACAGAAGTGTAGAACTCTAGAGAACATTCCTCCAACCCAATCAGCACGCAAGCAGCACATCAAGCGCACTTGCTACCAGGCCAACTGTTGGAACCAGGCATTGGTCATGGATCCAGAGATGCCAGACCCATCTGACTGGGGCTGGACAAAGGAGACAACTGGGTGGCAGCCTCTTTGGACCCCTCTCCCTGAAGCATCAAAGTCGTGCCATGAATTGTTCCACTGTGGCTGCAAGAAAGGGTACACTGGACGCTGCAAATGTGCCAAAGCTGCACTCAAGTGCACTGCACTGTGCTTCTGTTCTGGAGACTGTTAGATTTTGATCATTACCAATTTTCATCATTGCACTTGATTTAATGTAAGCTTTTGTTGGCATACTTTGTTAACTACAGTTATTTTTTCAGAGGTTATTGCATCATTCCTTGCAGTGTAAACACTTTTTTCATCATTTCTGGTCTTTGGGTGTTCTGTACCTATCCCTGTACCTGAAAAAATAAAGTTTTAAATGTTCAAATGAACTTTTTCCAATAGAAGTTCCAACTGCAGTATCATAAAAATAGATATTTAACGTAATTTGACCTTGATCTTGACCTAAATGCATGTCCTTCCGTTCTGTCGATCTCAAAAGTATCACCAAATGAATGGGCATCCACAATGTAGTTGGAAATGACACCTATAATGTTTTTCTACACTGTTTGGTTCCAAAATTAAGCACGTTTGAACATTAGACATGGTGGACTGGTGGCCATTTTGGATTTGACCTCTCATGGTCCTCAGAGGTCAAATCTGACTTCCCTCCACATCTGAAAATAAACCTTATGGTATGCACTAACTATGTTAGAAATTTCATGCTTTTCTCATAAAATGCACAATTGTTATAATATGAGAGCTTATCCGCCGTACTACATCCAAAACCTTGATCTTTTCTATCCCCGTTAATCCACCCCAAATACACCTTCCAATCCCGTTTTCTTTCCTAAAACGTCCTCGTAGTGTCCATCCTGTTGATCCCATGCACTCCACCCCAACCCTCTCCATTCCACAGATCTCCCGATGTCCCTGTTTTCTACTGTTGTTGTGCTTCCCTCTCTCTCCCCCTCTTACACGAGCCTCGACCAAGTATACAAAAACAAAGTACAGGCATGATTGGCCAATTGGCCTCCTCCTGTACCAAAGTTACTTGTGCGTCATTTGTGAAAGTTGGAATTTTGCACACTGAGGTATCTCGAAGGCATAATTGCAGGAAAACTTCCAAAATCATCAATTTTCTTCTAAAAATCGTCATTTTTCATCCTATTCATCCAAGCTTTGATCAAGACCGTCAATTTTAATCTTGATCAAATTGACAATTTGATGGATCAATTGCAACCTTTTTTGGGGGGGGGGGGGGAGGGGATTTTGCAAGTATCGTGATCTGCATGACGTCTTCTTGTTTATTTATTTATTTTTTAACTCTTGCGGAGCTAAGCTCCGCCTCCGATGGATTGACGTGTCAGAATGCTGCTCCGGTGTGCTCCAGCTGCACTACACCCCCTGGTGAAAAGGGTAGAGAGAGGATGTGCGAGAGCAGCAGAACAATTTTTTAGGTCGTGAGCTGATGTCATCCAGTCCAGCAGCAGATTTAATTTAATTTCGTCATTTAACTGCTTACAGAATGCAACCGCAATCCACTTCATCAAACATATAAACCTTATAACGTATTTATTATGTACGAGCAAATACAATCCGTCACTTTGCTGATGGGAATATTAAGAGAGGGGGGGAGAGAGAAAGAGGGGTGGGGGAGAGAGAGGTGGGAAAGAGAGAGAAAGAGAGGGGAGAGAGAGAGGAGGGAGGAGAGAGTGAGGAGGAAAGGGAGAGTGAGGAGGAAAGGAGTGAGAGAGAGAAGTGTGAGGGGAGAGAGAGGAGGGTGGGGAGTAAAGAGGGAGAGGGGAGCGAGGAGGGTGAGGGTGGGAGGGACCGATGAAGGGGGGGGGGAGTGGAGAAGGGGGGAAGAGCACAAGGAAAAGGAGGAGAGATAGGAAGGAAGGGGTAGGAGTGAGGAGGGGAGGGATGGGGGAATTGGAGAGAGAAGGGGTGTTCTGAACTTGCTTTTGGGAGGAGGACTTTATCGGGAAATGGGGGAAGGGGTTCTCAATTTGTGTTTCGTAGGGGGACTTGAGGGGAAGCGGGAGGGGGGGGGGAGGGGAGGGTTACCTAGACTGTTGGTTTACGTTTGCCTAGAGTCTAGCTTAACCCTCTTAAAGCGAGAGGGGACTTAAGTAGTGGCGGTTAGTTTACCCCCTTATACTTCATGGAGGCCAAGGAGGCTTAACAAAGAAAAGTACGTGAGAGAGTAGGAGGGTTAACTTAATACAGTTTCATCGGCAGGCCAATTACAGGATTGAACAAAATGGGGATTATATTACAGGATTATAGGATTGAACATGCCAGGAAGTGCACTTGGGAGAAGCCAGAGAGGGCTTCCCCAAAATTAAGCAGGAGAATGTAAGCTTGACGGTGCCCTCAGCATCCCTGCTGTGCCGCATTTGAGTAAGGCGGGGAGCCTGCAGAGGGAGCCATACTGCCTAGCTATGATATTGTGTAAAGTCACATGAAGAAAATTTGAGGGCAATGCCCAAACCGCTTAGATCAGCCACACATGGAACAGCGGATACATTGGTTGCATAGACCCACAGCAGAGGGAGGTTAAAGTTAAAATGAGAAATGTGTTTTTCAAAGTACTAGGGTAGGGCAGGGATGCTCCCCCTTTGCACCATTTTGATGTCTGTAGCCGCTGGGATAAACTGCAGTCGGGTAATTGGATTATGCATGGACCCATTGAGTCCCAAATTGGTAGTGTAGGTAGGGAAAGGCACGTCCCATTGAGCTACTCTGCCAGCGAGCCATGAGTGAGCTATGGGTTCTCATCATTTATTTGTCACAACACGTGCATTGATTTTCCTCGCGGGAGATAGATTATGGGTTAGAGGACCCAAAGGGATAGATTAGGTTAGGGTGACTTAGAGGGGCAGGACCTAGGGATTAGAATAATGGGATTAGCAGGGCAGATAGGGATAGAGTAGGGTAGGGTTGAAGCAGGCTGCTCTACCTGCTGCCGCTGCTGCATGCGCCTGCCACCACCGACAAGAACATCTGCTGCTGGCTCAGAATGGCCGAGTACCGTCTGCCAGCTATTAGCCATGCCTGCCTGCCAGTTTTACCATACCACCAGCTTTGCCAGCCACGCCACCTGCCGGCCTGCTACTTACCTGCTGTGGCATTGTTTGTGGGCCATAAAGGCCAAAATAACTCACCTGTGTGAAGGCCATATGGGCCGAGTGTCCTTTCTTTCTTGTTTGTCGGACCACAAGGGACATTTTATTATTGGCCACATGAAGGCTCAATACTCTGTTTTATTGGGCTATTTGGGCCATGAAGACACCTGTTGTGCATTTTTAGGCCTTTCTGGCAATGAAAAAACTCCAGTTCTGAAGAAGCTATTTGGGTCAGGGGGTAATGGATGGTGACAGGAGCTGTGGTCACCAAGAACACTTGTAGCACCAGGACCCAGGGCCCTGATAAACAGCATTGGAGGAGTGGTCTGATTTCGGGTAGGGGGGACCAGAACTTCATATATTCAAAGACTCCCCTTGAATACTATTTTAGGTCATCTCATTTCTCAAAAAGATGAACTTATAAAATTGGTTGTGATGTCCGGATGCCTAGATAAGGCTTAAATAATAAAGGACCTCCATTTGTTTGTTGGTTTAATGGGCACATATCTGCGGTAGTAGGGTAAGGGTTTTTTTTTTTATTGTTGATTGCTTCTTTTGTTTCCTTCCCCCATGCCACTATGTATACTTCATTAAATATACCTGGTCTCTGAGGTGAATTGTAGCTGTGGTGGCTGCTTTATTTGGTTGATCAGACTTTAGAGGACACATTAAGGGAATAATTGGTTGCAGTCTCCACACTGCATAGAAGATCACGCCACATGGCTTAGGTTGCTCGGCCTAATTAAACAGTCACGTGATGCCTATCAGCATAACGCTGGACCGTTTTGGGCTCGAAATCTGTATGATAACGTGGCATTCAGATACAGATTCAGATAAGTGTGATTGGCCCTTGGAAAATTGTCACCATGGCCCCCACCCCACCAGGCTGATTGACAAGCGTTGTCCCACCCACCCATCTTTTCCCTTCATATTCCAATGCGTAGTTGGCAGTTATACCAACTTTTCGTGGAATCAATTTATTCGGTGGATCGAGGATTCCAAGCTCAATATTGTCTGAAACAGCACACATTTTGCAAAGATCAAGCAGACAAATGCAAACAAGGGTAATATGTGCTTGATAAACAGAGAATGTCAATGAACCTGAATACAAGGTCATGTGTGTACAAGTATTTCCGGCTAAATAAACAAGTCTTACCAATAAACCAGTCCTCTGTAGTTTTCAAAGTTCGAGTAATCATTTGTATAAAGTTATTGTGGTTGGTTTGGCGGTGAGCGAGGCGGTGAGCAAGGCAATGCTTCTGGGAATGAATACCATGATAATGAGTTTCTGGTTATTTATTCTGAACATAAAAGTTGCAGTATTGCATTAAAAAATTATTCGGACTGTTGTTAATACAAATCGTACACAGCAACGGCACATATGATGTAAAAGTAGCACATGTACAAAAAGAATAAGAAAACGCAGAAGGTTTGAACGACAGACCACTGGACTGCTCAATACTTTACAGTTTACATCTACCATACACCTGCTAAATGCATAAAACCTTCGAACAGATAAAGTGCTTACTCGGTGAAAATTAATACTTTTCATAAGTTGGCATATTATAAAATACAATTACACACGCTATATTAAGTAAAATAAACAAGACTGAGCATTAAACAATTCAGGGCCTTGCCAGGTTATATAGATTACAGTAGATCTGAGAATGCACGATCTACATTAAAGTAGACTTGCATTTGGACACACACACACACACACACACACACACACACACACACACACACACACACACACACACACACACACACACACACACACACAAATAACCTATTCCATCCTGTCAGGAACGGGTGAGATGAACAATTAAGAGTGAGGAGAGGGAGTGGTGAGGAAGGGAGTGGAAGGGGGTTCATCACCTTTTCCTTGAATATCAGCTGGTGAATATATCTGCCATTCATCACGTTTCTGAGTTGATTGTGATACTGTTCAGTAAGAAGCAGAAGCCTTACTACCAACTTCGTACACGTTCGGAATTGTTTGATTTATTTGTTCAAATGTCTGGTGATTTTTTGTATTTATTTATGCGAATGTGTACTTGTATATAACTGTCATTAATTAAAAAGGCTTCGGCACTATCGAGCGATTTTGTTCTTTTTTTAATCCAAAAAAACTAACTTTTTTTTTCAGTTTTTTTTTTTTGCCTAAAGCACTCCCAGGCACTCACTGATGGACCTCTGAAAGTTTGACGAAGATCCGTTCAGCCATCTCTGAGAAAAATGGCGACAGACAGACAGACCAACAGCTTTCTTATATAGTATACGAGCCGAAAGCACCGGCGTTGCCCGGGTTCTTTTTGAATGAATTTACTACTATAATTCAGCTTTTACGCGCAGCTGTAAAAGATTAACGACTATAATTCAGCTCAGCTTTTAATTGCGAAATGGGCCCAGCCCGGCCGAAGCGGCCTTGACCGGCCTCGCCACCTAGCCTATAAATTTCCTGGGGCCCGTCCCGACATTTTTAGTTCTTTTTGAATGAATTTACTACTATAATTCAGCTTTTACTCGTGGCGGTAAAAGATTGACTACTATAATTCAGCTCAGCTTTTAATTGCGAAATGGGCTCAGCCCGGCCGAAGCGGCCTCGACCGGCCTCGCCACCTAGCCTATAACCTTCCGACCGACATTTTCCGGTCGACACACCGACCGAAGGGGCCTGTACCGACATTTTTTGTCTCAGAGGTTTCCTCCTATCTTTCACCGTTCAGGAGATTAGCGCGTGCAGACAAACAAACAAAAACTTTCTTTTATACATATATATAGAATATAGAAGATATGTATATATATATATATATATCCAGTTTTGAAGATATGTATATATATATATATCCAGCACTGCTAGATGGTTCCAGAGGAACCATCTAGCAGTGCGTCATTACGGATTATAAATACAGATACTGTCACAAGTGCATGCAAAACTCACAGTTACCGACCTGGTTTCGCCCTTGGCCGTTACCGTTTCGCCCTTTCGCCCTTTCGCCTCTGGAACTTTGCAGGCAAGGCGGACGTGCATGGCGATGACGTCATGTTGTCCGCTCATTAGGTTGGAGAACCAGATTACAGATACCATTATTAGTAACTCCCAACCGCAACCAGGTCGACTCCATATGATGAGTGGATACCAGAGATAACGTCACCGCGTGGCAAGCGGTGCGTATCGCTCCCAGCAAGGTGCAGCAGCAGCTGTATGGGACACCATGCTGGCGGTTCTCCACTGATGATATGAAGGTCGCATAGTGACTGATATATATATATATATGTCCAGTGTCTGTGTTGTCTTGTCACTGAACTAATCCATCAAAACTTTTGTGAAATCGTACCAAACTTCTGGTATGCACATATCTCTCCCGTATGTATATCCTAAGACTGAAGGGGATTTTTTTTGAAAATATTGGAAGAAAAAAACATTGTTTTGAAAAAAAATTGGAAAAATTCTTTTATCTACTTACATCTTCAACTTCAATTGTTTATAAAATGTACCATCACGTGTATTAAAAATACATTTGTGCAAAATAATTGTTTGTATTATGATTGATGTAAACCTTGACAAAACAGCAACTCAAGTACCGTCATCTATCTATATATCTACATATCTGGGCAGTCTCTGTGTTGTCACCGAACTATTCCTTCAAACTTTTGTTTCTGTGGTGGTGAGGTGTTTTTAATAATGTGGTGAGGTGTTTGTAATAATGTGGAGAGGTGTTTTGAATTACGTGGTGTTGAGGTGTTTTGAATTACTTGGTGGTGAGGTGTTTTTATGTACGTGGTGGTGAGGTATTTTTCATTACGTGGTGGAGTGCTATTTTTAATTACATGGTGGTGAGGTGTTTTTAATTACGTAGTAGTGAGGTGTAATCATCATCCCAAACTTCCAGTCCACACACACACATATATATATATATATATATATATATATATATATATATATATATATATATATATATATATATATATATATATATATATATATATACATACATATATATATATATATATATATATATATACAGTCACGTGAAAAAGTAAGTACACCCCATGTAAAGTTTTGACTTTTTCAACATATTTCAACATACAGCTATTTTATCTTCATTTCAACAATATTGACAGATAAAGGTGATATAATATAACAAATATCATGAAACATTTACATTTTGTAGTCCATCGTATAATTTAAATAAACATGAATGCAAATTTCGCATGTGGAAAAAGTAAGTACACCCCTACATTTATCACTACTTCAAATACCTAAAATTAGAATCAGGTGCACCAGCTCAGGTGCAAATGATTAGAACATCGTTAGAGAGGATCTTGGAGGAACCTGTCTTATTTAAAACCCAGACATTTAGTTTGGTTTGCTCTTTGTTGTTGAATTGTGCGGCGTCACCATGCCGAGATCAAAAGAGCTCTCTGACGCTTTCAGAAAGAAGGTTATAGATGCCTACGAGTCTGGGAAGGGATTTAAGAATATCTCCAAACAATTTGAAATCAATCATTCGACTGTCCAGAAGATCATCTACAATTGGCGAAGATTCCAAACAACTGCTAACTTGTTCAGGCCAGGCCGCCCCAGCAAGTTCAGCCGAGAGCAGACCGCAAGATGCTGAAAGAAGTCTCTAAGAACCCCAGAATGTCATCACTGGACCCACAGGTAGTTCTTGCCACTGTTGATGTCAAAGTGCACGAGTCTACCATGAGAAAGAGGCTGCACAAATTTGATCTACATGGGAGGTGTGCCAGGAGGAAACATTTGCTGTCCAGAAAGAACATCAGGGCAAGACTAAAGTTTGCCAATGAACACCTTGGCAAAGACCAGCACTTCTGGAGCAATATGCTCTGAACAGATGAGTCAAAGGTAGAGCTATTTGGCCACAGTACCAGAAGACATGTTTTGCGAAAACTAAAGACAGCATTTGACCACAAGAACCGGATACCAACTGTAAAGCATGGTGGTGAAAATATTATGTTTTGGGGCAGCTTTCCTGCATCAGGGCCTGGGCAGCTCACCATCATAGAATCCACGATGAATTCTTCATTGCACCAGAGGGTGCTTGAGGATAATGTGAGGCCATCTGTCGGAAAGTTGAAGCTCAACCGAAGGTGGACCTTGCAACATGACAATAAGTCTAAACATACCAGTAAATCCACCAAGGAATGGCTGAAAAGAAAGAAATGGAGGGTTCTGGAATGGCCAAGTCAAAGCCCGGATCTAAATCCCATCGAGATGTTGTGGGGGGATTTGAAATGAGCTGTGCATGCAATAAACCCCTTAAACATCGCACAGCTGAAAGCATTCTGCATGGAGGAGTGGGAAAAAATTTCTCCCAGTCGATGTCAGAAACTGGTAGACAGTTATAAGAAACGCCTACTTGAGGTTGTTTCTGCCAAAGGGGGCAATACCACCTATTAGAGCGTGGGGTGTACTTACTTTTTCCACATGCGAAATTTGCATTTATGTTTATTTAAATTATACAATGGACTACAAAATGTAAATGTTTCATATTTGTGATATTATATCACCTTTATCTATCAATATTGTTGAAATGAAGATCAAATAGCTGTATGTTGAAATATGTTGAAAAAGTCAAAACTTTTCATGGGGTGTACTTATTTTTTCACGTGACTGTATATACATATACTAGCTGAGGTACCCGGCTTCGCCCGGGTTGAATAAGAATAAGACAAATATATGATGAAAAGAACATGTATATTTTAGAGCAATATCACAGTACATTTCCTGCATGACGTTTTTTCAATTTTCAATTTCTCAAAACCTCTGGGTATACAACATTTCTGGTTTTCTTACTTGGTGCCAAGACATAAAGATTGCTTGGTTTTCCAACCTTCGAGCAGCCCACGTACAGCTGGCCATGGGCAAACACTTGTTCTGTGAAGTTCAGGCCTACAACCTTCATTGATTGCCCCTGCGCCCTGTTGATGGACATAGCAAAACATAGCCTGATGGGGAACTGAATCCTCTTGAAGGAGAATGGAAGGTCAGGTGGAATAAGTGGTATCCTTGGAATGAATACTTTCTCTCCTCTGTATTGTCCTGAGAGGATGGTTGCCTCCAGGACATGCGGCATCATTTGCTGGATTGTCAATCGTGTTCCATTACACAGCTTTGGTGGATCAAGATTCCTTAGAAGCATGATTGGTGCTCCCACCTTGAGAATCAACCTGTGTGTTGGGAGTCCTTGAGGCTGAAGACTGTTGAGAAACTCAGTTGGGAAGTTTACTGCCTGATCTTCATCTGTCACTTTGTCAAGAGAATCATAATTTCTTTCATGACCGGGAAGTTGGTGGAGGAGCAAATTGTTGATCTCTTGAACAGCATTGTTCTTGGGGGCCAAAATGGCTCTTTCGGCAAGCCATGATGAGTCCTGGAACTGGGTCTCCATATTGGGAAAGACCTTTTTGATCAAGTCATCTTTTGTTTCAACAAACTGTCCAAATGGTAGAATTATTTGTTCTGATGCATCTTGAGGGTATAGGCCATTGCCAACTTTCAAAAGCTGGCTTGAGAACGCCCCTGCAGTGTTGTCACCAAGAAGGTGGACTCTCATGTTGGTATTCAGGGTAAGTCTTTGCACATGTGGCCAGAGGAGATAAGAAGACTTGATACAGGCCTTGACTTGATCTGCTCTTGTGCCCCGTTGGATGACTGGGAGAGTCTGACGAAAGTCTCCAGCCAGAACAGTTGTCACACCACCCATGATTTTCTTGTTGTTGCGAATATCTTGGAGTGTTCTGTTCACTGCTTCGAATGCCTGCTTGTGGTTCATAGTAGCCTCATCCCAGATGATGATTTCGCACTGTTGAAGGATCTTGGCGTTTGCTGAATTCTTGCTAATGTTGCAGGTTTCGGGTGTCTTGCTTGGTCAAATCCAAAGGCAGTTTGAAAGTTGAGTGTGCTGTCCTTCCTCCTTCAAGAAGTGTAGCTGCAATTCCACTTGAGGCCACAGCCAGAGCTGTCCTTCCTCCTTCAAGAAGTGTAGCTGCAATTCCACTTGAGGCCACAGCCCGACTGTTGAGAAACTCAGTTGGGAGGTTTACTGCCTGATCTTCATGTCACTTTGGCAAGAGAATCATAATTTCTTTCAAGACCGGGCAGCGAACGTCATTATGTGCGACATTACGTCACTCCTACGGACGTGAAAACATTTGTTTTCCTTAAAAATATATTTAAAATAAATAAAATAGTACATAAATTAACAATAAAAGAAGCTAAAAAACAATTATACGGAAACGGAAAAGCACATTACAAATATATAAAATATGTACATACAGTATACTGTACGTATGCGCAACCGCTGATGCTCATTCAAAACAAAGGCGACGTACAGTATTCCTTTACTGTGTCTGTGTTAGCCATGGGTCCGAAGAAGGATAATGCTAGTGTTTCCAAGCGTAATGTGGTTAAGATGGACGATAAGGTAAATCTGATTAAAAGGTATGGAAAAGGTAGAAAAGTGTCGGTGATAGCGCATAGACCTTATCGCGAATCGGAACTGCAATGCGTCATGGGATCGGAAAGGGGCAATAGCGCCGCCACAAACTACACCATGGAATTGCAGCTGGCCCGGTTTTTTAAACCATTGATATTAAAATAAAAAGTAGCCGATAACCACCGGAATTTTATGCTGATTCCGAATCTGTGTCTAAAACTTTTCTCCGATGTGTAGTTCTTGAGTTATAAGCAGACATCCAGACAGACACACAGACACTCCTCCTTTATTTATATAGATACAGACTTGGCATTTAATATGGAATATTTTTTTTGTGGGGGTGAACTTACTTTTCAAAATGACTTAGAACCAAAAGTTCATTGGAATTATGTTGAAGTTATTCTATATTTTGTTAATGTGACCTTTAAAACAAACAAAAACCACATTTGACATTTCGAAGCAAATAAATTGATCCTTGAAAGTGATGTAAACTGATATCGAACTCAATTGACGGACAGTACTGTGTTAAACTTCTGTACGTTTTCCAGAAGTATCTCTTTATTTTGCACATTAGCCAAAAAAAAATTCAACAAAAACAAAAGCGAAATTATGACTGGGATTACGGACAGTAAAATTACAGTTCAGTACTTCGTGTAACCCCCACGAGCATTCAGGAGAGCATGCACACGTCGAGGCATGCTGTTCACGAGATTTGCCAAGGTTTGGACAGGAATCGCTTGCCATGCAGTGACAATAGTCTGCTGCAATTCATGCACAGAGGTCGGCTGCTGGTCCAAGTTGCCGATTTGACGCGTTATTTCTGCCCACAAGTTCTCTATCGGATTCATATCCGGGGACATGGCAGGCCACTCCATATGCTCTACACCACGGTCAGCAAGAAAGTGTTGGATCATGCGAGCACGATGAGGCCGTGCATTGTCATCTTGGAAGACAAAGTTTCCTCGAAAGGCTGCACGAGCAAATGGAAGCAATGTTTCTTCCAGAATGACCCTGTACTTGAACTGGTTCAGGTTTCCATTCAGAACAACCAGGTCAGTTTTGCCCCCTGCATGAAAAGCAGCCCAAACGGTCACCCCACCACCTCCAGCTTGGACTCTTGGCACTATACAATCTTCGTTGTGGGCTTCATGCACTTGTCTGCGCACTCGGATGCGGCCATCTTGACGATATACCAGAAATCTAGACTCGTCACTGAAGGTCACGTGATTCCAGTGTCCTGGCTGCCATTGACGGTGCTCTCTGGCCCACTGCAATCGGCGCTGGCTATGTTGTCTGCTCAGGCGTGGCTTTCTCAGGTGACGCCTGGCACGATAGCCTGCTTGAACCAGTCGTTGGTTGACTAGCCTTCTGGATACAGGCACATTTGTCAGTTGCTGCCACTCAGCCCTAAGCCGATTAGCTGACTTGGTACGGCCATTGCAGACTAACTGGTGCAGCTGGCGATCATCTCTCCTTGTGGTTCTGCGTGGACGTCCTGGCCTCGGTATTGGAGTAGGGACACCCCTCTGAGCATTTCGTTTCAGTATCTTTGACACCTGATCTTGAGTGATGCCATACTGCCGAGCAATAGCACGCTGTTTCATGCCAGAATTTCGTAAAGCCACCACTCCATGACAAATAGCATTGTCAAGTTGACGGACCATCTCCAGAGGAATCGGCAATAACATTTGTAGACGTGCAGCAGTTGTTTTCCACTAATACAGAAGGCAACAACCCTTATGTACCCGATTGTGAAGCCAATCGTCAAATGTACCTGTCTTTACATTTTATCACGCCACCTGTGATATAATCCTGTTATTGACTTCTTGCTGTGAAAGACAATCTGTGACATGGTTCTTTCAACAAAGACATCACTGAAGGGTAAAATAAACTCACCAGATTGATATACTGAGTTCAGAAAGTAAACGCAAGTCAAGAAAAAAAAAATATTCCATATTAAATGCCAAGTCTGTATATATATATATATACTATATTGTTGTGGTTTTGGAATAAAGGATAACCCCCCTCGTAGGTAGACGCACCACAACATGTAGCCTCATGATAGTATAGTTATTTCTCAGTAAATGTAAGGTAGTCTCCTTTCCTGTGTTAGTTTTGCGTTGAGTAGGCCAGTGAGCTTAGGTGTTCTTTTGGCGCTGAAATGCCACGTGCTCGGCCTGAACAAGTCTGGCAAGGCTGAAAAGAGGAGCTGCAGGGGGAGTGGCCGGTAAGCGCGAGCCGCCAGTCAGAGCTCGAGGGGAGTAGCCCACCACGGCAATGGGAGGCGGACCATGGAACATTCGGGTAAGGCCAGGGCGGAGCTATAAAACCCTGCCCCGAACCCCCCGCGTCAGAACGCAAGGAGTGAGAACACGCAAGAGACGAGTCAGAACAAGAGAGAGAGAGAGAATCACTCAGCCCCTGAACAAGTCGAAATACTTGCATTGAATTGCCTGTTATCATCGTTGTACACGAACTTTCCCCGTGCCCCATGCCCTGCGCTCTGCGCTGTATTAATCGCGCTTGAGAAGACGACCCATTCCGGGCAACAGACGCACGACCTCCTCCTGCCTGCATTTCCCTGTACGTGCCGTGACCGCCAGAGGGCCACGCCACGTGAGCTGTCCTGGAGCGACTGACGGCAAGGCGCGTTTGGTGCACGAACTTCCTTCCTTCTTTTTCCCCGTGTGAGTGAGTGGGCCCTGTGTCTGGGCTTAAGTTAACATTGTTTAAGTGCCTGCTCTGTGTCTTCTCGAATCACTGTACATAATAATAAATCGTGTTCTTCCTCTGATTTTACCGTTCCCGTCCTCTCCATCCATTGGCCAAGCATAGTACGAATAGAACCCCTCGAATCGGGTTCCATAAAAGTAACGGCACGAGTCACGTGATACGCACACTGCTCAGGCGTACTCGATTAGCATGGTTTGTGCGAGGTCCGGTCCCCGTTTCCGTGACAGCGTGGGTCAAAGGTACGTGCGGCGTCGACCCGATACCCTTTTCCACGTTCGCGGCGGAAGTGGCGATTCAGCCTCGTGGACACGAAGACCCAAGGGGAAAAAGGGGTTTAATCCCCCCTTTGTAATGTGGACGGGCTTCGGGAGATCCGCAACAATATATATATATATATATATATATATATATATATATATATATATATATATATATATATATATATATATATATATATACATATATATATATATATATATATGTATGTATGTATGTATACTAGTGGGCTCACCCGTGGGAACAGCAACACCTCCACATCCAGAATCCACAGCCCCAAACAAACATGGTGGAACACTGAAACACCCACCTTTATACCCTTCACCACTCACCAACAAAACACACCAGATCATTCATACACACACATCGCCAACCAACCACCTACCCTTACAACATACACCACTCAACATACAAAAACACACACTCTCACCCACTCACCCACTCACATACACAAAATAAGAAATAATAATAGTAACAAAAATGTATATATATATATACATATTACAGTAGATCTGGGAATGATCAATCTATATTACAGTAGATCTGCGGGCACTCACTGCCACATATATCGATTGCAATAACCTCTCCCGTCCCTTTGGGGACAGGAGAGGTCAACAACTACCAATGACAATCAAATTGTAACTATAGATTTCTTATTATTTATTACCATCTCGTCTGCAATAAATAATTGTCCCTTATGTTCTGAACAAGTCACATAATAAACTGCTTAAAAATTACAAAAAAATCTATCCTTCACCTTTTGGGTTGCTTCACCAACCCTAATGTACCTGTGACGTCACGTCATTTTGCACTTAATTGCCCTTAACATTGACTTGTCATGGACAGCTCGACGAGGGTGTTCAAAATGTTCTCGGGATGGGAGACTCACAACAGTCTAAGACAAACCAGCATTATTTATTTTTTAATTGACCGTAGCACATGTCTGCTGCAGGTGTCGACTCCGGCAAACACCTGCCTTTGTCAGGACATTCAATCAATGTAGCGACTGTTTCTCAATGCAGGTTCACATTGAACCAGTGGACACGATTTGTAATTTGTTCAGGGCATCGGCCATTTATTTTGCCTATTCTTCGTGAAGGACAGAGTGGGATCTATGACGTCCACTAAATAATACATCAACAGCTCAAAGTCCATCACACATACCTAGAAGCTATCCTGCCAGCCATAGTCAAGGGTATGGTTAAACATCAATAATATTTCCTTATTTATTGTGAAATTGTAAAATGTTGGTGTTTCTTGGAGTTTTCTGATTGAATTGTCTTGTTGCAAGAACATTTTGAGAATCCCCTCGAAGTTTGTTGAAAGACGCTTGCTTTCATTGAAGTGGTGTACAGGTATATTAAAGGTGAGTCAATGTTACTCTACCTCAGGCAGAATTATGACCTTAACGGCTGAAGTTGAAATATCCACGCGAGGTTGCATTACATTGCCTGCCATTGCAGTCCCAATCCTCCGCATTTCGTCCATTGTCCCGCATTATGGCACGGCGTCCATCTTCCTCGGCTCGCAGACAGGGGCGATGGATGTCCTCCGTGGTACTCTTAGTGGAAGCGATTGACGATTCCCAAATCTTTAATGTCCTCTTCCATTTTTCCACTGTTCATAAAAGGCCACGTCTGCAAATGGAAAAAATTAGGTCACATTACATTCTTTCTGTACTACGGATATGGAGGAGTTCCGGGCCCTCTGCAGCCCCATCCACCTTCGTTGTGTAGTCGGACAAAATACAAATTAAACGAGAGAGTTCATTGAACACCTTACCCTGAAAAAAAACTATAGGTTCCAGGGAACCTGAACACAACTGGTCTATATCAATATGGTTAGAATATGCATAATAGAACCACAAACTATATAGTTTATATGTGCTAAAAATATATGACAAAAATAGATTTTTCAATATGGCCGCTCTGCCGCGCCCATTTTTGGGCGTGCAACGCCCAAATGCAATCCCAAACTAGTTTATGTCTTGAAGATGCTGCATAACAAGTTTCATCAAATTTAATCAATATTTGTGACTTTTAGAGCGTAGACGTCGAATTGTTTACAGACGACAGACAGACAGACAGACAGACAGACAGACAGACAGACAGATAGACGACGGACGACGGTCACTGGGTGTCGACATAAACTCAGCTGGACATAGTCCAGTTGAATTAAAAAAGGGGAAAAGGTGGAGAAAAAAAAAAAGGAGAAAAAAAAAGGTGGGCGGAGTCTACTAGCAGCAAATTTGATTGGTCAACATGATGAAAATGCTGTAATATTTTGTCCTGCGAAACCGAAGGCTTTTGAAATTGTCAAAAAATGATGTGTGTTCTGCAGTGCTCAAGACAGTATATAATTCAATTGAAATAAAATAAAGATTTTAAATGTTGTTTAAAAAAAAGGAAATTTCAGAAGTTTACCACCGTTTATGCAGCGTATTCTCTCTTATACACCACCTTATTTAACACATTTCATTAATTATTTGTGTTTTTCGTTTGTGTCCTTTATGACGTCACTAAAACAGTAAGTTTCTTATTGTGAATGATGTTTCATTTTGTTGAACTGCCAGACAGGCAAACAGATTTTTAAAAATGATCTCGCTCCTCTCTGAGCATCCGAGCGGGCCAAATTAAGAGCCAAAGTACTGCTAAACCGCAGGTTCCTTTTCCGATACATGTTCCAAATAAAACATTCAATTGGAATTAAGTTGTTCCCCAATCATAAACCGACGTCCGTGGACAGTACAACAGACAGATACAATTGCTTGACCCCGCTTTTCCCTTCACGTGCGCGGGGTAATAACGATGGTCGATGCCGGAATTATCGACAAAAGTATGAAATGTGTAGGTTATTACCTCCGCCACCAAAGATGGATGGAGGTTATGTTTTCACCCCTGTCTGTCTGTTTGTCCGTTTGTCTGTCCGTTTGTGAACAAAATATCTCAAAAAGGTGTGGACGGATTCAGACGAAATTTGCCAGAGTATGTGACAAGGACGAAATGATTCGATTTTGGTGAAGATCCGGATTCGGATCCGGCTACTAGAAATTTTAAAGTGATTATTCACCACTGGGCGATAGGGCCAAAAACGATGCATAGAAGGATATCTCAAAACGTTATGGACGGATTTGGACGAAACAGTGTGGACAGGTTGGGTGTGTGACAAGGAAGAATCGATTCGATTTTGGTGAAGATCCGAATCTGGATCCGGCTAGTAGAATTTTTTAAGTGATTCTTCACCAATTGGGACATCATTAAAGTGATTCTTCACCAATTGGGAGATAGGGCCAAAAACGATACAAAGCAGGATATCTCAAAAGGTTGTGGACGGATGATTTCGATTAAATGTGATTCTGTATTGTGATTTTCTGGTATACTCTGGGATACAAAAGGTAAACTGTTCACCTGGCGGAGGTATGCCCTCTACTGAGTGCCATTCTGGTTGCATATGTTGTCAAATGGAGTTACTGCTTCACAAAGTTTTTAGTTTAATACGATATAGACGTTCGTGGACAAATTGGTGTACTGTTACATGAATTACAAGGACATTAATAGACGACAAGGACCATCACACATGGGATTTGAACCTGGATTTCCTACATCACACATGGGATTTGAACCTGATTTCCTACATCACACATGGGATTTGAACCTGTATTTCCTACATCACGCATGGGATTTGAACCTGTATTTCCTACATCACACATGGGATTTGAACCTGGATTTCCTACATCATGCATGGGATTTGAAACTGGATTTCCTCCATCACACATGGGATTTGAACCTGGATTTCCTACATCACACATGGGATTTGAACCTGATTTCCTACATCACACATGGGATTTGAACCTGTATTTCCTACATCACGCATGGGATTTGAACCTGTATTTCCTACATCACACATGGGATTTGAACCTGATTTCCTACATCACACATGGGATTTGAACCTGTATTTCCTACATCACACATGGGATTTGAACCTGTATTTCCTACATCACACATGGGATTTGAACCTGGATTTCCTACATCATGCATGGGATTTGAACCTGGATTTCCTACATCATGCATGGGATTTGAACCTGGATTTCCCACATCACGCATGGGATTTGAACCTGGATTTCCTACATCATGCATGGGATTTGAACCTGGATTTCCTACATCATGCATGGGATTTGAACCTGGATTTCCTACATCATGCATGGGATTTGAACCTGGATTTCCCACATCATGCATGGGATTTGAAACTGGATTTCCTCCATCACACATGGGATTTGAACCTGTATTTCCTACATCACGCATGGGATTTGAACCTGGATTTCCTACATCATGCATGGGATTTGAACCTGGATTTCCTACATCATGCATGGGATTTGAACCTGGATTTCCTACATCATGCATGGGATTTGAACCTGGATTTCCCACATCATGCATGGGATTGAACCTGGATTTCCTACATCATGCATGGGATTTGAACATGGATTTCCTACATCATGCATGGGATTTGAACCTGGATTTCCTACATCATGCATGGGATTTGAACCTGGATTTCCTACATCATGCATGGGATTTGAACCTGAATTTCCCACATCATGCATGGGATTGGAACATGGATTTCCTACATCATGCATGGGATTTGAACATGGATTTCCTACATCATGCATGGGATTTGAACCTGGATTTCCTACATCATGCATGGGATTTGAACATGGATTTCCTACATCATGCATGGGATTTGAACATGGATTTCCTACATCATGCATGGGATTTGAACCTGGATTTCCTACATCATGCATGGGATTTGAACCTGGATTTCCCACATCATGCATGGGATTGGAACTAGGATTTCCTACATCATGCATGGGATTTGAACTAGGATTTCCCACATCATGCATGGGATTTGAACCTGGATTTCCTGAATCATGCATGGGATTTGAACTAGGATTTCCCACATCATGCATGGGATTGAACCTGGATTTCCTACATCATGCATGGGATTTGAAACTGGATTTCCTACATCATGCATGGGATTTGAACTTGGATTTCCTACATCATGCATGGGATTGAATCTGGATTTCCTACATCATGCATGGGATTGAACCTGGATTTCCTACATCATGCATGGGATTGAACCTGGATTTCCTATATCATGCATGGGATTGAACCTTGATTTCCTACATCATGCATGGGATTTGAACCTGGATTTCCTACATCATGCATGGGATTTGAAACTGGATTTCCTACATCATGCATGGGATTTGAACTTGGATTTCCAACATCATGCATGGGATTGAATCTGGATTTCCTCCATCATGCATGGGATTGAATCTGGATTTCCTACATCATGCATGGGATTGAACCTGGATTTCCTACATCATGCATGGGATTTGAACCTGGATTTCCTACATCATGCATGGGATTTGAACATGGATTTCCTACATCATGCATGGGATTTGAACATGGATTTCCTACATCATGCATGGGATTTGAACCTGGATTTCCTACATCATGCATGGGATTTGAACCTGGATTTCCCACATCATGCATGGGATTGGAACTAGGATTTCCTACATCATGCATGGGATTTGAACTAGGATTTCCCACATCATGCATGGGATTTGAACCTGGATTTCCTGAATCATGCATGGGATTTGAACTAGGATTTCCCACATCATGCATGGGATTGAACCTGGATTTCCTACATCATGCATGGGATTTGAACCTGGATTTCCTACATCATGCATGGGATTTGAAACTGGATTTCCTACATCATGCATGGGATTTGAACTTGGATTTCCTACATCATGCATGGGATTTGAACTTGGATTTCCTACATCATGCATGTGATTGAACCTGGATTTCCTACATCATGCATGGGATTGAACCTGGATTTCCTATATCATGCATGGGATTGAACCTTGATTTCCTACATCATGCATGGGATTTGAACCTGGATTTCCTACATCATGCATGGGATTTGAAACTGGATTTCCTACATCATGCATGGGATTTGAACTTGGATTTCCAACATCATGCATGGGATTGAATCTGGATTTCCTACATCATGCATGGGATTGAACCTGGATTTCCTACATCATGCATGGGATTTGAACCTGGATTTCCTACATCATGCATGGGATTTGAACCTGGATTTCCGACATCACACATGGGATTTGAACCTGGATTTCCTACATCGTGCATGGTATTTGAACCTGAATTTCCTACATTACACATGGGATATGAACCTGGATTTCCTACATCATGCATGGGATTTGAACCTGGATTTCCTCCATCATGCATGGCGAGGATGTTCGGTGGGACGTAACAGGTTATCGTATGTTTATTGTTGTCTCTGTACAAGTTTTTATCCATATCGTATGGATTTGTCTGCTCTCACGATTCAATCAAAGAGGTTATGATTTACGCTTTAGTTACTATCCCGTTCGAAAGGAGTAGGCCAATGTGGTGTCCGTATCCCATCCAAACTCGTATATATGGGTCTGAGCAACATTCCAGGATTGATGCAACCAGCAGAACGAATTCGCAATTGAATCGTGGTAAAGCTGTAAAAAATTGGGGAATTATGATAAAATAGTGACATTCGAAAATGATGTGGACTGGAGGGTCATGAGAGTGGAATCGATAGATTGTACTAGGTCTGAGGATTCACCTAGGTCTGAGGTCTACCACCAACCCTCACCAGAGACGATATGACCAAAGGTCTCGTCACCTGTCCCATGGAGCATGTTGTACAGCGTGCGCACCGATAGAGCCTCACCAGACCGACGGGGTGGAGGCGTCCGCCATCCAAGGCGTCCTCCGCCAGAAGTCTCCGCAGGTGCGCGATGTAACTGCACGCCAGGCGCAGGGTGTCCAGCTTGGAGAGCTTGGTGTCCGGCGGGACCCACGGGAGCGTGTGCTTGAGACGCGAGAACGCCTTGCTGAGCACCCTCATGCGCGCGCGCTCCCGCGCGTTCGCCGCGTCGCGCTGGGTCACCCTAGCCGGCACCCCATCGCGCGCCCTCCGCCGGGACGTGCGTCTCCCGCGGCTCGAGGTCTCTCGGTCAGACTCGTCCTGGAACTCGTCCTCCGCCGCTTCGGACATCCCGTCCAAATCTCCAGGGTGACGAGCACGCTCCCATTTCGTCCGAAGCGCGTCCGGATCGTCCTTGTCCCGCATGTCGTCGACGTCGCTCTCAGACCCCGTGGACATCCTCCTGGCGTTTTGGGTGAGTTTTTTCCCGCGCTTCTCCAGTCGCACCCTTTCCCCAAGTTCAGCCGGGATGGAGAAAAGGACGTGCAAGTTCGAAATCCTAGTCTGCAGCGCAACTTTCCACGTACATACATATACACGCGGTGGGTTGTACCATTCGCTCCAGGGGAGCGCTATCGGTGTACCATGTTTACGTCGCACATCACATGACATCACACCAGGGTACGGGAAAGTCGGTGTACCGTCCTATATGAGTGTCAACACATCTGGGATGTATGCAACTTAACGAAATATGCTATAAAGCGTCTGAAATCTCTGGGTATACCGATCATTTTACTACAATCGTGGTAAAAAAAAATTCCAAACTTCCTTCATTGCTTCCTCATCCATTTTTTTTTTATTAATCATCAATTTGTCACGGTACATACTAGGGTGAAAATATATCGCTGTGAATAACTGTACTTCTGCAGACTAAACAAAGCGTCAGATCTACCGAAGCCGTTTCTTGGTTGGGATTACAATCCCGGACAGGTCTCGAAATCCCAACACAAAATTCTTTACAATAACTGCATTAATAATTTCAATATAACTTAACAATAATTTCAATCAAATTTGTAGGAATTATACTCAACCCATTGTGAGTATATCGTTCCAAAAACTTTTTTAAGGCTCCTCGTGCACAAGGATATTGTCTGATTGGCTAATCCGGCGAGTTGAGTCCAACAATTGATTTGTATATAAACTTAAACAAAGTTCCTCCAGCATCTTACTATAATTCACCAAATGTCTGTCTGTCTGTCTGTCTGTCAATCTGTTCCCAGGTACCGCAAAAACGGCTGAACCGATCGCAACGAAATTTTTAGTGGGTAACCTGGGACCCGCTGGAGTAAAATAGGCCATATTGTTTTTCCAATTTTTCCAAATTCCCAGTTTTTCCAAACACGATGGAATTATATTTACCGATATGAACAGTGATGTGGCTTTTATTGAAATTCTACAAATGCTGATTAGATTTTGATGATTTGTGTGTGATATGATTTAACGGATGTTTATATAAATCGTTTAAAATAAAAAAAAAGCCTTCAATTTTTGATATTTTGCCTTTTCATTTGGGCTTCCCAATTGAAGCCCCGCCCGTAGTGCTGATACCGTTGTTAGTTATAATTAATAGCTAATTAAATTGATCCGTGACGTCAAAATTTTATATCGTTCGTACGTTATTCAATCACTGATCCTATTGTCTGCTGATAAAATGTGGACTAACTTTACCTATTCGGTGTTTGCAAACGAGTTTCTCACGTGATGTTGACGTCACTGCGTCAGGGTAGATTCTGAACATCATTTCATTTGGTAGATTCTGCGTCAGGGAATTTGTTTCGCTTTTAGGAATTTCTTCAAAAACCTTTTTTTTTTAACTTAGGAATTTTTTTCGACCACTTCGACACTTATTTTTATTTTATCTTATTATTTATTTTTATATTTATTATTATTAATAATAAATAATTATTTATAATAATTATAATAATAATAATAATATTATTTATTATTTTATTATTTATTTAATATTTATTTATGATATTTATTTTTATTTCACTTATGTTTTTCGACACGGCCTGCAGATTTAGGCGGGAATTTCTGATTTGGTTTGGGTGCAAACGATAACTCAATTACTCTTAACGAAAGACACTGCAGGATCTATAACGTCCACAAAGTGCTGGAAGATGTGTCCTCTGGCTTAACGTCCTTATGGTGGACGACACAGAATATTGATGACTTGCCCTGCATAGGAAACACCAGGGTGACAGTGGTTAGGCTGCAGAACACTACAACTACCCCCAGAGCCAAAGTACTCGGCAGTCATTTGTACAGAGCAACGGATGAACGAGTGTATTCGGTCTCTGATTGTGATTCTGATGCATCCCATTGTTTGGGACTTTGGGCAGTATATAGGTAACAGACCGCTGCCTCGATCGCTCTTCAAAAAACAATCCCGGGTGACGTACACGAAGCAAAAACATGCATAGTGCTAATGTGTGTATATATATATAAAATAGATCGTGGTTAAATGGCTCAGATAATTCCAATTGCACTGGGCCATAGGCTGACACCAGATACTTGAAGCCTGAGGCCTATAATACGGTCGCCTCCACAAGGCCCATGATGCCTATCGGTTCCAACCTTTCGATATTTGATTTGCCTTTTAACCGTCCCTTAAGTTGTTTTACACTAAATAGAAAGATTATCTGGAAGGCATGGCGATTGCGAACATGAGACTTCTGAAAATGTGTTAGGCTTACCATAGCCCCAAAATGGCGGATGTATCATTTTCTTTTCAGATTACAATTGTGGGTGGCATCAGGCCAGCTGTCCAGCCAATGGGTACAGAGCGCACATATAAGCATAAAAACACTTGCTCCACTATAAATAGATTGCTCAATAAAATTTAGATTCCAATTATTATTGTTAATATATCATTATTATTAATATTTTATACTATTTTACTAATCTGAATGGAATATGTCCACCGAGAGTGAAATGCTCGATGTCCTGCTTTCTCTTCATATGACGGACAGATGGCAGTGTGACAATATTATTGTAATTAAGCATGCCTCCCATCGCTTCGTTGATGGGTTCAATCAAAAGACCGCATGTTCTACTTGTTACGTGGTCCTCCCGGTGACTACCTGGTCTCGGTGACCCCCGGACCGTGAGAGGAACTCCGCCAGAAAGATCTATTATTTATACGCTTTCGTAACGCAATCCATATGAATTCCAGTCAATAAGAAACCCCCACACCAAGGATCCAGAGTAATCAATAATATATTCCCCCAAGGAATCAACCATCACCAACCATCAACAATCCACAATCAACAATCAATCACCAATGTGATTACGATGGCCATCTTATATATGTGTGTGTCCCCTTTCCCCACTCCCGACCCCTTGGGTACTCACGACCCCTTTTGTCTCTGTCCCTCACAATGTCTCTGGGCCCCTCCTGACCAAGATGATGGTCGGCTTCTCCGCACACGGGCGGTTGAACGGACCCTTCCTGACGTGCTTTCACCGGGCACGTCCCGTACCGGGAACAACGGCTGCAGCGCGCACCTCCTGGCCAAGCAAAGCGGGTAATGTAAAGCAGGCAAAGCAACACGCGGCTTGCCCAGCGCGCGCGGCCCAAGGTGCGACCCGTACGCGGCCTTGTAGACGGCGAGGCGAACTGTGCCAGCTGCTTGGTTCCGTGCACGAACCCACAGTGACTTGACGTGTCAAAGGGTAGTTACACGTCCCGGTAACTCCTCTCGCCAGACGGGCTTTGAAACGCCGATTCTCTTACGTTGCTCAATCGATACCGCTCGCGTCCGAGGTCGGCCAGGAAGAAGAAGAATCGTCGCATCTCTAGGACCTCGTGTCTTTTCTTCTTCCGTTTCCGGTCTCCTTTTTCTCAGAAGGGCTCCTGACCCTTTAATCACAACAACCTTTAATCGACTACACATTGATAAGCAAAGCCCGGAATAGTAATTCACATACATTCACATAAATATGTAACATACTTCACAAACATATTGTA
The DNA here is from genome assembly GCF_964187855.1 of Myxine glutinosa. Classification (NCBI taxonomy): domain Eukaryota; kingdom Metazoa; phylum Chordata; class Myxini; order Myxiniformes; family Myxinidae; genus Myxine; species Myxine glutinosa. The sequence goes on along the minus strand of NC_136263.1, from coordinate 180,126,416 downwards.
TGTCTGCGTGTAGCAATGAGGATTTAAAATTAAGTAAAACACATGAATAGGGTCTTTTATAGCACGTCATTGTTGTTGGGTTTTTTTTTTGTACACTAAGTCAAAGCTCGTGAAAGAGCTAACACATAGAACATATAATAAAGGGAGCGGGAGATAAGAGGGGGAGAGAGAGGGAAGTACAACAACAGTGGAGAACAGGGACATCAGGAGATCTGTGGAAGAGAGAGGGTTGGGCGGGGTACATGGGATAAACAAGATGGACACGACATGTACTTTCAGGAAAGAAAACGGATTTTGATGGAGGTGGATTTGGGGTGGATTAACAGGGGTAGAAAAGATCAAGGTTTTGGATGGGGGAAGATAAGAGATGGTGGTAAACAGCTGTTTTGAAGACCTGGGGAAGGGGAGGGATTGAAGAGTGTGGGAGTTTGTTCCAGAGGTGGGAAAAAAGAGGAATGAAAGACTGAAGGTGAGTAGAGAGTCTTGATTTTGGCAGTTTTTACCAGGAGAGGGTTGCTGGCAGATCTTGTGCACCCTGAAGGAATATTTGGGGGACAGAGCACATTCTGAGCAGGGGTATCGAGGCCGGAGAGGAGTGAGTAGAAGACAGAAAGACCACCTACCTGTGTATGTTGAGAGAGTGAGAGGCCCTCAGAATCAGCTTCATCACGGGAGATTCCTATGATTCTAAAAGCTTTGTTTCTGCAGCGTGAAGCCAAGCTATGTGTGAGGCAGGAGCACCAGACCAGAGGGGAGAGCAGGACTCCATAAAGCTGCGGATGAAAGCTTTGTATGTGGTGAGGAGCTCAGAGGTACCAAGAAAGGACTTCGCACCACAGAGGATGCCCAGACGGCAACTGGCTTTGGAGGTCAGATTGGAAATATGGTTTTCCCAGGAAAGATCATGGCAGATAATGAAACCCAAAAGCTTGTTTGTCAGAACTTCTTTGAGAGGATTGTTGAGAAAGTAGATGGGAGGGTTGTCCAGTCGGTCTTTACAGAGAGACATAGTGAGAGTGTGAGATTTGTCAGGATTGAAAGACATGTTCCACTTGTTTGACCAGCTTGTGATTTTATCCAGGTCTGCAGAGAGTGAGGAGGCTGCTGCCTGCCGATCTGAGGGTTGAAGTATGGAGCGGCAGAGAGTGGAGTCATCAGCAAAAATATAGAAAGGATTTTCCAGAGAGTGGGAGAGATCATTAATGAAGAGCAGAAAAAGCACAAGGCCCAGAACACTGCCTTGAGGAACACCAGCCTGGACAGGAAGAGGAGATGAGAGAATTCCATTTCGAGCCATACATTGACTATGACCGGAGAGGAAGTCCGTCCTCAAGCCGTGTGTAGAGGTTTCCTTGGATACTATAGGAGGAGAGTGTGGTGAGCAGGGCGGAGTGCCAGACCATATCGTAGGCACGTGATATGTCAAGGGAGACAGCTCTGATTTCCTGGTTGGCGTTGAGGTCCTCCATCCATTGTTGAGGCAGTAGAAGCAGCATGTCCAGAGTAGAGAGACCTGGTTTGAATCCAAATTGATGATCAGAGATCAAGCCATTGGAGAAGAGGAAGGATTTGATATCAGAAGCGATGATTGATTCCATGACCTTGCTGATTATTGGGAGCAGGCTAATTGGTCTGTAGTTGTAAGGATCTGTTTTGCACCTTTCTTGTGTAAAGCGGTCATGTTGGTTGATTGCTAAGAAGATTGTGGATGACCTTGAGTAAAAGAGAGGGTGAAGAGAACAGAGAGCGCGTGAGATAGATCGGCAGAGCAGGATTTTAGGACCCGTGGGCTGATGCCGTCTGGTCCACTTGCAGAATCGGAGTCGAGGTTTGACAGAAACTTCTCCACATTGTCGTGAGAGAAGAACACAGTCCAGGAGCAGCTGGGTTCGACTGGGTAAGGTAGGTACAGAGAGAGATGGGTTTGCGACACAAGATTTGGAGGCAAACACAGAGTTGAGTCATTCGGCTTTGTCATGTGCGGTGTCAGCTGTGTAGCCATTTGAGGTAAGGGAGGTGATGGAGGGGCAACAAACACCAGAAACAGATTTGATCAGATGCCAACAGGATTTGGAGGAGGGAGACAGGTTTGAGAGTTCAGACTTGAGAATAGAGAGATATTGTTTCTTGGCTCTCCTGAGGGTAGACACACATGGCTGTTGTTGCTGTTGTTGTTTTGTGCGCATTTCATGTACTTTTATATGTTAAAGAGTAGCAAAAATAGTAAAAACTTAAAGGGCGGATGGACAGACGACCGGACGGACAGACATTGGGACCTCACGACCCATTTTACAAGTTCATCTCTTCGAGAATTTAGATGAGATGACCTAATAATAAATATATATATTTATTAAACACTTTCTAAAAATAACAATTACAAAGTGCAAACTTATATGTCAAAATATAACTAATGATTATAAGAAAACCAATTCTGGAATTTAAAAAAACGATTTAAACTCAAACAAATGCAAAAGGAGAGACTTTGTTGAATAAATGTCCAGGTGAAAAGGGTTGGATTTGGAACATCAACACTGACTTCAGCCTGGTGCTTGTTATGAGCAGACAGACTTGCTGAGTAAAATAAGGGTGAATGTCTATAATGTCAGGTCACTCGTGTACATGTGCAATGTTCGTCAATCACTGATGAGGTCATGTTATGCAATGCAAATCAAGCCTTTACTAAAAGTATCCTTCATGCAATGTGAAATTAAAGAATACTAGCAACGGTACCGGGCAGGGCTTCAATTGAGAAGCCCAAATGAAAAGGCAAAATATCAGAAATTGAAGGCTTTTTTATTTTAAACGATTCATATAAACATCTGTTGAATCATATAACATGCAAATCATCAAAATCTAAACAGTACATGGCGCCCATTTTGAAAAAAGATTGAATTCTGCAAAACGGAAGCAGCCACTACACGTCTTTCTCAGTCACACGTTTATGTGTGAAGAGTGTGCCGAATCTGTAACACTGAAGCGGCCACTACACCTGTTCCTCGGTCGCTTTGCACACGCTGCCATGTTACTTTGGAGCCACACGTTTATATCGGAAGATTTCATCAGGAGTCGAACTACTCTCTCCTGGTACGTAGAATTTCAACAAAAGCCACATCACTGTTCATATCGGTAAATATTATTCCACCGTGTTTGGAAAACCTGGAAAATTGGAAAACTTGGAAAATTGGGAAAAAATTGTAAAAACAATATAGCCTATTTTACTCCAAGGGGTCCCAGGAATACTCACCCAAAATATCGTTGTGATCGGTTCAGCCGCTTTTGCTGTACCTTCGAACGGACAGACGGACATTTGGTGAATTATAGTAAGATAATTATAAGTCTAGCCAAAAGCTTTATTTGTTTTTAATTTTAAAGCTTTGTTTGTTAGCCCACCTTTAACATAGTTCAGGTGGTGAGCTTAGCCTATGGAATGTCGCATCGTTTATCCGTCAGTCCGTCTGTCCATCCGTTATTCTGTCTGTCTGTAAGCAATAATTGCAACTTATTCTCCGAAACTGTCGATGGGATTGGTGAACACACTTTACTAAAATGATCTTTGGTATGGTAGAGCTCACGTTTGTTCATGGCATCCTCGCCCTGTACTGATAAGTAGGTTATCATAGTGTTTAAAGGTCCCAAAAGTACTTGCATTTCCATCAAGTTTGGCCAACATTTTGGATGACAGGAAAACCATTAATAATTCTATGAATAACCATCAATAAAACATAAACTTTATGATCAACTACCCAAGGGAAATATAGTTTGTTAACAATGACGTCATCAGTCACGTGGTATGGCAGCCATATTGGATCATTAGAAAAGCTTTAAAAATATTTTTCTCTGAAACTGCTTAATGGATCGATGCAAAACTTTACATATATGATATACTACACGTAGGAAATATAATTTGATAACAATAACGTCATTGGTCTTGTGGTCAGGTAGCCATATTGTATCAAAGGAAAACCTTTAAAATTCATCTTCTCTGAAACCGCTTAACTGATTAATGTGAAACTTAAAATATATGATTGACTACCTCTGGGAACGTTTGATTAAAAGAAGGTGATCCGAAACACAATATGGCTGCCAGTGATGTCATATAACAGAAAGTGGGCAATATCCTTAACAAAAAGAATTATAGTCACTTTTGAGTTACGCCTTATCAAAAAGGGTGAATTTTGACACAAGAGGAAGTGACATTATCATACCGGAAGTGGGCAATATCGCGAAAACTAAAGTTCATAGACAGAAGGGAGTTGCGCTACTGTGAATGTCATGTGAATACTAAAATGTGTATTCTAAATCAGCTCTGATTTTACCTTGATCCATTCATCATTCCACTTTTTGGCAACCATCCAGGTGAGCTTTTCCTTTCCTACTAATGAAGATATTAAGGTAGAAACAATAGCCCAGGCATAAGTTTTAAAATGCTCAAAAGAGCATTTCTTCCGAAGTGGTTGTTGATTATTTAGAGATCTCTCTACAATGGTGTTCGTACTGCACGTGGCACAACTGCGTTGCTGGCAAATGAGGCTACGTACGCACAGCCATATGTGGCATGTGAAAGAAGATGCATGATACACTTTCTTCCGTTTATGTAATTCAGCTCAAATTGTAGCTTCATTGCTTTTTGTAAGATGTGACACACTCAATAGTTTCTGTTCTGAATCATGTTAAAAGTAAAATATTTTCCTTTATTTACATTTATTATGTTATCCTACTATTTAAAATAAGACAATTCTCTGTATGTATGTTTGATAATTATAGAATTGAACACAGCTGGGCCAAATTCCACCAAATTTTGCTTATGTGTTTGGGCTACCAAGGGTCAGGTCATGGGCACAAAGTAATCCCACTCATAAACCCGTCCCCTCACCCCCATCGGTGAGAATGGGGAGACGACTTGCAATTTTCGCCTGCACATGTGGGAAAGTGCAAGTGGTTGAACAACTTATCCCTGCCTAAATGAAGGGGTACTAACACTATATTTCGCTCCCGGATGGAGCGGTTATTACTTTTTTTTAAATACCGGGACATTTGAATTTTTTGAGTATTTGGCCCCATCTTTACTTTAAAAAAATGAAAACCCTCAGTTTCGGATCTTCAATAAAATCGAATCAATTCTTCCTTGTCACACACCCAATCTGTGCACCAAGTTTCGTCCGAATCCGTCCATAAAGTTTTGAGATATCCTGCTTACAGACAGACAGATAAACAGGGGCGAAGACATAACCTCCTTCCACCTTCTGTGATGGAGGGAATAATCCATCACCGTGCAGATTTGAAATGTGAAAAGCAGCAAATGCAAGTGGCCATTGGATGCTATAAACTGTAAAGCATTATTGCGACATGTATTGAAATATTCAATCACTTTTTTGTTGAAACAAAGTTGCTCTGAAGTTATCCAAAATAAATCCGATCAACTGCTGATATAAAAACACCGTAAAGGTATTTTCTATGAATTATAACATGTATCATCATTGGTGTTTCATAGGTGGAGATATTCTTCAATGAAGATTTTCATCTTTTATGCAAGAACATTTTGTTATTTTGGGGTTTATTCTTCATGTGTTGCTTTTGAACAATAAGCAATTCTCCATCCATGTGAACTTATTTAAAGTGTTTGAACACGTTTGTTACACAATGTTCTCGAAAGAGTGTTGACCTCCGATTAATAGTGGTTCCGTTTTGACCTATAAATGTATTTATACAAGGCATTAATGGATGTCGATTAATAATTTTTGGAGGGAATCTGTCTTTATTCGAATTGGTAACCAAATCCCACTAATCACGTTTTCCTTCTTTAATATACATGCTCAATATCAAGATGGAGGTGGATAGGGGAACCAAGAGAGTTGCACAGCTAAAGGTTATTACATTTATGGACAACAACACGTTTATGCCTGTTCAAATTTCCAGACAATCAGTTTTACAAGATGGTGATAATTGCGCATCAAGGACACGATCAACATTAGAGAGAAATCCTTGGAGTGAAGGTAGGTCGGCAAAAAGTTTTTGATGAACAAGACTATTTATGAATGAAGTCCTGCACTGGCTAGGCATTCGTCCTAAATAATTCTGCATTGAAGTAACACAAAAGGTACCACCCTGATTGGACAAGTGTGTCTCCAAACCTTTAAAAGCCACGAGCAGCGACCAAGACGAAGGTGAAGTCCTTAACTTATTTCGGCCCAGCAGCTGCAACTTTGCAGTGATGCAAATTGGTGGGAACAATATGGAGGCCACTTGCCACGAATCATGGCTATGACGGATTGTGGTCCACACGTGATGTACGGAGTGATGCTACGCCAATGGCTGCGTATGGGCACTGTGTGATATTTTTTCAGAGGCCCTGGTTCCGGGTAACCCGAGCCGAAGCTGGTCTGCGCCTTGCCCTCGGAAAGGACTAATGCGAATGCTAGTTTTCTTTCGCGCCGCGCTAATTGAAGTCCCCGCCGCCTGCTCCTTCCCGCGACCTGCCGGCTCATTTGTCAGGAAGTTACTAATACAAGAATCCACAAACATCTGTGAAACGGATTAGGATCTCTTACGACTGACAACTGCTTGAAAGCGAAGAATATGTTGGATTATATGGCACAGTTTGCGCAACATTCATTTTCCCACTTGTAATTGTGACTCCATATTTCATGGAGAGATCACTTGTCTCCAGCTATACTTTCTTCACCATGGTGTAATCACACACAACGTCACCATATTTGTGTCCTTGTAGTGGGTTCTAGAACCCCCCCAGAGAAGTGAAAAATCGAATGCATCCTCAGGGTCGTGCCAAATATGATTGATAAATAGGGTGACATAATGAACCTGGAAAGGTTTCAGGAGAGATAAAGTAAACCTGAGAAACTTAAGAACTTTGGAAGGAGAATTTATTTATTATGTACCGAAAAATAAATTACAATTTAACCTCTCCCTCCTTCTCTCTCTCGCTTTCTCCCTCTCCTCTTTCTCATCTCTCCCTCCTTCTTTCTCTCTCGCTGTCTCTCCCTCTCCTCTTTTTCATCCCTCCCTCCTTCTCTCTCTCGCTTTCTCCCTCTCCTCTTTTTCATCCCTCCCTCCTTCTCTCTCTCTCTCCTCTTTCTCATTACTCCCTCCTTCTCTCTTTCGCTCTCTCCCTCTCCTCTTTTTCATCCCTCCCTCCTTCTCTCTCTCTCTCTCCTCTTTCTCATCTCTTCCCTCCTTCTCTCTCTCGCTCTCTCTCCCTCTCCTCTTTCTCATCTCTCTCCCGCTCTCCTCTTTCTCATCTCTCCCTCCTTCTTTCTCTCTCGCTCTCTCTCCCTCTCCTCTTTCTCATCTCTCTCTCCCTCTCCTCTTTCTCATCTCTCCCTCCTTCTCTCTCTCCTATTTCTCATCTCTCCCTCCTTCTTTCTCTCTTGGTCTCTCTCTCGCTCTCCTCTTTCTCATCTCTTCCTCCTTCTCTCTCTCTCTCGCTCTCTCCTCTTTCTCATCTCTTACCTCATTCTCTCTCTCCCTCTCCTCTTTCTCATCTCTCCCTCCTTCTCTCATCTCTCCCTCCTTCTCTCTCTCTTTCTCATCTCTCCATCCTTCTCTCTCTCCCTCTCTCTCCTTCCTCTCTCGCTCTCTCTCTCTCTCTCTCCACTTTTCCCACACTCTGCTACCCTCATGCTTCTATCCTTTATCCTATAATCCTCGTTTTTAAATGTCTTCACAACTTGTATTTCTATACATACCACCCCTCCCTGCCCCCAACCGTGCAGTGCATAACAAACTTAGGGAGACCCTTTTATTGAGTTTTCAGCATATCTAGAATTGTTGATAGAAATATTCATAATTTGCAGGAGTGTGACAGTTCAAAATTGGGAAAGTGAGACAAATAATTGTCTTGGAGATAGGAAGCATTCTTTACATGTCTCCAATATGCTGAGATTGGCCCAGTATTATATTCGAAAGTAGCAGCCTCCTGTGAGGTCACACTTGAAACTCCTGGTCACACTCCTGTGACTTCTTTGTCACACACAGAACCATTCCACCATGTTTCGTCCAAATCCATCCATAACTTTTTGAAATATCCTGCTATGTATCGTTTTTGGCCCGATCTCCCAATGGTGAAGAATCACTTTAAAAATTATACTAGCCGGAACCGAATCCGGATCTTCCCCAACATCTAAGCAATTAATCCTTGATGCACACCCATACGGTCCATCAAGCTTCGTCCAAATCAGTCTATAACTTTTTGAGATATCCTGCTCACAGACAGACAGACAAACAGACAGACAGGGGTGAAAACAACCTCTGTTCACTTCAACTATCATGGACACCTCTTCGTGATGGTTATACCACCTAACGCAAGTCGGGGGCCAATTCTTCTCCATTCTTCCCTGCTGCCTGGATGCGTCAGGCACCACGGTAATGGTCAGAGAACCGACCGATCCCCATGGACCGGCCCCTTCCCTCTTATCTATCCCTCTTATCTATCTATCTATCTATCTATCTATCTCTCTCTCTCTCTCTCTCTCTCTCTCTCTCTCTCTCTCTCTCTCTTTCTCTCTCTCTCTAACTGTTGTGAACCTGACTTTGTGAAGGCGGGGTACACCATCCTGAATGTGGGTGATATCTGGGTCGCTCCTGGGAGATCGATCGGCTGTCTCAATGCCGTGGGCTTGTTCGAGAGAACTGTCCGGGGCTATACAACAACAATAATAACAACAACAACAACAACCTCCATTGACCCTCAGTGGGTGGAGGTAATGAAACGCTTACACATCCTACAATGCATATACAGGATGTTTCAAAAAGAATGATACAACTTTGACTTCCTGCCATTTCTTTGTTTTTTATCCTATATTGTTTTCCTTTTCAGGGTTTGGTGGTGTTATCGTGGTATGTTTTACCTGGTATTTCTAGCTCCTTAGCTCTACTATGCAATTGACAGTGGAGCAGAAGACAAAAGTGGTGGCTCTGTGGTATAAGACTTAATAATTTGTAGACACCCCCTGGAGGTTCTGCCAGGATTATGACCTCAGAACACGTGATGACCCACAAATTGTGCTATTCAACGTATTGTGAAACATTTGAGCACAAGGGTGTAGTGCACAACCAGATCAAGGGCAACAGTGGCAGGCCAGCATGAGTAACCAAGAGCCAAGCCAACATCGAGGCAGTGCGGGATTCTGCAGTGGACAGTCCCAAGAAGTCCCACTGCTGGCGCTCCCAGGAGCAGGGCATCAAACCAACATCAGTCTGGCGTGTCCTCACTAAGGAACTGAAGCTTTTCTCATACATCATTTCTATGAGGCATAAACTGAGTCGAGATGAGTGATGAGGAGTCGTCCAAGGACACAGCGACATGCTGATCCAGCGTACGGATCAATGCCTGTCTGAACATCTGAACAAGGGGCACACATCAAGAACGTCAATTACAAGGACTTTGCGTAAATGCCAATTTCAGACCTTGACCTCTCACTAACTCTAGCAGTGACTTTCTGCAGTAGCAATCAGTGATAAAAAATACCATGACATAAGCTTTCAATAAATGTTTGGTTCACATTCCTGAGGTTTCTGTTCCTTTGTAAATTAACGTTTAAAGTTGTATCTCTTTTTGAAACACCCTGTATACCCATTCCCAATAGTACACCTTCAGGATGTCCTCACCTATGTAATTCATCATTGCCAAATCCCTTAACATTAGGGGAAAAAGGAAGAATTCTGCTGAAGTCTTCAGACAATCATCAGAACATTGCTTTGTGTTGAAGCTGGGATCAAGGCATCTGCTTAATTTCAATGGTGCCCTTATTACAATCAGATGCTTGACAATTTGTGGAAGCTTAGATAACATTTTAATTTGCTTACTTGATTGAACGCTTCATAACTGGGTGGCCAATTGACAGCATTTGTTGAACTCTGACCTGCACTATATTCTTGCTCAGCTTGTACCTCATGTAATTATAACATTGACAGGCAATCATCCCCATACTGTCAATAGTCTGTAAATTAATTTCATCAGGTTTGAAGTTTCGTTGATCAGAAATTTTACAATTATTCCCAGTTCCACCCTCTCTATGATCTCACTAGCCACAATTTTTATATCCAGCCTCTTTTTTTTGCATTAAATCAAGAAACACGTGATTATGGGTAGTGGTCATGATTTCCGGTTCCGGGTTCTTCACGACCAGATGCGATCCTCTCTGCTCTGAAAAACTATCTTCAAAAGCGCTGAGTTAACCTGTTCCAGAGTTGGCTTGTTTAACAGTTTTTGTTGATTATATATTAACGTTAATTTGTTAATTTAATGCAAGTACCTTCATGTGTACTTTTCACCTGGGTCCGCATGTCTTTGTCCAGGCCGCATGCTCTCGGGGTCTTCATTCAGATCTGCTGCCTCCCCCTTCCTCTTTTCCTGGTAATTCTTCTTCTTCTTTCATATGTAGCACAACTCTGTGGGTAGCATCATTTACTGGAAGTGCAGCTGTGCGATTAGAGTAGGAATTTGGAATTTGACCAGAGTGCCAGTGATACCCAGGTCATTCATCGGTCCTGCTTGTTGCCCCACTGTCGGTGAATTACCCCTTTTCCCTTCTGTTGCCTCCATTTTCTATGAGCCTCTATAATGTAGAAAAAAATGGTTCTCTACACTAAAAATTCTACTTTCATCAAAAACTCGAATGGCACTCAGTAGAGCACATAGTCTTGCCTCCACGCTCATGCTGAATCAAAATATCGTTAACTGAACACGCTACAATTATGGTCAATGTACCCATATCATGTCACAAACATTGCCATTATCCGTAGCTTTATTGAATGATTATTAGGATATTTAACTACCACTTTTGCACACATCAAGGCTAAATTGCATTAATGAAGATAAATAGTAATGTTTTTTCATCATATGCATAAAATTTCGCATTGATCTGTTAAACGGTTCGAGAGAAGATTTTAAAAACATTTTTCTTTTTAATCCAATAAGGCTGCCAGACCATGTGGCCGATGACATCATAAATTTAATTCTTCACACACTGAGTCGTAGATCCGATATATAAAGTTTAAGATTTTTCGGACAAGGATTTGGATTCAACCAATTATGGCTGGAATACCACTTCTCCGATTAAATCATTGTATCATCATATATACTGCATGGGAAGTTGATTACATATTCCAAGTTTCAATTTTTTTCGTTGAACGGTTTTGGAGAAGATGTCCAAATTTTTTTCCCTATTAATTCAATATGGCTGCAATACCATGTGATCTATGGCATCAAGAGTATCAATAAGATATTTTACATGGGGAGTCCATCCTATGTTAGAAGTTTCGCATCAATCGGCCAAGTGGTTGTAGAGACATAAGACCAAAAGTCTAACAGCGGTGTAGCCGGGCTTGGAAAATATTATAAACCACAAACACATATGATTAGCTTTTAAAACAGTCGCTAATGCTGCTTATAACATTAAACAAAGAAATTTGGAGGAATCCAGACATCCATGAGGTAAGTTTTACTTACAGAACTGAGGGAAGATCTACTGTAATCTAGATTATACCCCACAAGGGTTGAGTACGTGCCATTTTGTTGGAAGAGACGTAACGCCGATACTTTCGATATATGATGGTCATTTTAACAATCAGTTTGTTTGTTTCACACTGAATGAAAAACGTGAAGGTAGAGCATGGCGATTGTGATATACGACAGGTTCGACGATATGTTCGGCATAAAAATGAAAATGGCGGTGTGTGGAGAGTCAGCCACCACACCACCGTAATGACATCAGACGTAATCACATCACCCTGTCACGTGACCAGATCCTCAGCCCTGATTGGTACACGTTTGAGGGGACATCATACATACATACATACAGACAGACAAACACTGTTCTAGACGGCTTTGCCCTATGGGCTACGCTGTAAAAACAATTAAAGCGAAAATATATAGACATGGACACAGACAAACAGACAGGCAGACGGGTTGCAATAGTCGTGCAGCCACTTTGGGGCTTTACTCTAGGTTTTCCAAACAATGTCTAAGTAAAATTTAAATCACCGTATTAAATAATTAATTTGTGTAATTGTTACAATACATGTACCATAATATTTGATATTACACTGAAACATCTGTAACTTTTCGACTTGGAGTAGGATGTTAAAGCAGTAGGCAAGTGACAGAAGAGAATACATTTTTCATTTAATATTGAATGCAATTATGGACAAAACTTTATCTGAAAACTGTTTTCTCTGAAAAAAAGAAAAAAAAGAACAGCTCTGTCAACCTGCTCTGCATGTTCCACGCTATTTTCTTGCCTTTACAGGTACTGCATAACAAGTCCAAATCACGTGTCATAGAACTCTCTTTTTTCATTGGTTCTTCCCATATACCCATACCCCACACCTGCTCTTCTTCTTCACCCCTCCCTTGCCTGCTTCCATGCTGCAGGTGTTGTTAATTGGAGGCGGAAGCTTCAGTGCCACCCGGTTACTCCAAAGGCACCTCTCGGAGCTCCCAGAGGGATGTGGGAATGGCTGGGTGTGTGGACGTGTCTGGCGCCAGAGTCCCATTCTCACGCTGCGCTACGGGCCCGAAAACACTCCCCAACCCCCTCGGTTTGCTTCGTCCGGCACAGTGGCCAAGACAAAACAGCCTCGGTCCGGAGGGACACCTGTCCGGGTGGAGGGAGCACTGTGCCTCAACCCGCTGAAGGCGATGTGGCAGCTGCCTGGCAAGAAGCCGCACAAACATCTTCAGGTGTCATTCCAATTGAATGCTGCGAATAAGGAATCGCAAGATATTTCAACTTTGATAAATACCCTGCATAACATAAGTCTAATTGCTTCTTTAGGTGAGGAATGCCAACTTCGATATCTTGCTTACTGGTACTTTTTGACCTCACGTGATGACTGACCTCGTTTTAAAAATAAACATAGGAAAACGTTCCCAGTTTCCGACCATAATTGGGATGCATCCCTGGCCGCCCCGGCCCTCTTCATGGGCCTGGTCATGTCTGGCAAAAATTGGATTGATGAAAATTGTACATACTTGAAGTAGTCATTGTATATATAGTGACACCTATATTATCACCTGCAAACCTGTAAGTAAGTAAAACATTTCAACTTGATTGTCAATTTCATCAGGTGGTGAAGTATCAAGCACCTCCATGTTTCCCCTAAGATGGTGCACTGTCTCAGTCTGCACCTGCCACTCCAGGAACTCCAGGAACAACAGCACCTTACTGAGAGCACTGCGGTGTTCAAGTGGAAAATCGCATGCCTACTCCTCTCTCAACTGTCTGACAACGGAAAGGAGCATTGAAGGACATGTGGGCAGAAAGTTGAAAGCCACCAAAGTCGCAGTAGAAAGAGATGCCCCTTTTGGGAAAGTTGAAGTGATCGGACATGGATTGCGTGTGCGGAGAACTCCATTTGCATTACCAGGAAGACTTGCTGTGATGGGGCCAATACTTTGAATGGACACGTTATTACGCCCCAAGTGGTGTCTATAATAGCGGGCATGGATTTGTTTTGGAAGACCCTGTCGTGAGCAGGCCGTTGGTGCTCCTATGGTTGGCAGCGAGTGCCCCGGAAGCATTGACTGAAATAGAGTGGCAATTCTATGAGTGGGAAAATTGCTCGGTCAGAGTCACCCAGATAGCTCAGATGGCAGAACACTGGTACGGGTCACCACAGGACCTGGGCAGGTAATTTTACCACATATGTCGATTGATTATTTAAAATCCGCTCGTAATAACGACAAAATTATGATATGACAAATTCATAATTTTGTCAAAAGGTCAAAGGTCAATGTCACATAAAATCATAAATTGACCTGAAATTGAAATTTACTTTTTGAGTTTTGTCATCAAATTTTCAACAAAGCTTCATTATGAGAACTAGCAACGGTACCCGCCCTATGGGCGGGGCTTCTATTGTGAGGCCCAAATTAAAAGGTAAAATATCAGAAATTGAAGGCTTTTTTTTATTTTAAACGATTCATATAAACATCCGTTAAGTCATATCACACGCAAATCATCAAAATCTAAACAGTATCTTACTATAATTCACCAAATGTCCCACATTCCACACATCCACACAATCACGTGTATGGATGTTACGTGTGTGTGCCGTGCACGTGCCGTGCGTGTGGATGCTACGCACGGGTGGGAGGACAGAAGCAAACAGGCAATGCAGATACGGCGAATGCTAAAGCATGAAACCAATAAATTCCACATTCCTGTAGCACCTTCAGTCGCACGTCAGACATGAACAGCAAGTTCGTGAGGGACTTCCATGAAAAACGTACCCATTCGCCAACAAACGGGTACGTTCACGTATAGAAACATCGATCGTGGGACCGTGGCGAATCTGCCTATGGCGATCCGCGAAGTTCACGTTCAGAAAGTAAAAACCATCACGGCAGTCGTCATTCACTTGAACTCGATATAGTGGGGCGGATATGTGACATTTTTTACTTGAGGTGTGCACTTCTGGAAAGAAGCATGAAAATTTGCACATGGGGGTTTTTGAGTGTGCCGATTTCAAAAATTGCGGGAACCACGATGTCACTCCAACGTTTCCCGCCAAAAAATTCAAAATTCAAAATGGCCACCACAAAAACACATTTTTGCCCATAAATCAGCTATAAGTACCCCGATTACCATGATCTTGGTGTCTATACCTATGTTCTTGAGGTCGAGAAATGCAATAAAACACAAGTGAAATATCATAAGTTGCATCTTCCCGCCAAAAAGTTGAAAAGTCAAAATGGCCGCCACAAAAATGTTTTCTTTTTTTTTGCCATAAAACGGCTGTAATATAACAATCTTCATGGTGAATTTTTATTTTAAAAAATGCTCATAACATTAATTTGTCACATCAATGTATATATTTGCATTTGCCACTTTGCTAAACCAATATGTCTCATGTTATCTTCATTCTCAATTTCAATAGAGCCTAATTACAGTCTAAAGCTGATATTAACATACATTTCAGGTCATTTACCAGGTTTACATAGATGCACATTATTATGTTTGTCGTCAGCAGGGCCATAACCAGAATTTAACTACAGAAATGATACTAGATAAGTTTTACATGTACCATATATCAATGATGTACATTCAACAACTTATCTTTTCTGTTTTTCCTGTTTTTTTCAGAAACTGATGGCATCCAGGCAGTGACGGTCATCTAGTGGTTCACCATGTCAAAAAATCTTAGAATGGCTCATCAGGCATGCCCAGCACCATTTCAGCCGACAAACTGGGACATTTGTGTTCTGCGTCAAAAACGTGGTGGAACTCTCATAAATCCATCAGCAACAGGATTTGCATCATTGGCCACAAATTTATCTTCCCTTCATGAACTAAACAATGTGCCATTGAACATTGATGTATCAAGACTCAATGATGGTGATGGCATGGAGGAAACGCTTGTTACCCACAGAGCTAAGTGGCATGAAGCTTGCTACGTTCTGTGTAATGCAACAAAAGTGGAAAGAGCCAGGAAGCGACAAGCAAAAGCTTGTCAGGAATTAGCTCAATCACCACTTAAACTGCACCTTCGCAGTGCAAGTGCTCCAGCATATTCCATGGAAACAGAAAAGGGAAATCAACCAGCTTGCTTTTTCTGTGATGACACCACAGGAGACTTTCACAAAGCCGAGACAATCGCCCTTGATACCCGTTTCAGACAAATCGCTACAGAATTCGGAGATACCAAGCTGTTGGCCAAATTATCAGTTGGAGATATGATCGCTATTGATGCTGTCTATCAATTGAAGTGCTTGACATCATTCTATAACAAACATAGATCTCAACAAAGACAGTCAACTGGCAAGTGTCGCCAAATTAATCCACAGTCACTTGCACTTGCTGAGGTGGTGTCTTATATTGAGGAATATGGCCAATTGGGTGGAGACCTGAATCATGTTTTCAAACTCTCTGATCTCAAGGAATTGTATTGTGAACGCCTACAAAAATTAGGTGGTGACACAACTGGACACATCCATTCCACCAGACTTGCACAGAAACTCCAACAACATATTCCAGCTCTCGAAGCTCACAACAGCAAGTCTGGCACAGTATTGTCATTCAAGGAAGATGTTGGTGATGCCTTGCTGGATGCATGCAACTTTGCTCCAGATGATGAAGCTGTCATGCTGATGAGAGTGGCAAAGTTGATTCGCAAAGAAGTGTTTGAGAAAAAATACCACTTTAATAGTTCCTTATGTGATGAACAATATGACAATCTACCAACTTCTCTATCTGCTCTAGTCGGGATGATTCTAGGGGGCTCAAATGCGAGAGAACGTGTTGATGACAATGATGTAAGCACAGCTGCCTCGTCCATCACACAGTTACTTGTCTTCAATGCTGTCAAACGAGGGAGGAGAGATTCTGTGGCAGTACGGCACAACTCGGACCGTGCGACTGTTCTCCCGTTGTATCTTGGCCTACTCATTCACAACAGAACACGTAAACGTGATCTCATTGACAATCTCTTTGAGATAGGTCTGTCGGTGTCGTATGACAGAGTTTTGCAACTGTCCACAGAGGAAGCCAATAGAGTAATCGACATATATGAGAATGAGGGCAGTGTCTGTCCTTCAACCCTCAAAGACCAACTGTTCACTACTGGAAACCTTGATATAAACATAGATCACAACCCGTCAGCCACCTCCAGTCGTGATTCTTTCCATGGCACAGCATTATCAATCACACAGCATATCACATATGACAATCCTGGTGTTGTTCGGGTCCTTCAGGAGATTGCTGAAAACCGAGCCCAACCAAAGTCGAAATCTATCAAGTCATTACCAAAGTCATATACTGATGTGCCACCGATCTCGCTCCCTAATAATGTCATTCCAACAATAACTAATGACCAAGTAATTCCAATACCTGGTGACATGGATGATGATCAAATGCAAATGTTTTGGTTTGAAAAAGTGAGGTCAGCTTTGGCTAATGAAAACCAAACTGATCTGGTGAACATGAACATATCATGGTCAGCCTACTTTGCCAGCTTACAGGTGTCTGTACCCAAGCCATCTGCAATTATCTCTCTACTCCCATTGTTTCGAGATGGTGCACACTCACCCGCTATGGTCAAGCATGGAATGAATATCATTCGATTGATCACGGTTCGTGTCAATCCAGGCCAGATACCAGTGCTCACTGTTGATCAGCCATTATATGCTATTGCCAAAAAATTCAGTGGAAATGGCCAGATGAGTATGGGGAAAGACAATATGTTGTACTGATGGGGGGTCTCCATATAGAAATGGCCATGTTGAAAGTAATTGGTGACTGGCTTGATTGAAGTGGTTGGACCTATGTGATGACTTCAGCCAATGTTACAACTGAGGGGCGTGCAGCTGGTCTGCAGAAAGGTTCACACACATCCAGAGGTCAATGGGCACATCAAGTAACAGCAGCGGCTCTGTTCATTCTTTTTCACAGGTCATATGCTGAGTATCAAATCAACACACCAGACGATAAACAAATGCATTATGATGAGTGGTGTAAGCAGATGGCGTCAGGGCATCCTCAGTTCGATTACTGGTACAAAGTGTGGCAGTTGGAACTCCTCTTCCTACAGTTCCTTAGATCACAGCGTGAACAAAGATATGTTGCATACATGGAGTCACTTGGAATGATTATTCCATGGATGTTCGCTCTTGACCATTATCACTATGCTCGCTGGATGACGGTTCATGTAAGAGATCTACTTGCCCTCGAGATTAACTGCCCTACCTCACATGCAGAGTTCCTCAAAGGCAACTTTGTTACGCAGAAAACCAGGCACAAGTTCTCAGCACTAGCCCATGATCAGGTTCATGAACAGCTGAATACAATGGTGAAGGGAGATGGAGGCGTAATAGGTATCACTGAAAATGAAGCAGCACTGAGATGGTGGATGGTGGCAGGTCCAGAAACAGCTAGACTATTAATGGAGTATGATGGCAAACATTCTATGAAAAAGAAGGACAGAGAAAGCCACCATGAACAAATACCAAGTATGCAGAAGACTTTCCTATCTGAAGTCAAGAGCGTCACTGATGTGATGGAGGAACTTGGCAACCCCTTTGCCGATACAAGCAAAGACCTCTACACACTTAATACCAAACTGATAATGTCCGACAGTGTGGTACATACTATAAGGTCCGCAGAAGACATAGGCAAAACACAGTACCAGAAATTTGTTGGGGAGCGTATCAATGACAATATCACTGCATTCAATGACACCATACATAAGAACAATCTGCCTCTGTTAAATTCTAGTTCAGGAAAGAAACCTGCGAAGTCCACTTCCAAAATCTCCAACCTGCATTACGATGTTCATCTCTTCTTACGGATGTATATATCGTGTCAAGCTAGAGAAAGTGATATGGATGCCTTCTTCGGGCATGAAAATCATGCTTGGCCTCCATCGTTGGCGTCAAATGGCATCATGCACCAAACAAGCAAATCTGACTTGATGGAATGTTTGGAGTCATTGGTACCTCAAACGGAATCTGTTCCGAATGTTGATGTCAAAATTGTTGACGGCGCTGCCCTTGTTGATCCGAAGAAGCTTGCTTGATCCGAAGAAGTCCAAACTTTCTGTCAAAACATTCCAGGATTATTCACAATTGGTGTTCTTGCCCTATATAGAACGCATGCTACAAGACGATGTTCGTATAGATGTTGTCTGGGAGTGTCTACAGGGAGGACAGCCTAAAGGCACAAACACGACAGAACCATGGATCGAGTAATCATCTCCGGGTGGACAACAACACCAACGTTCCTGTTAACTGGAAGAACTTCCTTCGCTGTGATGCAAACAAAGACAGTCTGTTGCAACTTCCAGCCAATGCAATACAGGAGTTTCAAACTCCTCAACAGAAGCAAGTCATCTCCACACTTTTTTTTTTTTTGTGTATCCAGAATCGAGGCTCGTGAAAGAGCTAACATATATCACACAAACAAATCAAACAGATAAACAAAATATATAAAAAGAGGGAGCGGTAGACAAGATGGGGAGTGAAGAGGAAGCACACAAACACAACATTTGAGAGCAGGGACATCGGGAGATGTGTGGGAGGGAGAGGGTTTGGAGGGGAGGAGGCGTGGGAAGGGGGTGGGGGGAGTGGGAGAAATATAAAACACAAGGACACCAAGGACTTCCAGGAAAGAAGTTGGAATTTCAAACAAGGTGGATCTGGGGTGAATTAGCGGGGGTAGAAAAGATCAAGGTTTTGGATGGGGGAAGATAAGAGATGGTGGTGAACAGCTGTTTTAAAGACCTGGAGGGAGGAGTGGGATCGAAGGGAGTGAGGGAGTTTGTTCCAGAGGCGGGAGAAAAGAGGAATGAAAGAGTGAAGGTGAGCAGAGAGCCGAGATTTCGGCAGTTTAACCATAAGAGGGTTGCAGGCAGATCTTGTGCGACCTGTAGGAATATTTGGGGGACAGAGCACAGAAAGAGCTGGGGGTGCAAGGCCGGAGAGGAGTCGGTAGAAGACGGAAAGACCACCTACCTGACTGCGGTGAGTGAGTGAAAGGCCCTCGGAGATAGCTTCATCGCGGGAGATTCCAATAATTCTGAAAGCTTTGGTTTCAACAGCGTGAAGCCGAGCTAGGTGTGAGGCAGGAGCACCGGCCCACAGGGGAGAACAGTATTCCATTGAGCTGCGGATGAAAGCCTTGTATGTGGTGAGGAGCTCAGGTGTGCCGAGGAAGGACTTCGCACGACGGAGGATGCCCAGTCGGCGACTGGCTTTGGAGGCCAGCTTGGAAATGTGGTTTTCCCAAGAAAGATCATGGCAGATAGTGAGACCCAAAAGCTTGAGCGACAGAACTTCTTGGAGAGGATTGTTGAGAAAGTAGATGGGAGGGTTGTCCAGTCGATCTTTTCGGAGAGACATAGAAAGAGTGTGAGATTTGTCAGGATTGAAAGACATGTTCCACTTGTTTGACCAGTCTGTGATTTTGTCCAGGTCTGCAGAGAGTGAGGAGGCTGCAGACTGCCCATCTGAGGGATGAGGTATGGAGCGGCAGAGAGTGGAGTCATCAGCAAAGAGATAGAGAGGATTTTCAAGAGAGTCAGAGAGATCATTGATGAAGACCAGAAAAAGCACAGGGCCCAGAACACTGCCTTGCGGAACTCCAGCCTGAACAGGAAGAGGAGATGAGAGAAACCCATTCAGGGCCACACGTTGACTGCGACTAGAGAGGAGGTCCGCCAGCCATGCATGTAGATTTCCATGGATACCAAAGAAGGAGAGTTTGCTGAGCAGAGCGGGGTGCCAGACCGTATCGAAGGCACGTGATATGTCAAGGGAGACAGCTCTAATTTCCTGTTTGGCATTGAGGACCTCCATCCATTGTTGAGAAAGCAGAAGCAGCGTGTCCAGAGTAGAGTGACCTGGTCTGAAACCAAATTGATGATCAGGGATCAAGCCATTGGAGAAGAGGAAAGATTTCATATCCGAAGCAATGATGGATTCCATGACTTTGCTGATAATTGGGAGAAGGCTGATTGGTCTGTAGTTGCTAGGATCTATTTTTGCACCTTTTTTGTGTAAAGCGGTGATGTTGGCTGATTTCCAAGCAGATGCCAGATGACCTTGAGCAAAAGAGAGGGTGAAGAGAACAGAGAGAGGGAGTGAAAGAGCGGAAGAACAGGTTTGTAGGACCCGTGGGCTGATGCCGTCAGGTCCAGTTGCAGAATCAGAGTCGAGGGTTGACAGAAACTATTCCACCTTGTCAGGAGGAAAGGACACAGAGTCCAGGAGCAGCTGGGTACGACTGGGTACGGTGGGTACAGAGAGGGATGGGTTTGGGACACAAGATTTAGAGGCAAACACAGAGTTGAGGCATTCGGCTTTGTCACATGCGGAGTCAGCTGTGTAGCTGTTTGAAGTGAGGAAGGGGATGGAGGGGGAACAAACACCAGAAACAGATTTGACCAGACACCACCAGGATTTGGAAGAGGGAGACAGATAAGAGAGTTCAGTCATGAGAACGGAGAGATATTATTTCCTGGCACTCCTGAGTGTGGACACACACTTGTTTCGGGCTTTGTGAAAGGAAATGAAATTTTCTTCTGTTGGATTTGCTTTCCAGGAGGCGAAGGCAAGTTGTTTCTGGGCAACAGCCTCACCACAAGATTCCGTGTACCATGGACGGGAGGAAGGGTATGACAGCTGAAGACGAGATGGGATAAATCTGTGCATGAGAGAGAGCAATTTACTTTGGAATAATTCCCCTGATGAGTTGATGTCAGAGGCGGTAGAGATGGGAGACCAGTCCAGATGATTGATGGCTGCTGGAAGAACATGCCAGTTGGCCTGAGTGAAATGCCAGACTCGTCGACGCTGAGGAGGCTCTCTGAGAATAGTCAGAGAGATGTCCACTTTAACAAGCACATGATTAGCTGAGCCGATTGGAGCAGAAGAAGAGCAGCAGACATTTTCAGGGAAGTTAGTCATAACCAAGTGCAGAAGAGAAGATGCTCCGTTGACTGAGATCCGGGTCGGGAAATTGACAGATTGTGTCAGCCCCAGTGAGTCGCAGAAGTCCTTTGCTGAGGAGCCACGGCTGGTGAGAGAGGTACCCACACCCAGCCAACTGGCATGGTGACAATTGAAATCACCACATATGAGGAAGAGAGAGTTGGGATGAGTAGATAGAAGTTGGTCCATATTGTTGCGGAAACGGAGTACGGCGCTCCCCCTTAGTGGGGGGGGGGGGGTTAATCCCCCTTCTATTTGCACTGGCCATCTCCGATCCTGAAGCTACCCCGCTCCTCCGTGGGGTGGGATTGGCCGAGGCGATCGGTCAAAGGATTCCCGTACGCCCCCGCCGAGCCCTCCACAAAGCAGGTGGGCCACCCCGTTCGAGACCACGGGCAAGATGTTATTTTGCCTAGCGGATTAGCAGCCGCGGCTCAAACCATTAGCAGTACTAAACCCGATCCTAAATGTTGGCCAAATCGTGCCACAGGTACTCAATGGGGAAATCACAAAGACGACCGGACGAGCATGAAGAAGAAGACGAAGGTAGGAAATAACAGGATTTATTAACCAATTACTATTTACACAATCAAAGAAACCAAGGAGAAGGAAAGAAAACGAAAGTAATTTCCAGAAGAAGAAGAGGACACAGTGCAATTCTACTTATCTATACAGTCTTACTTAAACCCCAGGACAACACAGACAAACAGACGACAATCAGACTTACACGAATGGGGAATGAAGGCAGGAACGAATGGCTGAAAGGGGAGGAAGGTTCAGGTGGTCCACAGAGCTGGAAGGATGTGGGTCCGGTTCGTGTAAACGACAAGGCTCGAGGTGAGCGGCCGCCGACCCTTCTCAATCTCGTTCGCACGGCAGCGTTTCTTCGTAGCAGCGGGTCGAAACTGCCGTCAAAGCTCAACTCACTGCGGTGGACTCAGCTGCGGTGGATTCGGCTGCGGTGGACTCGGCTGCGGTGGACTCAGCTACGGTGGACTCAGCTACGGTGGACTCAGCTACGGTGGACTCAGCTACAGTGGACTCAGCTGCGGTGGACTCAGCTGCGGTGGACTCCTTACTCATCTGTTTGGGTCACGCACCTGCCACCTCTGCCACATCTCCCGCATCTCCTTTTTATCAGGCACGTGGTGATCAAGCCGCCGGCCTTTTGGAAACGCCCATCGGTGAGCTCGCCTCGGCCTTGATTAGTCGCGAGGGCTCACCGATCCCGCCCCTTGATGAGGCGTTGGCAAAGCCACGCCTTGTTCCTGGCACTTGGCTGACTCCTCCCACCTTCTGCTCCGAGATGACCTCGTGTTCAATGGAGTCTGAGGCGCTGACAATAAGCCAAAGCAGTAGTGGCGAACGCCGCCGTACTGGCGCTTTTTAGGAGGCCATGGTGGTGTCGGAGGGATCCTATCTTATTCGATTCGGTGCAATGCAGTGTCAACTAATGGGCAACAAAGCCTTAAACTGGAACACATAACAAGGAAATAACTATTTAGAAGGGTATATGATATTCTACGTGCATGCGATGGACTAACTAAGGGGACAACCTTTGACCTTTACACAAATGGAGGTATTTACAAAGATCATGACAATTGACAGAGGGTGATATTTACAACAATTACAGGATTCTCAAATCCGTTACACTATTATCAGACAGTGAGATGTAGATGGAGTCATCACTGTTTGGTGGACGGTACAACACACATATGAACAAAAGGTGGGAGCGAAGGGGAAGCCGGAGCCAGAGGTATTCCTGGGCGTGAGGTGGAGAGAGGGCAGTGCAGGGCGAGTGTGGAAGAGAGCTTTTGATAAAGATAGCAACCCCACCTCCAGTATGAGGCTCAGGTCTATCATACCGGAGGACGGAGTAACCCGGGAGAGATACAAAGGAATCAGAGACATCTTGAAGGAGGAAAGTTTCTGTTAAGCAGATCACGTCTGGTTTGTCAGAAGCAACCTGTATGGATAGATCAGTCAAGTTTGAGCGACGGCCCCGGATGTTTGAGGTCCATACCGTTAATGATGAGGAAGGGGGAGCATCGGATACAGAACAGGGGGGGGGAGAGGTAGGGTTCAGGATGAGGCTCAGGTCTGCTCCGAGATGCTGGAAGAGGAGGAAGAAGTAGGGAGAGCTGTTGAAGGTGTGTCAGAGATTTCAGAATAGCTTGGAGAAAGGGAAGGATGGGGTGGACAAAAGGTTTGATGGTGATTGGGTGAGGCACAGTGAGGTGTTATTTGAGGATGGGGAAGAGCGAGGCAGAAGGTTGGGGGAGATGAAGGTGAGAGTTGGAAGGGGGAAGAAGCGGGGAGGACGCTTTGAGGAGGAGGGGTGAGAGGGGGTAAATGGAGAAGAAATGAGGGTGGGGAGATTTGAAAGGGAGGGGCGAGGGGGGAGTTTATGAGGGGAGGGGTTGGGGGAGAGTTTAGGAGGAAAGGGACAAGTGGGGATTTGAAAGGGACGGGAGATGGGGGAGATTTGGAGGGGAGGGGTGAGGGGGGAGTCTAGGAGGAGAGGGGTGTGGGGGGAGTTTAGGAGGGAAGGGGCAAGGGGGGAGATTTGAAAGGGATGGGTGATGGGAAGGATTTGGAGGGGAGGGGCAAGGGGGAAGATTTGAAAGGGATGGGTGATGGGGAAGATTTGGAGGGGAAGGACAAGGGGGAAGTTTTGAAAGAGATGGGTGATGGGGAAGATTTGGAGGGGAGGGGCAAGGAGGGAGATTTGGAGGGGAGGGGTGATGGGGAATTTTTGGAGGGGAGTGGTGATGGGGAAGATTTGGAGGGGAGGGGTGAGATTGGATTTTAGAAAGTGTACGATTAATGGGAAACGAACATTTATTGCAAAATGAGTTTCTTGTGACCTTCGAGTCAAAAATATGTTTAAGGATGCGGGAGGGGGGGGGGGGGGGTGGAGTGCAGGTGAGTTTAGGGAATGTAGGAAAGAGGAACTGTAAGAGATGGAATTTTTTTTTGGAATGAATAGATTTGGTGAGCAAGTTGAAAGCAACCTTTTAAAGAAGAAGAAGAAAAAGGTGTTATAATATACGACAGAATACAGTACTTCGGGGGAAAGTTTAAACATTTTTAATTTGAGCAGTGAAAACTATCTGGGGAAATGGGGGTGAAACACGTGATCGAAGAATGAACGAACGAATAAGAACAACGAATAAAAGAATAAGAACAACGAAGAAGAACAGAGAAGGAAATCTTTTTTTTTTTTTCTTTTTTTTTTGAGTTGAGATTTTAAACAAGGTAGTATGGGGTGAAAAGTCTGGGAAAAACTGAGAGAACGAAAGTAATTGGAGCACAATCGACGGACCACTGAGAGAAAAACAAAGCCTCAAGGTAGGACACGGTAGCCTACAAGTACAGGGCCTCAAAAGACATGACACAAATTAACCGACGATTTTCTATACAGGTAAGAAAAATTAACACCGAGAATCTTCCTAAGGACACACTACAGGTACACACACCGAAAGATAAATACAGTTTCGACAAAAACACAATTGTGAACAATTACTTAACTTCGAAAGCGTGAGTGCGTGGACAGCTTCGAAAAGACGTGACCTCGCCGACAAAGATCTCGCGAGACCCCTGGCGAGATCAGGGGTCTCACGAGTAATCTGGTAATCATCTCTGGGTGGACAACAACACCAACGGATTGCCTTTCCCGGTCCGTCATGCACGCGGTCCACCTCGGGGTCGACTATGCCCGGATGGCGTAGGCCCGGACCGCCGACCCCGGCGTCCAGGCCTTGCGGACCGCCATCACAGGCCTCCGCATCACCGAGGTGCCGTTCGACGCCACGGGCACGGCCCTCCTATGCGACGTCTCCCTCGGCCGGCCTCGCCCCATCGTGCCCGCTGGCTGGCAGCGCCCAGTGTTCGACGCCATCCGCGGCCTGTCCCACCCTGGCGCGAGGGCATCCCAGAAACTCGTCGGGGCGAAGTTCGTCTGGCATGGCCTCAGGAAGGACGTCCGCGACTGGGCCAGGACGTGCCTCGCGTGCCAGCGCGCAAAGGTCCACCGCCACACCCAGGCACCGTTGGCCCCGTTTACGGTGCCCGAGCGGCGGTTCGACCACGTGCACGTCGACTTGGTGGGACCTCTGCCCCCCTCGCGAGGGTTCACCCACCTCCTCACCATGGTAGACCGCATCACACGGTGGCCGGAGGCCGTCCCATTGGCGGCGACATCCGCGGCTGAGGTGGCGCAAGCCTTTATCGCCACTTGGGTTGCCCGGTTCGGTGCCCCCTCGGACATCTCGTCCGACCGCGGCCCCCAGTTCACCTCGGAGCCCTGGGCCGCGGTGGCGCAAGGGCTCGGGGTGAAACTACACCACACCACGGCCTACCACCCCCAGGCCAATGGCCTGTGCGAGCGCTTTCATCACTCCATGAAGGCCGCACTCCGGGCCAGCCTCTGCGACGGCGGCTGGGTCGACAGACTCCCCTGGGTCCTGCTGGGCCTCAGGACGGCGCCCAAGGACGACCTGCGCACGTCCTCGGCGGAGCTGGTCTTCGGGCAACCACTGCGGGTACCGGGCGAATTTATCCCCGACTCCACGGCTCCTTGGTCCGCGGTGCAACAGCGCTCCGCCCTTCAGGAGACCGCCCGGAGGTTCACCCCGGTGCCAACGGCACACCACGGTTGCCCACCTTCCCACGTCGCCCCAGAGCTTCGCACGGCAAAGTACGTGTTCATCCGGCACGACGCCCACCGGGCACCGCTACGGCCCCCGTACGACGGGCCCTTCCGCGTGCTGGAGACCGGGGACAAATTTTTCACGGTCGACATCGGCGGTGCCCCGGATCGCATTTCCATGGACCGCCTCAAGCCGGCCCACCTCGATCCGGACCACCCCCCGCCAGCAGCTCTGCCTCCGCGTCGAGGCCGCCCCCCGGTGGTCGGACCCCCGGCACCCCCGCCAGCAGCTCTGCCTCCGCGTCGAGGCCGTCCCCCGGCGGTCAGACCCCCGGCACCCCCCAGCCCCGCCGGCCCGCTACCCCCCAGCCCTGCACCCATCGCCAGAGGGCGTTTCGGCCGGGTCATCCGGCTTCCCCGCAAACTCACCCTTCAGGTGCGCGGGAATTCTGGGGGGGTGCGTGTGGCGGGCACAAGGGGCAATAATTCCGCGCACCAGTGGGTGGCGCGAGCGCCCAGACGGGGACCGATGGCACATGCCCCGCCCTTCAACCGATCGGCCACGCCCGGGGACTAGGCGTGGCCTCGGCACATATATGCGGGCTCTAAGCTCGAGCCCGCTCAGTGCTGCAGTTCAAGCTTTCGAAATAAAGACTCTTTTGTTTTAACAAACGCGTTGTGGCCTACCTCTTTGGCAAGCAAGTTGTGTGTGCGCAGCACCACACTTCAATGTGACAAATTAATGTTACTAGAGAAATATCCGTGCTTCGCACGGGTGGGAGGCCAGAAGCAAACAGGCAATGCAGATACGGTGAATGCTAAAGCATGAAACTGTGTTGCGGGAGCACACACGTTGAACAAAGCCACAACGCTTTGGATATCATCGTGCTCTTTATTCATTGCTCACTCATCCGCACTGGAGCGCTCCGGGCTGCGCGCCCGGTGTATATCCCGCGGCCACGCCTACCCCTCGGGCGTGGCCGCCGCCCACTTGGTGCGTGGAATGATGCCCTCACGCCAATGAGCTTTCGTGTCCGCCACACGCGCCCCCCCAGAATTCCCGCGCACCTGGAGGGCCAGTTTGCGGGGCAACCGGATGACCCGGCCGAAGCGCCCTCTGGCGACTGGCGGCGTCCGGGGTGCAGGGATGCCTCCGGTTGCACCCGGGATGGGTGTAGGACTGGGGGGCGGCGTGCCGGCGGGCCTGGGCGGTGCCGGGGGTCCGCCCGCAGGGGGGCGGCCCTGACGCAGGGGCCGAGCCACCGGCGGTGGGTGGTCCACGTCGAGGTGGGCCGGCTTGAGGCGATCCACCGAGACGCGGTCGGGAGTGCCGCCGATGTCCAAGGTGAAATGTTTCACCCCGGTCTCCAGCACTCTCCAGTCTTCAGAGAGTGAGGAGGCTGCAGACTGCCGATATGGAGAAGGCAAGTTAATAATTTGGTCACAAGGTCGAAGGTCAATGTCACATAAAATCATAAATTGACCTGAAATTTAAATTTACCATTTGAGTTTTGTCATCAAATTTTCAACAAAGCTTCATTAAGAGAATATGGAGAAGGCAAGTTAATAATTTGGTCACAAGGTCGAAGGTCAATGTCACATAAAATCATAAATTGACCTGAAATTTAAATTTACCATTTGAGTTTTGTCATCAAATTTTCAGCAAAGCTTCATTATGAGAATATGGAGAAGGCAAGTTAATAATTTGGTCACAAGGTCGAAGGTCAATGTCACATAAAATCATAAATTGACCTGAAATTTAAATTTACCATTTGAGTTTTGTCATCAAATTTTCAGCAAAGCTTCATTATGAGAATATGGAGAAGGCAAGTTAATAATTTGGTCACAAGGTCGAAGGTCAATGTCACATAAAATCATAAATTGACCTGAAATTTAAATTTACCATTTGAGTTTTGTCATCAAATTTTCAACAAAGCTTCATTATGAGAATATGAAGAAGGCAAATTAATAATTTGGTCACAAGGTCAAAGGTCAGTGTAAAATAAAATCATCAATTTTCACCCGATTGACCTGAAATTTAAAGAATTTGCATATCTGGTCACTGAATTCGTTCACCAATCAAAAGGTAGGACTCCATTGTTGTTGTTTTTACATCAAAAGGTTAAAGGTCAAGGTTGCATAAAATTGTCAATTTTTGTCCAATTGATCTGAAATTTTAAGAATTTGCATATTGGGTCATAGAATTGGTTCACCAATCAAAAACTAGAAGATGATTATTTTTTTAGATCGAAAGCTCTAAGGCAATGGCTGCATAAATCATCAATTTTCATTTTGCATTTTTTCAAAAACTATTCCTTGCTTCGAGCATACGGAAGAAGAAGAAGTTGTCTGAATACAAACGGGTGCGGACGGGCTTTGCATTTTCAGAAAAATATTGTACCCTGTGTAGTATGGGTTGTTGTCTTTTCTATTTCTATCTTGTAAACCGATACTTTTGTGCAGATGGTATCAGCAAGCATATTGTACAAACCAATTGGCATTGGTGTGCCAATGTTTAGGACATTTTTCAAGAATCTGATTTGATGATCATCAAATTTAGATGCTTCTAAGTATCGGAGGTCAAAACCTCAGTACATTCCACCAAGGAATGATTTTTTCGATTCTGAGTTATGTATGGAGACGATGGAATCTTGAACACACAACCACTCATAATGCATTTTCAGAAGCATCTTGAATCGCCACAGAAAAGCATATCAATGTTGAATTTTCCATATTTTAAAGGTCAATTTCCCATATTTTAAAGGTCAATTTCCCATATGAGATAGGTAATCTGATATGCGCCCTGGGAAGTTACCGTTGAGCATTTGCTGTCATTAACTTTGAAAAATCATGAAGTTACTTTGCACTTTTGTATCGACCTTCGTTTCAGCTCATTGGGCCACAAGGTGGCATTGGTGTATCAAAATGGATCATGTTGGCCACATGATAGCTCAAATGTAGCACCGATGCTTTGCAGGGAACAGAACATCCTTTTAGCTGTCTTGTCGAGGTTAGATTCCTGACCCGACTTTAAACGGTCACCCGAATGCTTCAAACCAGGATGTTGCACCAATGAGTGATTATTCGATGGACGGCACAGTGATATCTTCCAGAGTTTGCTGGTGGCCATTAAATACCCCACTGTGTCTTTCAATGAAGGGTAGGTAAGTGTGTGTTGTCACCCTGTGCAAATTCCAAATTGTTGCCCAAACCGGTCACGGGATTCATGCTTGTTGCCTTTTCAAAGCAGCCCGTGTGGCACTCTGAGTGTAACAAATGACTGGAAACGTTTGAGGATATGATATCATGCTGCATACAACGGTTCGACCATTCTCTTTCAATGGACCTGAGCAGTTCAGCCAGCCCAGAATTCACACACACACACACAGATACCCACACACACGGACATACACACACACACACACACACACACACACACACACACACACACACACACACACAAGCACACACACATGCACACACAGACACACATAGACACATGCACACACACACATAAACACACACACACACAAGCACACACACACACACACAGACACACACACACACACAGTACGTTGCTATCTCCAGTACGTTGTTATCTCTTACATTCGTCGCTTCACCTGCTCGTGTGGTTTGGATGTTCTCCTCCCGAAAACCAAACAGACTGCAACAAGAAAGCAGGTTATCTCTTGTGAAAGACAACCAACCAACTGATACTTCAATGATGCATCTCTTTCTTTATTGTTCCTTATTGTTGTCAGTCATTGTTACCATGGCAACTGCCCTGACATCACAATGAACTGTGGCTACGCCCCTAATTTGCATAATTCCAATTGTGGGCTGAATGGCCTTCTTCTGCATCAAAGTTCCTTGATGTATGACAGTGTCAGCACCCTCAATGTTGTGTCCTACATCATTTCGAAAGTCGCGCATTGAGTCGGATTCTACAGTGGATGTTCCATCGAACTCGCATTGGCTAATCTTCCATCTCGCTATTTGGGGAATCATTGACATGGTGGTCGGTCGCATTCTGGTGGCTATACAGAGAAGGCAGAAACAGCACGCGACTAATTTGTGGCATCCATAATCCCTCAACGTGGTAAAGTTAAGGATTCACTCAGTGACAATTGCTGAATGGCCAATGGAAGTTTGGTATGAATATATGCACTGCAGAATCAGTAGGGGTTGATCCCCCTAAGATACCCACAGTGGAGGCAATCTGGGGTTCGGTGACGATCCTGAAAATAACCCTTGGAACAAAACTCTGAAAAAGTTGAAAAGCTTGGTCCATGAACCGTGATCCCTTATCGAAGCGGAGGTGGATATTTTGGGTCCTGGGAGGAATCCGTTCCACTTCATGAAACCGGCAAATGAAGATAACAACCAACGACACACACACAAACACACACACACACAGATACCCAAACACACGGACATACACACAAACACACACATACACACACACAGACAGACACAGACAGACACACACATACACACACACAGACAGACAGACAGACACACACACACACGCACACACATAAACACACACACACACACACACAGACATACACACACAGACACCAGCATTTAATGACAAATTCCAATGTCAAACACAGACTTGCCAGGCACATGGCTGGACACCGGGGTCAGCAGCTCAATGGAATACTGCTCTCCCCTCTGGGCTGGTGCTCCTGCCTCACACCGAGCTCGGATTCACGCTGGAGAAACCAAAGCTTTCAGGTTCATTACGAGCGAGTGGAAATTTAGTTTAAAACAAATCTAAAACAAAATTAAAATTAAATTCGGATGATGTCAGGCCAAAACGTGCAGGTTCCGGTGGGTATAGAAAATGTAGAGGATGAGGAATTGATGGCCCAGGACGTAAAAGAAGAGATTGACCTAGGAGTTAATCAAGGCACGGCAGGGAGTGAAGACAATGGCGGCGCTTCGCATGCGGGGTCGGCGGCGGAGGTTGAACCCGCTGTGTAAGCGGGGGTTACAGACATGCAGTTATTCATGACTCAGATGAGAGCATGCTTTGAGGTGGGAATGAATAGCATGAGTGATGGGATGGATAGAATGAGTGATGGGATGGATAGAATGAATGATGGGATGGATAGAATGAGTGATGGGATGGATAGAATGGGGGAAGAAAGAAGATGTGGAATGAAGAGTATGAGTGATCGATGGACACCATGGCAGCGGATGTTGGGCAGGTATTTTAACTCTCGATGCTACGAACAGCTCGGTAAGCTCGACGAGCAGGCAGCTCTGAACAGCTCCGTAAGCCAGATGACCAGGCAGCTCCGAACAGCTTGGTAAGCTCGATGCCCAGACAGCTCGGTAAGCTCGACGAGGAGGCAGCTCTATAAGCTCGATGAGCAGGCAGCTCTGTAAGCTCGATGCCCAGGCAGCACCGAACAGCTCGGTAAGCTCGACGAGCAGGCAGCTCCGAAGAGCTCCGTAAGCTTGATGAGCAGGCAGCTATGAACAGCTCTGTAAGGTCGACGAGCAGGCAGCTCTGAAAAGATCCAGAAGCTAGACGACCAGGCAGCTCCGTAAGCTTGATGAGGAGGCAGCTCCGTAAGCTCGACGAGCAGGCAGCTCTGAACAGCTCCGTAAGCCAGATGACCAGGCAGCTCCGAACAGCTTGGTAAGCTCGATGCCCAGGCAGCTCCGTAAGCTTGATGAGGAGGCAGCTCCATAAGCTTGATGAGCAGGCAGCTCCATAAGCTCGATTCTCAGGCAGCTCCAAACAGCTCGGTAAGCTCGACGAACAGGCAGCTCCGAACAGCTCCGTAAGCTTGATGAGCAGGCAGCTCTGAACAGCTCCGTAAGCTCGACAAGCAGGCAGCTCCAAACAGCCCCGTAAGCTTGACAAGCAGGCAGCTCCAAACAGCTCCGTAATCTCGACAACCAGGCAGCTCCAAACAGCTCCGTAAGCTCGCCGAACAGGCAGCTCTGAACAGCTCGGTAAGCTCGACGACTAGGCAGCTCCGATCAGCTCCATAAGCTCGATGACCAAGCAGCTCCGCAAGCTCGACGACCAAACAGCACGGTAAGCTCAATGAGCAGGCAGCTCCCTAAGCTCGACGAGCAGGCAGCTCTGTAAGCTCAATGAGCAGGCAGCTCCGAACAGCTCCGTAAGTTCGACGACCAGGCAGCTCCGAACAGCTTCGTAATCTCGACGACCATGCAGCTCCGAACAGCCCTGTAAGCTTGATGACCAGGCAGCTCTGAACAGCTCCGTAAGATCGACGAGCAGGCAGCTCCGAACATCTCCATAAACTCGACGAGCAGGCAGCTCCGAACAGCTCCATAAGCTTGATGAGCAGGAAGCTCCGGACAGCTCGGTAAGCTTGACGAACAGGCAGCTCCGAACAGCTCAGTAAGCTCAACGAGCAGGCAGCTCAGAACAGCTCCGTACGCTCGACGAGCAGGCAGCTCCGAACAGCTCAGTAGGCTCGACGACCAGGCAGCTCCGAACATCTCTGTAAGCTCGATAAGCAGGCAGATCTGAACAGCCCCGTAAGCTCAATGAGCAGGCAGCTCTGAACAGCCCCGTAAGGTCGACAAGCAGGCAGCTCCAAACAGCACCCTTAAGCTCTACGAGCAGACAGCTCTGAACAGCTCCATAAGCTCGATGAGCCGGCCGCTCTGAACATCTCCGTAAGCTTGACGAGTAGGCAGCTCTGAACAGCTACATAAGCTCGATGAGCAGGCAGCTCTGAACAGCTCCGTCTGCTCGACAAGCAGGCAGCTCTGAACAGCTCTGTAAGCTCGACAAGCAGTCAGTTCCATAAGCTCTACAAGCAGGCAGCTTCAAACAGCTCCGTAAGCTCAACGAGCAGGCAGCTTCAAACGGCTCCGTAAGCTCGACGAGCAGGCAGCTCCAAACAGCTCGGTAAGCTCGTCGACCAGGCATCTCCGAATAGCTCGGTAAGATTGACGACCAGGCATCTCCGAACAGCTCCGTAAGCTCGACGAGCAGGCAGCTCCGAACAGCTCCGTAAGCTTGATGAGCAGGCAGCTCTGGGGTGGTCTGCGTCGTCCTCGGGGTGGTCGGCGTCGTTCTTGGGGTCGTCCTCGGGGTCGTTGGCGTCCTCCTCCTCCTCCCGGGGCATTATATCGACTAAACGACGACGTCTTAGGAAACACCCATGGATCCCAACAGCAATTGTGTTTTCACCCAAACCTACACAACTCAACTTCCAGCTGTTGTTCATCCTGTCGAGCCTTTCCACGTTTACTTTATTGTAGGATTTGCTGGGCATTCCCTCGACGGGATATCTTTGAACAACGTCATCATTTTCATTCACTTTGACAGATCAAAAGCTGGAACAACTTGCAGTTTAAGCTCAGACGAGCATTTCCAAGGTTTGAACGTATTCTGATCACGTTCTCTTCGTGTAATTAAACAAACACAGGTTGATAATTTCATCTTGGCCGTTTAGAACAAAGTACACCTTAACTTTTAAACATGCAACGTTTATTACAACGTAAACAAACACACAATGAAAGAGAGGCGTGGCATCAACGTATCCCGGCATGCTCCACGTTTCAAATTTGGAGCTTCTTGTTGTTTCTGGATATTTATTTCCTCTACCGAATATATATATTTTTTCATCTGTAAAAAATCTTTATTGAGCCTGGCCTCGATGGACTACATAGTCCGTGCCTGGAGCTTTCTACATAAAAAAAAAAAACACCTGACATTTTGAGAGCAAACGAGTTCTCTTCCTCCGAGGTGTTGAGTGTGGTGTGGTGTTGAAACCGTGAGATATTGTTGAAAGTTAATTGTGTTAATTTGCTTTAATGTGATATGTGAAGGAGCTATGCTCCAACGCGAGTCGAAAGGATTGACGCGACCAAAGACGGAAATTCGTCCGAGTTGCTTTATTGCACGTATCAAACTCGGGTACTCTGAAAAGCCCATTTATCGGGCAGCAATATATTGTTACAGATCGCGGTTTAGATGTTATGATGACCGAGCGGTGGTGTATTACCGCGACCTAACAGGATCCCCGACTCACCCGATTCCACCCAAACGTTGGCCGGGTCGCACCGCAGCTAGTCAATAGGGAAAAGACAAAGGCGACGAATGCAAAGAGGAAAACGAAGGCAAAGAAAGGTTTGGAAATACTACTGAATTTATTGACTATTTACACACAAGCAAAAAGAAAGCAGTCACGTTTATTTACAAGCACATAAGACGCAGGTGACACAGGGAAAATACTAGCTTATACAGACTTAATTAACCCAGGACAGAACAAACAGAAGACAGACTCACGCGGGGAATGACAGGAATGGCAGGAGGTGGATGGCTGGAGGTGAACGCTTGGTGGAGCCAACGCGGAGCTTGGCGGAGCTTTGGTGGGGGGTGAACGCTTGGTGGAGCCAACGCAGAGCTTGGTGGAGCCTTGGTGGAGGTGAACGCTTGGTGGAGCCAACGCGGAGCTTGGGGGAGCCTTGGTGGAGGTGAACGCTTGGTGGAGCCAACGCGGAGCTTGGGGGGTTGGTGTGACGGGTTCTCTCTCCTTCCCTCACAAGCTTCAGGACTCTTTCTTGACGACCAACTCTTTGTGACCAACTCTTCACGGACCCTCTACTGGCAACCGACTCCCTCTTCACTTCCTGCGTGCGCGCCTTTATAACGCCTCCGGCGATTAAGCCGCCGGCCTTCAGGACACGCCCATCGGGGTGCTCACCTCGGCCCTGGTTGGTCATGCGACCCTCTGGCTCCGCCCTTGATGACGATGGGCGGGCACGCCTTTCTTCCCCTCTATGACGAGGTGGAGACACGCCTTTCTTCTCCGACCCTGCCTCGTGGTCAATGGCGGTTATTGGAGGGGAGGTAATATGGCAATCGACGCTCGGCAATGACGAGAGGGGATGTAATATGGGCAATCGAGGCTCGGCAATGACGAAAGGGGATGTGAAGGAAATGGGGATTTTGGGGATGGGAATGAAAGGGGATCTATTCTCTTTCACTGGTGCAATGGAGTACTTCAATTAATGGGAGACACAGCCTTACCCTAAAACACAGAATAAGAGATAACTATCAACAGGGGTATTCTATTACTTGGCTGATGTGTATGCTTGTGGACTAATTATGGGATGCCCTTTCACCTTTACACAGCTCCGGAGGTAGGGGGGCGCAGAATAAACAATAATAATAATAGTACAGCACACAATCAAAAAATATACAGTCCTCATCTCCGCAACAATATATACACATTTATGCCGGAGCGTTTGCCCGGGAAAAGCGAGACCGGGCATGCCCGAGTGTCAAGTGCGAGTCCTGGAAAGGCGAGTCTGGACCTGCCCGGGCATCCTGGGCGA
Source organism: Myxine glutinosa (assembly GCF_964187855.1). Classification (NCBI taxonomy): domain Eukaryota; kingdom Metazoa; phylum Chordata; class Myxini; order Myxiniformes; family Myxinidae; genus Myxine; species Myxine glutinosa. Next base: position 180,090,981 of record NC_136263.1, on the reverse strand, counting down.
GCCTTGGAAAGGCGAGGTTGGGCGTGCCCGGGCGCTCTGGGCGAGCCCTGGAAAGGCGAGAGCGGGCATGCCCGGACGCTCTGGGCGAGCCCTGGAAAGGTGAGAGCGGGCATGCCCGGGCGTTCTGGGCGAGCCCTGGAAAGGCGAGAGCGGGCATGCCCGGGAAAGACGAGACCGGGCGTGCCCGGGAGGTTCGGGCGAGCCCGGGAACAGCGAGTCCGGGCATGCCTGGGAGAGGCGCGTCTGGGCCCGTCCGGACGAGCCCGGCATGGCGATTGCGCCCTGGCCGCGTCCTGGCAGGTGCAAGGCGATTGTGTACACCCAGCAGTAACCGCTACACACGCCCCTCCAGAATCGACCTGCACCGGCAGGGTCAATTTAAGGGGGGTCCGGATGACCCGGCCGAAGCGACCCCTGGAGGGTCGTGAAGGGGGGGGTCCGATGTGGTGGTGGGTGGTCGAGCGTGGGGAACTGTGGACGGGGGGCGGCCTCACCATGGAGGAAGGGCCAACCGTGGTGGTCGGTCGACGTCCACGTGCGCCGGTTTGAGGCGGTCCACAGAAATCCGGTCCGACCGGCTGCCGAAGTCGACGACGAATGACTTGTCGCCCCGTCGCAGGACCCGGAAGGGCCCGTCGTACGGCGGCCGGAGTGGCCCCCAGTGTGCGTCATGACACACAAAGACGTACTCCGCTGTGCGAAGCGCCGGGGGGACGTAGGACTGGGGGCCACCGTGGCGGGACGTTGGCACGGGGGCAAATCGTCGGGCGGCCTCCTGGAGGTCCGAGCGCTGGCGTGCGGCGGACCAGGGACTGGTAGCGTCGGGCATGACTCGCCCGGGACGCGGAGCGGCTGGCCGTAGACGAGCTCGGCGGCGGACGCCCGGAGGTCCTCCTTGGGGGCCGTGCGGAGGCCCAAAAGGACCCACGGCAGCCGGTCAGCCCAACCGTCGTCCTGAAGGCCGGCCATGAGTGCGGCGTTCATGGAGCGGTGAAACCGCTCGCACAACCCGTTGGCGGGGGGGGGGGGGTGGTAGGCCGTGGTGCGGTGCAGAGTGACTCCCAACGAGCGGGCGACCGCGCCCCAAAGTTCGGACGTGAACTGTGGGCCGCGGTCGGACGAGATGTCCGCCGGTGCGCCGAAGCGCGCGACCCAGGTGGCGATGAACGCCTGCGCCACGTCGGCGGTGGTGGTGGAGGTGAGGGCCACGGCCACCGGCCACCTGGTGGTCCTGTCCACCATGGTGAGCAGGTGGGTGAACCCCCGCGATGGGGGCAGGGGACCCACCAGGTCCACGTGGACGTGGTCGAAACGCCGTTCAGGCACGGTGAAAGGTGCCAGCGGGGCCTGGGTGTGGCGGTGGACCTTGGCCTGCTGGCAGGCCGTGCAGGCATTGGCCCAGTCGCGGACGTCCCGTCGAAGGCCGTGCCAGACGAAACGTGCCGACACCAGCTTCTGAGAAGCTTTTCGGCCCGGGTGAGAAAGGCCGTGGATGGAGGCGAAGATGTGGCGCTGCCAGGTAACGGGCACGATGGGGCGAGGCTGGCCCTGGGAGACGTCGCAGAGCAGGACAGTGTCCGCGAAGGGGATGTCGGCCAGGCGGAGGCCCGTGTCCGCTGCCCGGAGGGCCTGCACCGTGGTGTCGGTGGTCTGGTCGGCCGCCATGAGCGCGAAGTCCACGCCGAGGTGGACCGCGTTCGCGCTGGCCCGAGAAAGACAGTCGGCCATGGCGTTGTCTTTGCCGGCGACGTGCCGGATGTCCGTGGTAAATTCCGACACGGCGGAGAGGTGGCGCTGCTGGCGGGCCGACCACGGCTCCGTGACTTTGGCCATTGCGTAAACCAATGGCTTGTGGTCGACGAAAGCCGTGAACGGGCGGCCCTCCAGGAGGTGGCGGAAATGGCGAACGGCCAGGATTTGACCGAGGAGCTCGCTGTCGAACGTGCTGTATTTTAACTCATTCGGCCGGAGTTGCCGGCTGAAAAAAGCGAGTGGCTGCCAAACCCCGTCCACCCATTGTTCATGGACGGCGCCCACCGCGTAGTTGGAGGCGTCCGTAGTGAGGGCGATGGGCGCTTTGAGCACCGGGTGAGCCAGCAGCGTTGCGTCGGCGAGGGCCCGCTTTGCGCTCGCGAATGCCGCGTCCATGGCCGTGGACCAGACGATGTCATGCTTGGCCAACAGTGTTCGGAGGTGCTCGGCGCGGGACGTGCTGGCGACGAGGATGTCATCCAGATAGACGAAAAGAAATGGCAGGTCACGCAGCACGCCGTCCATCAAGCATTGGAACGCCTGGGCCACGTTCTCGAGGCCAAATGGCATCCTCAAAAATTCGAACAGGCCGAACGGCGTGATGACGGCCGTCTTCGGGATGTCGGCCGGCCGGACAGGTACCTGGTGGTATCCCCGTATCAGGTCAATTTTTGAAAATATGACCCGTCCCGCCAAACGGGCAGAAAGGTCCTGGATGTGCGGGATCGGGTACCTGTCGGGGGTGGTAGCGTCGTTGAGGCGGCGGTAGTCGCCACACGGGCGCCATCCACCCCCCGGCTTTGGCACGATGTGCAGTGGTGAGGCCCACGCGCTATCGGAGCACCGCACGATGCCGAGGCGCTCCAACGCGTCGAACTCGGCCTTTGCCACGGTGAGCTTGGCCGGGTCGAGGCGGCGGGTTCTGGCGTAGACCGGCGTGCCCGTAGTGGGTATGTGGTGCTCGATCCCATGTCGCACTGCGACGGCCGAAAACGTCGGCTGCGTGAGGGCCGGGAATTCCGCGATCAGGCGAGCGAACTCGTTCGCCGTCGGGAGGGCGCATGCCAGTTCGGTCGGCGCGGAGCTGCTCATCATACACGCCAGGGAGCTGAAGGTCTCGGCGTTGACAAGGCGACGTCGTTTGACGTCGACCAGCAGCCCGTGCGCGCAGAGGAAGTCGGCACCCAGCAAAGCCATGGGGACGCTGGTGGTCACAAAGGTCCACTGAAAGCGCTGGCTGCCGAAGCAGAGGGTGACGTTGCGTGGGCCGAAAGTGCGTATGGCCGATCCATTAGCAGCGACCAAAGAGGGGCCGCAAACGGCGTTCCGCCTGTCCTGCTCGGAGGCGGGTATGACGCTCAGTTGGGCGCCGGTGTCACAAAGGAAACGCCACCCGGACGCTTTGTCCTTAATAAAAAGCAAGTTGCCCGAGTGGCCGGCGCTCATGGCTGGTAATGAACGCCGGCCCGGCCGTTTCCCGACTTGCCAAAAGTGCACGGGGGTCGGCATGTCCGAGCCTTGTGTCCGAACCTGGCGTGGTAATAACACCACGCCTGGTCAGGTGGAGGCCCCGGCCGTCGTGTTGGAAGCGGTCGGCGCGGAGTGGCGGTCGCCAGTTGCACCGGCAGTTCGGCCTCCAACCGCGCAGGGCGCTCGGGCGTCGCCTCGGATGGCGGCGGGCTCCAGGTAGCCGCTCCGATGTGCTGGCCCGCCGAGGAGATCTTGTCGGCTTCCCTGGCGAGGGCGCGGGGATCCGTGATCGACGTGCCAGCCAGGGCGAGGCGTACCGGGTTAGGCAGCTGGCAAAGGAACAGCTCGCGGAACAGAAAATCCGGAGAGTGCTCACCGAGCAACGAGAGCATGTAGTCCATGCGCTCGGACGGGCACATGTCGCCGAGCTCGGGCAGGTCGAGCAGGCGCCGTGCGTGTGCCGCCGGTGAGAGGGCGAAAGCGTCGAGGAGGAGCATCTTAATCGCGTCATACTTGTCAGCAGCTGGCGGGCGCTCGAGGAGGCTCAGGGCGCGGGCCGCGGTGGCGGAGCCGAGCGCTGCCACGACATGGTGGAAGTGGGTGTCGTCGGCGGTGATGCCTCGCAGGGCGAACTGGGAGTCCGCCTGGGCGAACCAAACAGCCGCGTGAGCCTCCCAGAAGGTAGGCAGTTTAAGAGCCACTGCCGTGTCCATGTTCAGGGTCACCAATGAAGGAGCTGTGCTCCAACGCGAGTCGAAAGGATTGACGCGACCAAAGACGGAAATTCGTCCGAGTTGCTTTATTGCACGTATCAAACTCGGGTACTCTGAATAGCCCATTTATCGGGCAGCAATATATATACACATTTATGCCAGGGCGTTTGCCCGGGAAAAGCGAGACCGGGCATGCCCGGGTGTCAAGGGCGAGTCCTGGAAAGGCGAGTCTGGACCTGCCCGGGCATCCTGGGCGAGCCTTGGAAAGGCGAGGCTGGGCGTGCCCGGGTGCTCTGGGCGAGCCCTGGAAAGGCGAGAGCGGGCATGCCCGGACGCTCTGGGCGAGCCCTGGAAAGGCGAGAGCGGGCATGCCCGGACGCTCTGGGCGAGCCCTGGAAAGGCGAGAGCGGGCATGCCCGGGCGTTCTGGGCGAGCCCTGGAAAGGCGAGAGCGGGCATGCCCGGGAAAGACGAGACCGGGCGTGCCCGGGAGGTTCGGGCGAGCCCGGGAACAGCGAGTCCGGGTATGCCCGGGAGAGGCGCGTCTGGGCCCGTCCGGACGAGCCCGGCATGGCGATTGCGCCCTGGCTGCGTCCTGGCAGGTGCAAGGCGATTGTGTACACCCAGCGGTAACCGCTACAATATTTGAAATTTTAAAAAATATTCCCCCGGATCCGGAAGAGTGGAGCTTCGTGAGCGCGCCGTGCCGGCAATGGAGATGTTTGGTGGGATTATTACTGCCTGCTGAACGATTTTGATTTTTCCTTGCAATAAACCTCTGTTAATGAACTTCAAGGAGTGACACTGGATCCTGGGGATATTACATAATTGGCGACGAGGAAAACTACATTCTTGAAATGGCGGTTTATGGAAAATTGACGAGTTCCAGCCGGAGAGAGAGTCCTGGGAGGCCTACATTCAGAGGCATTCGTTCTACTGTGAGGAGAACCAGCTCACCGATAACAAAAAGAGGGCGATATTGCTGTCTGTCGTTGGAGCAGAAGTATACCAGGTAATACGATCGTTGGTGTCACCTTCCAAGCCTGGAGAGGTAACATACGAGGAGATTGTGAAGAGGGTGAAGGAACATTATTCTCCCAGGCCACATAAAATCTTAGCACGGTTTCGGGTGAGGGGTGTGTGTCGCAGCCGGTTTCGGGTTCGGGGTGTGTGCAGCAGCAGGGACAGGCTATAAGTGCATACCTCACGAAACTTCGAGAAATGAGTGAGCATTGTGAGTATTTCTTGAGTGAATTTCTTGAGCATAAGGCCAAGTAAAAAAAAAAAAAAGTTTCTCGTCCGGACTTTTTTGAAAAAGGAGGGAGGCCCTTACTATTTACTATTTTCATTTTTTTTGCTATTTTTTTCTAAGAATTTTTTTGTGATTGTATTTTCTTTGACGAAATAAATGAAAAATCAATACTGCAGAAATCTACGCCTACTTTATTAACTACAACAGGGCCTAGATACCTAGCTTCTCACTCAGAGACCCGCGTTGTACTCCCACCTCCCACCATTAAACCTACATGATAGGGTAGGACTATGGCCTGACTGTATTCACACTTCAGAATACACGAAACTACACTAGTACTAGGCCATCCAAGTATAGCGTTACAGCTACATATGGATTTTTTAATGCACCAAGTATTTAAAAACAAGTACACTAGAAAATGTATGTCTTGATATGGCTTTAATAAATATTTACGCTATATCACTACGCCAACTTACTTTCGTTGTTTGGTATCCATCACCAATGTCATCTCCATCGTCAAATTCTCCACTGGCAAATTTAGCGAAGAGATCGTTCAACGTTCGCTTCTCATCTACAACTGATCTCGTGAACCAAGACTTCAAAACTTTTGTCGACGAACGTATGCTTACACACACGAATATCGTCATATTCCCTACTCAAATTTGTACCATTAAAAGTACTAGGGCATGCCCGTACTATATATATATCTAAAATTATATCCCCCCCCCCTCTATTTACATGAAATGGTTTGGTCCATTCGCAAAGCCAAAGCGAACGGCTTGCGAGTACGGTGACAATCCCCCCCCTCTATTTACATGAAATGGTTTGGTCCAAAGCGAACGGCTTGCGAGTACGGTGACAATCCCCCCCCCCTCTATTTACATGAAATGGTTTGGTCCAAAGCGAACGGCTTGCGGAGTTTGGTAAAGAAATCGCCATAGCTCGGTAACTACTTCTCCGATTAATATGAAACCTTGAAAAGGCACATCCTCGGGTCCCCAGCAATATACCTGGCAAGTTTCAAGTATATCGGACCGGTAGTTGTCGAGAAACAGCGGTCGCATACACACAGACACACACACAGACACACACACAGAGATTACTGGAATTATAGATAGACTAGGGCATGCCCGTACTATATCTATATCTAAAATTATATCCCCCCCTCTATTTACATGAAATGGTTTGGTGCATGAAATGTTTTGGTTCATTCGCAACGCCAAAGCGAACGGCGAACGCTTTACATGAAATGGTTTGGTGCATGAAATGTTTTGGTCCATTCGCAACGCCAAAGCGAACGGCGAACGGCTTGCGAGTACAGTGACAATCCCCCCGGGGTTTTTATTAGTTTTAAAACATAGTTTAACGCCAACATAGTTTGCAAACGTGAAATAAATGAATACGCTCTCAAATGTGCCATCCGAGGCAGAGTGTGTCCGCCACGTTCGGCACACGCGATAGCTCGCTGCTCTCTGATTGGTTGAATCGTTTTTTGGACATAGCTCGGTAAGTAATTGTCCGATTAATATGAAACCTTGAAAAGGCACATCCTCGGGTCCCCAGCAATATACCTGGCAAGTTTAAAGTATATCGGACCCGTGGTTGTCGAGAAACAGCGGTCACAGACAAACAAACGTACAAACGTACAAACGTACAAACAAACACACAGAGATTACTGGAATTATAGATAGATGAAATGCAAGATTTTTACACGTAAATTGCACTTGCCCAGTGCACAACCGCTGTGAGAATTGACCGTCTTTAGCACAAAGTGTCTGCGTTAAGCCTAGCATGTATTAACCAGGAAGTTCCGTTAGAGGGCGGGATCCATAATAGTTCAGATCATCAATGCACAAGATACGATCAGCAAACGCCCAGAAACGGCAAGTTTTAGACCGAGTTTCTTCGCAAAACGATTTTTAAAAAAAGAAGTATATATTAAAATAAAAATAGTATTAAATAGTAAATAAAAGTAGGCGGTGACTAAAAAGGAAGCGGGCAGGGACGAGAAACATTTTTTTTTTTTTTTACTTGGCCTAATCTATTTGCCCTGGAATAGACTGTGCCCAATTTTTAACTCTCCAGGCCCAAGGTCTCCATTATGATGTCATAATTCGACAAGTACAAAACTTCATCCAATCAAGATGCAATTTCTTGAGTGCTATGTCGGAATAAACTTGTGGAGTAAAAAAAAAAATGATGACATCATCGGTCACGTGGTTCAGCCGTCATCTTGGAAAAACCGAAAAACTTTGCACCTCTGTATCTCCGAAAGTGCTGAATCTTACTTTAATTCACCAAATGTCCGTCCATCTGTCTGTCCGTCCATCTGTCCGTCCGTTCGATGGTACCGCAAAAATGGCTGAACCGATCGCAACGATATTTTGGGTGGGTAATCCTGGGATCTCCTGGAGTAAAATAGGCGATATTGTTTTTCCATTTTCAGCTTTGGCCTCCAGCATTTTCAGGTTTGGACTCCTGCATAACGTTATTTTCCTGGGTGCCGCACAAACGGCTGCACTGATCAGACTCTGTGACATCGGACAAAGAGCTTTCAGAAGGACATGGGTTGAATCCCTGCTTGAGAGAATGCCAACCCCCTCCCCGCCATCACGGCCATCTCTCCAACTCACAATCCCATGAGATATGCGGAAAGGACGACCCAAAACCAATTATCTTCCTTTTGATTTGTATATAAACATCATTAAAAGTAAATAATGACCTCGGCCAAAGTTCAAACGATGTGGGTTTAATCTCTACATGAGAGAATTCCACATAGCTATTTGGGCGGTGTATAAGCCAACAGATCGCTGTCTCCATCGATCTTGCCGAGGCCGTAACACCTATCGGCTCAAAATCCTTTTAACTGTTGACTTGGTAGTTTTTACAATGAAGGAAACATTAACAATGTTGTTAAAAGTTTATTTTGTGATTAATTTGTGATTGGAGATGTGTTTGGAATGAAAAAAAGAGATATCGAGTTCAAGTGAATGACGACATGACGTGATGATTTCTACTTTCTGAATGTGAACTTCACGGATCGCCATATGCAGATTCGCCACGGTCCAACGATCAATGTTTCTATACGTGAACGTACCCGTTTGTTTGCGTATGCAGGGGCGGATCCAGGGGGTGAGCACCCCCCCACTTCGATCCAGGATGAGGGTGGAGGCGGTGCGAATCTGCAGAACTGTTGGACCAGGGAAGAACACAAGGAACTGCAGAAACTTCCAAGATCGCACGAAATGCTGTTTCTGACGATCGATTTTTAAAAATTTCCTGGGGGAGGACCCCCCCCCTTAACCCCCCCCCCCCCCCAGCGCCAGAGTTTCATGCACCCCCCGTCTTGAAATTCCTGGATCCGCCCCTGGTATGGGTATGTTTTTCATGGAAATCCTTCACGAACTTGCTGTCTATGTCTGATGTGCGACTGAAGGTGCTTCAGGAATGTGGAAATTATTGTTTTCATGCTTTAGCATTTGCCGTTTCTGCATTGTCTGTTTGCTTCTGGCCTCCCACCCGTGCATAGCACGGGTACCTCACTCGTGTAATTAATAGACATATACGTGTAGTTGGGGTGCAACTGATGTTCAAACATGATGTCATTAATAGACATACGTGGAGTCTGGGTACAATTGATGTTCAAACAGTATGTAAATAATAGACATATACGTGTAATCCGATTCAAATTTAAAGTCAATCGGATGAAAATTGAGGATTTTAGAAACTCGAAAAAAAGTGGTTGACGGTTGAATTAAGTTAACCAATATGTAAATCCTATTCACATTTCAAGTCAATCGGATGAAAATTGAGGATTTTAGGAATTCGAAAAAAAGTGGTTGACGGTTGAATTAAGTTAACCAATATGTAAATCCTATTCACATTTCAAGTCAATCGGATGAAAATTGAGTATTTTGGGAATTCTAAAAAAAGTGGTTGACCTTTTGACCCATGTTGATCTCAAAAATAGTTGGTGGTTGAATTCAGTTGGCTGATATGAAAATCTCATTCAAATTACAAGTCAATCGGATGAAAATTGAGGATTTTAGAAATTTGAAATTGTTGTTGACCTTTGGCCTATGTTGACCTTGTGACTTATGTTGACCTGAAAAATAGTTGTTGGTTGAAATAATTACCTGATTCGTAAATCCCATTCAATTTTCAAGTCAATCTGAAGAAAATTGAGGATTTTAGAAATTTGAAATGGTTGTTGACCTTTGGCCTATGTTGACCTTTTGGCCAATGTTGATCTCAAAAATAGGTCGTGGTTGAATTCATTTCGCTGATATGAAAATCCGATTCAAATTTCAAGTAAATCGGATGAAAATTGAGAATTTTAGAAATTTGAAAAAACTGGTTGACCTTTGGCCTATGTTGACATTTTCGCCTATGTTGACCTCAAAAATAGTTGGTGGTTGGTTTCTTCTGTTATGCAAAGTTATGCAAATCTCTGCAAAGGTATGTTATGTAAGCTGGTATGCAAATCCTATTCAGATTTCAAGTCAATCGGATGAAAATTGAGGATTTTAGAAATTTCAAAAAAGTGGTTGACCTTTTGCCTGTTTACGTTATGACCTATGTTGATCTCAAAAATAATTGGGGGTTGAATTCAGTTAGCTGACATGTAAATCCCATTCAAATTTCAAGTGAATTGGATGAAAATTGAGGATTTTAGAAATTAGAAATTGTTGTTGACATTTGGCCTATGTTGACCGTTTGGCCTATGCTGATCTCAAAAATAATTGGTGGTTGTATTTAGTTAGCTGATAGGTAAATCCCATTCAAATATCACGTGAATCGGATGAAAATTAAGGATTTTAGAGATTTTAAAAAGGTGGTTGACCTCTGGCCTATGTTGACATTTTGGCTCACACTGTTGTCAAAAATAGTTGGTGGTTGAATTCAGTTAGCCAATATGTAAATCCCATTCAAATTTCAAGTGAATCACATGAAAATTGAGGATTTTAGAAACTCGAAAAAAGTGGTTGACCCTTGGCCTATGTTGACCTTTTGGCCTAAGCTAATCTAAGAAACAGTTAGTGGTTGAATTCAGTTGGCCGATATGTAAATCCTATTCAAATTTCAAGTGAATCGGATGAAAATTGAGGATTTTAGAAACTCTAAAAAAGTGGTTGACCTTTGGCCTATGTTGACGTTTTGGCCGATGCAGATCTCAAAATAGTTGGTGGTTGAATTCAGTTAGCTTTTCAGCTTTTTTACAAACTCCAAGCGGGCTTTCATGTGTCTTTCACTGAGGAGAGGCTTCCATCTGGCCACTCTGCCATAAAGCCCAGATCGATGGAGTGTTGCAGTGATGGTTGTCCTTCTGGAAGTTTCTCCCATCTCCACACAGGATCTCTGGAGCTCAGCCAGAGTGACCATCGGGTTCTTGGTCACCTCTCTTACCAAGGCCCTTCTCCCCCGATTGCTCAGTTTGGCCGGGCGACCAGTTCTAGTAAGAGTCCTGGTTGTTCCAAACTTCTTCCATTTAAGAATTATGGAGGCCACTGTGCTCCTGGAACCTTCAATGCAGCAGAGATTTTTTTGTAGGCTTCCCCAGATCTGTGCCTCCACACAATCCTGTCTGAGCTCTGCAGGCAGTTCCTTCGACCTCATGGCTTGGTTTTAGCTCTGATATGCATTGTCAGCTGTGAGACCTTATATAGACAGGTGTGTGCCTTTCCAAATCATGTCCAATCAATTGAATTTACCACAGGTGGACTCCAATCAAGGTGTAGAATCATCTCAAAGATGATCAAGGGAAATGGGAGGCACCTGAGCTAAATTTCAAGTGTCATAGCAAAGGGTATGAATACTTATGTCAATGTGATATTTCAGTTTTTTCTTTTTAATAAATTTCCAAAACTTTCTAAAATCCTGTTTTCTCTTTGTCATTATGGGGTATTGAGTGTAGATTGATGAGGGAAAAAATGAATTTAAACGATTTCAGCAAAAGGCTGCAACATAACAAAATGTGAAAAAAGTGAAGGGGTCTGAATACTTTCTGAATGCACTGTATATATATAATATTTGTCCCCCTAAGAATACAACCTAAAACCCCGTTTGCTTCACCTACCTGGCAATTTCCTGTCTACTTACCTCCATATCTATTGCCACCCCCAGATCCTTCTCCTGCTTGGTGTTTATAAAACTTGTCCAACAATCTTTTGAGAATTTAACAAGTGTTCCTTTTTTCCACCATTTTTGTCATTGTAAATACAATGATCATTTAAACTTTAAAGAGAAGATAAGTTGACCGGTATGAAAACCAATCTGTTATGAAAATGTCAAATCTATTTGTCTGTAATTTACATATTCATTGCAAGGACCATGCCGTTACCTTTTTATGGGCCATTTGTCCAGGGTCGTTACATTATGGTTCAAACACTATTATTGCTCCAGCACTTTACTGCTTCTCTTTTCCTATTAATATTTAATTATCAATTATACATACATTTATGGTCAGTGTGACATCATTTCCTATGTGTGTGTAAGTTCTTTGCAACTCCAGGGAGTTCTCACACAAACAACTCTTTTCAGTATGCTCATTGAGCGAACATATGAGCCTGACTATTTGTTTTTTGTACCTTTGACAATCCTCACGAAAAGTATTACCCAAAGGTGAAGCAAAGGTGAAGCAGTGTTCTGGACCCTGTGCCTTTTCTGGTCTTCATCAATGATCTCTCCGACTCTCTGTAAAAGCCTCTCTATCTCTTTGCTGATGACTCCACTCTCTGTCGCTCCATATCTCAACCATCAGATCGGCAGTCTGCAGCCTCCTCACTCTCTGCAGACCTGGACAAAATCACAGACTGGGCAAACAAGTGGAACATGTCTTTCAATCCTGACAAATCTCACACTCTTACGATGTCTCTCCGAAAACACCGACTGGACAACCCTCCCATCTACTTTCTGAATAATCCTCTCCAAGAAGTTCTGTCACTCAAGCTTTTGGGTCTCACTATCTGCCATGATCTTTTCTGGGAAAACCACATTTCAAATCTGGCCGCCAAAGCCAGTCACCGACTGGGCATCCTCCGTCGTGCGAAGTCCTTCCTTGGCACACCTGAGCTCCTCACCACATACAAGGCTTTCATCCGCAGCTCAATGGAATACTGTTCCCCCCTCTGGGCTGGTGCTCCTGCCTCACACCTAGCTCGTCTTCACGCTGTTGAAACCAAAGCTTTCAGAATCATTGGAATCTCCTGCGATGAAGCTAACTCCGAGGGCCTTTCACTCACTCACCGCAGGCAGATTGGTGGTCTTTCTGTCTTCCACCGACTCCTATCTGGCCCAGCTCCCCCAGCTCTATCTGTGCTCTGTCCCCCAAAATATTCCTACAGGTCGCACAAGATATTCCTACAGGTCACACAAGATATTCCTACAGGTCACACAAGATATTCCTACAGGTCACACAAGATATTCCTACAGATCACACAAGATATTCCTACAGATCACACAAGATATTCCTACAGATCACACAAGATATTCCTACAGGTCACACAAGATATTCCTACAGGTCACACAAGATATTCCTACAGGTCACACAAGATATTCCTACAGGTCACACAAGATATTCCTACAGATCACACAAGATATTCCTACAGATCACACAAGATATTCCTACAGGTCACACAAGATATTCCTACAGGTCACACAAGATATTCCTACAGGTCACACAAGATATTCCTACAGGTCACACAAGATATTCCTACAGATCACACAAGATATTCCTACAGGTCACACAAGATATTCCTACAGGTCACACAAGATATTCCTACAGATCACACAAGATATTCCTACAGATCACACAAGATATTCCTACAGGTCACACAAGATATTCCTACAGATCACACAAGATATTCCTACAGATCACACAAGATATTCCTACAGGTCACACAAGATATTCCTACAGGTCACACAAGATATTCCTACAGGTCACACAAGATATTCCTACAGGTCACACAAGATATTCCTACAGGTCACACAAGATATTCCTACAGGTCACACAAGATATTCCTACAGATCACACAAGATATTCCTACAGATCACACAAGATATTCCTACAGGTCACACAAGATATTCCTACAGGTCACACAAGATATTCCTACAGGTCACACAAGATATTCCTACAGGTCACACAAGATATTCCTACAGGTCACACAAGATATTCCTACAGGTCACACAAGATATTCCTACAGATCACACAAGATATTCCTACAGATCACACAAGATATTCCTACAGATCACACAAGATATTCCTACAGGTCACACAAGATATTCCTACAGATCACACAAGATATTCCTACAGATCACACAAGATATTCCTACAGATCACACAAGATATTCCTACAGATCACACAAGATATTCCTACAGGTCACACAAGATATTCCTACAGATCACACAAGATATTCCTACAGGTCACACAAGATATTCCTACAGGTCACACAAGATATTCCTACAGATCACACAAGATATTCCTACAGATCACACAAGATATTCCTACAGATCACACAAGATATTCCTACAGATCACACAAGATATTCCTACAGATCACACAAGATATTCCTACAGGTCACACAAGATATTCCTACAGGTCACACAAGATATTCCTACAGATCACACAAGATATTCCTACAGGTCACACAAGATATTCCTACAGATCACACAAGATATTCCTACAGATCACACAAGATATTCCTACAGGTCACACAAGATCTGGTAGAAACCCTCTTCTGGTGAAATTGTCTTTAAAACAGCTGTTCACCACCATCTCTTATCTTCCCCCATCGAAAACCTTGATCTTTTCTACCCCTGCCAATTCACCCCAGATACTTTTCTTTTTTTTTTTGGAAATTCCAACTTCTTTTCTGGAAGTCCTTGCAGTGTTCATATGCTTTATACCTCTCCCACCTCCCGCCAAGCACTCCCCCTCCCACATTTCTCCCGATGTCCTTGCTCTCAAATGTTGTGTTTGTGTCCTTCCCCCTCTCTCCCCAACTTGTCTACCGCTCCCCTTATTTTTTGTGTTTTCTGTGTCGGTTTGACTTTTTTTGTGATTAATGTTAGCTCTTTCACGAGCCTCGATCTTGTGTACAAATTTTTTTTTTTTTCCCCAAAATCAAGACTCTCTGCTCACCTTCATCCTTCATTCCTCTTTACTCCCTCCTCTGGAACAAACTCCCTCACTCTCTTCAATCCCACTCCTCCCTCCAGGTCTTTAAAACAGCTGTTCACCACCATCTCTTATCTTCCCCCATCCAAAACCTCGATCTTTTGTACCCCTGTGAATTCACCCCAAATACACTTTTTTTTTTTTTTAAATACCGACGTTTTTTCTTGCCTGGAAGTTCCAGCAGTGTCCATGTGTTTTATACTTTCCCACCCCCCCCCCCCCCTTCCCACGCCTCCTCCACCCAAGCCCTCTCCCTCCCACAGGTCTTCCTTTGTCCCTGTTCTCTACTGTTGTACTTGTGTCCTTCCCTCTCTCTCCCCATATTGTCTCACACTCCCTTTTTTGTATGTTTTGTGTGTCAGTTCATTGTTGTTTTTTTGTGATTGATGTTGGCTCCTACACGAGCCTCGATGTTGTATTCCAAAAAAAAAAAATGCTTCCGGTTTCCGAGTGACCTTGTATATTTTAAAATATTCCACAAGTAATCTGTCCTCCCTTGCTCTCTCTGGAGGATTTGACTGATGTAGGTCAAATACTTGAGCAAGCCCTCGTCTAGACTATCATTAATTACTGACAAACTCAGAATGTCAATTCTAACTGAAAGGTGTAATTGACAGACTTCATGGTGTCCAGGTTGTTTTAGTTATCGGTTGTGTGTGTGTGTGTGTGTGTGTGTGTGTGTGTGTGTGTGTGTGTGTGTGTGTGTGTGTGTGTGTGTGTGTGTGTGTGTGTGTGTGTGTGTGTGTGTGTGTGTGATGGATGGATGGATGGATGGATGGATATCCTCGTGGCGAAATGTTTTTGAAAATGTGAATCACTGCCTTTAATTTCACATGTGATTTCGAAAGACGAATCTCCTGGAAATAAGAAGGTTTGGATGATTATTTTGTGTGCAGCACGTGACTGTGGGTCGCATTGTTTGCTGGGGGTGCAGCCGTGCCACTGATGTAGCACCCCCTGCAGGTTTGAGCAGAAATTTGTAATTTGTTCAGCGTGCTGGTGATAGCTCGCCTATAGTCCTGGCCAAAAATATTGGCATCCTTGCACTTCTTTCAAATAATGCACCATTCTTTCCAGAAAATTGTTGAAATTAAAAACTCTTGGTATCCACAAATGTAGTGCTTTGGTTTGCAGTGGAACAAAACAAAAAAAAAAGCTCAAATAATTACGAAATCTTAGCTTATTCCACACAGAAATCCTAAAATGGCCTGGACAATATTATTGGGACCTTTTAGAAGTTGTTAGAAATAATTAGATTTTTTTTTTGTTTTTTTGTATACAACATCGAGGCTCGTGAAAGAGCTAACATTAATCATACAAAAAGTCAACCGACATAAAACACAAAATAAGGGGAGCGGTAGACAAGAAGGGGAGAGAGGGGGAAGGACACAACACAACATTTGAGAGCACGGACATCAACAGAACTGTGGGAGGGAGAGGGCTTGGGGGGAGGTGGGAGAGGTATAAAACATATGGACACTGCAAGGACTTCCAGGACAGAAGTTGGTATTTCAAAAAAGTGGATCTGCATTGAATTAGCAGGGGTAGAAAATATCAAGGTTTTGGATGGGGGAAGATAAGAGATGGTGGTGAACAGCTGTTTTAAATACCTGGAGGGAGGAGTGGGATTGAAGAGGGTGAGAGAGTTTGTTCCAGAGGTGGGAAAAAAGAGTGAAGGTGAGCAGAGAGTCTTGATTTTGGCAGTTTAACCATTATAGGGTTGCTGGCAGCTCTTGTGCGACCTGTAGGAATATTTGGGGGACAGAGCACAAAGAGAGCTGGAGGAGCAAGGCCGGAGAGCAGTCGGTAGAAGACAGAAAGATCACCGACCTGCCTGCGGTGAGTGAGTGAAAGGCCCTCGGAATTTTTTTTTTTTTTTTTTTTTGGTATACAAGATCGAGGCTCGTGAAAGAGCTAACATTAATTACACAGAAAGAAAAAAAAAAACATAAAACATGGGGAGCGGTAGACAAGATGGGGAGAGAGGGGGAAGGAAACAAAACACATTTGAGAGCAGGGACATCGAGAGATCTGTGGGAGGGAGAGGGCTTGGGAAGGGGGGGGGGTGGGAGAGGTATAAAACATATGGAGACTGCAAGGACTTCCAGGAAAGAAGTTGGAATTTCAAACAAAGTGGATCTGGGGTAAATTAGCAGGGGTAGAAAAGATCAAGGTTTTGGATGGGGGAAGATAAGAGATGGTGGTGAACAGCTGTTTTAAAGACCTGGAGGGAGGAGTGGGATTGAAGGGAGTGTGGGAGTTTGTTCCAGAGGCGGGATAAAAGAGGAATGAAAGAGTGAAGGTGAGCAGAGAGCCTAGATTTCGGCAATTTAACCATCAGAGGGTTGCTGGCAGATGTTGTGCGACTTGTAGGAATATTTGGGGGCCAAAGCACAGAGGGAGCTGGGGGAGCAAGGCCGGAGAGGAGTCGGTAGAAGGCAGAAAGACCACCTACCTGCCTGTGGCGAGTGAGTGAAAGGCCCTTGGAGATAGCTTCATCGCGGGAGATTGCAATGATTCTGAAAGCTTTGGTTTCAACAGCGTGAAGCCGAGCGAGGTGTGAGGCAGGAGCACCATCCCATAGGGGAGAACAGTATTCCATTGAGCTGCGGATGAAAGCCTTGTATGTGTTGAGGAGCTCAGGTGTGCCAAGGAAAGACTTCGCACGACGGAGGATGCCCAGTCGGCAACTAGCTTTGGAGGCCAGCTTGGAAATGTGGTTTTCCCAAGAAAGATCATGGCAGAGAGTGAGACCCAAAAGCTTGAGCGACAGAACTTCTTGGAGAGGATTGTTGAGAAAGTAGATGGGAGGGTTGTCCAGTCGGTCTTTTCGGAGAGACATAGTAAGAGTGTGAGATTTGTCAGGATTGAAAGACATGTTCCACTTGTTTGACCAGTCTGTGATTTTGTCCAGGTCTGCAGAGAGTGAGGAGGCTGCAGACTGCCGATCTGAGGGAAGAGGAATGGAGCGGCAGAGAGTGGAGTCATCAGCAAACAGATAGAGAGGATTTTCCAAAGAGTCGGGGAGATCATTGATAAAGACCAGAAAAAGCACAGGGCCCAGAACACTGCCTTGGGGAACTCCAGCCTGAACAGGAAGGGGAGATGAGAGAAATCCATTCAGGGCCACACGTTGACTACGACCAGAGAGGAAGTCCGCAAGCCATACGTGGAGAAATCTCCCGCGATGAAGCTTGAGTTAGCTTCATCGCGGGAGATTCCAATGATTCTGAGGAGGTCACACAAGATTGTTGCCAAGCATGGATAACCTCAAGGCTACAAGTCCATCTCCATAGACCTTGATGTTCCTGTGTCCACCGTACGCAATGCTATCAGGAAGTTTAAGGCCCATGGCACTGCAGCCAACGTCCCGAGATGTGGCCGCAAAATAAAATTTGATTGACTATTGCAGCGAAGGATTGTTCAAATGGTGGAGAAAGCACCTCAATCAATTGCCAAACAGATTCAAGCTGACCTTCAGTCACAATGTATAACAGTTTCAACTTGCACCATCTGTCTCCAACTCAATAAAAGGGGTCCTATGGTAGGAGACCCAGGAGGACCCCACTACTGAGAGAGAGACATTTTAAAAAGCCCCACAGGAGTTTGCCAAAACACACCCGAACAGGCCAATCCTTCTGGGAGAATGTCTTGTGGACAGATTTGGTCTGTGGACAGACCAAATTAGAGCCTTTTGTTAAAGCACATCATATCTATGTTTACTGAAAACAAAATGAAGCCTTCAAAGAAAAGAACACCTTCCCTGCAGTCAAGCATGGAGGTTCAGTGATGTTTTGGGGTTCAAACATGGATGAGGTTCAGTGATGTTTGGGGTTGCTGTGCTGCCTCTGGCACTGGGTGCCTTGAATGTGTGCATGGCATCATGAAATCAGGAGATTACCAAGGCATTTTGGAGCGCAATGTTCAACCCAGTGTCAGAAAGCTATGTCTCCGTCGAAGGTCAAGGGTCTTGCAGCAGGACAATGACCCCAACTCACTTCAAAAGGCACCCAGTAATGGTTCAAGACAAAACGCTGGACTGTTCTGAAGTGGCCAGCAATGAGTCCAGATCAAAATTCCAAAGAACACCTGTGGAGAGATCTGAAAACAGCAGTTGGGAGACGACACCCTTCAAATCTGGGAGAACTGGAGCAGATTGCACAAGAAGAGTGAGCCAAACTGCCAGTGGAGAAGTTCAGGAAGCTCATTCATGGCTAAAGGAAGTGCTGGACTGCAGTTATTTTGTCCAAAGGCAGTGCTACCAAATATTAAGTCGAGGATGTCAATAATTTTGCTAGCTATTTATTACATTATGTTACATTGTACATATTCTGCTAACTAGTTTAAACACGCCGCGCACGCCACAACTACAGTGCTCTTTTCTGAGTTATGAACTCAGTAACATCCTCTGCACATCCCTGACTAGGATCCAGTTCCAAACATGCACGTTTTCAACCGTGCGTGCATATTTTTCAACGTGCATATTTTTTATCCACTTTCAGGAAATGGAGGCATATGAACAGTGTGTCATTTGCAAGCAGTCTGTGGACGGAGGAGGGTCGTCAGTATCAACACTTGGAGAGAAGGGAAGTTCATCTATCAACCAGGCCAGTAAAAAAAGGGGAGACAATATTCATGCTGTACCTGGTGATAAGATACACAAAGACTGTCGCTGGACATACATTAATCCACAACAGATAGCCAAGGACACCAGGCAACAAGAGTCAGAAACAAGTACAAGCAGTGAGAGTCCTACACTAAGATCGACTACAGGGAGGTTCTCTTACAGTACTGATTGCCTGTTTTGTGGCACACCAGCTCAGTTTGGAAAAAAGAGAAAGAAGCCAAGTGAAGTCAGTGTTTTCCAAGTCAGGACAATTGAATTCAAGGACACGCTTTTGGCAACATGTCGTGCACGAGGTAATGACTGGTCAGAGACTGTGAAGGCACGGATTCTGCATGTGCATGACATACATGCAGCAGATGCAGTCTACCACCAGACTTGCAGTGTGAATTTTCGCACATACAAGCAGATACCAGTAGCGTATCAGACAAACACAGAAGACTCCAAGAGGATGAAGGCTGGTCGGCCTTTCGTTGATGAGAGGACAGCAGCATTCTTGGAGGTTGTGAAGTATATAGAAGAAAATGATGACGAGCAGATCACCATAAATGATCTAATTGACCTCATGCAGCAGAAGCTTGCACACAGTGAACATGAACCATACGGTTACACCCATATGAAGAGGAGTCTGCAAAAACACTTCGGTGAGAAGATAATATACACCGAGATCAATGGGAAACCAAACGTGGTTACCATCAGTACAACAGCCAGGGTGGTGCTGCAAGACTACTATGAGACACAGCAGAAACAAACAAACACAGAAGATCAAGAGAAGATCAAGCTTGTGCAGGCAGCTGCAAAGCTCATCAAACAAGATATCAAAGACATCGGGTTATCCTATGAGTCTTACCCAGCTCTTGATGACATAGAATCGCAAGAGGCTGGCGTCAGATTTCTTCCAGATACTCTTCACGTGCTCCTGGAAGAACTATTTACCGGGACCAAAACTCAAGCCAAAGTGGCGGCAATTGGACAAGCAATGATGCAGGCAACTAGACCAAGAGTCATGTTAGCACCACTTCAGTGTGGGGTGGGCGTGCAACTATATCACCACTTTGCATCGCGGTTCCTCATTGATACTCTTCATCACCTTGGGTTTTGTTGCACATACCAGGAGGTGCACCAGTTTGAACGAAATGCAGCCAAATTCCATGGAACAAACATTCCTGACCTATCGACAGAGTTTGTCCAATATGTAGCTGACAATGTCGACCATAACATCCGCACGCTTGATGGCCTTGGTACATTCCATGGTATAGGAATGATTGCAGCCATAACCCCTGGAATTAGATCAAGGCAGCCAATCCCCAGGATCAAGGCTACTTCCTTGGATGTGGCAATGGTTGGAAGGGTACAAGTACGGTACCACAAAGACGAAAGGCACAATTTGACGGCACTGACCTACCAGAAGCTTGTCAACCTTCAGGTCCAGAACAGCTGTGAAAATCTTGATGTCCTGTGGAAAGCATCCGTCCTCTTTGGGTCTCCCAGACCTGCATGGTCAGGAATGATGCAGTTCGTGCATTATGGTGACCACCCTGGCAAAGCAACTGTTATGCTTCTGCCGATGATCGATCTGAATCCCAGTGATAGCACATGCATATTCTCGACCCTGACATTTGTTAGTGAGCATGCACGATGCCACAATGTCACCCCAATAAGCACGTTTGATCAGCCACTGTGGTGGAAGGCTCTCATGATTATCAACTCTGAGCCAATGGAAAGTGATCTGAGACGAATAGTCTTGCGTTTGGGTGGCTTCCATGCAGAAATGAGCTTCCTCGGTTGCATCGGACACTTGATGGCCTCATCTGGGCTACAAGAACTGCTGGAGTTGATCTATGCCCCAAATGCAGTAATCCACATGATGTGTGGCAAAGCTGTTGTGCGAGCAGTTTGTGCACACTCAATTGTTGATGCAGCCCTCAATGCACTGATGCTATCAAACGTGTTCGATTTCCATCTACCACAGCAATCTGGAACTCCAGACAACAGTAAGGATGGAGAGTCAGTGTCAGCCGAAGCAGCTGCAGCTGCAAGGCCACCGGATCATCAGATAACAGATGGAAGCAGAGATGCGGACCTGGAGGGAGCTTATAAGATCTATGAGAAGCTGATAAATGGGGCTATATCTGCTGAAGAAGTTTGTCAGTCTGAAGTTCTAGTGAGAATCAAAGACCGCCTTCAAAAGCACATCGAGTCCACCAAGAAGTCCTCTAGAACTTCAGCTCTCTGGGTTCAGTGCATGGACATGCTGGACATCCTACGAAAATACATCAGTGCAGAACGCACTGGAAACTGGGCCTTACATCTGCAGGCTATCCAGGACATGCTACCCTATCTGGCAGCATCAGGACACAATCGTTACACCAAATCTGCCAGGGTGTACCTTCAGCAGATGCACAACCTCAAGACTGAACACCCAGAAGTCCAACAACGTTTCGAGGAAGGGTTCCACGTGATTCGGCGAAGCGATCGCCTATGGGCAGGTCTCTCACCTGACCTGGTCATTGAGCAGGTTCTGATGAGAAGTTAAAAAACCAGTGGTGGGCTCACACGAGGGCGAGGGGTTTGTGCCAGTTCAGACAACCCTACCCCCTGCTCCTGAAAAGCTTCTGCGGGTCATCAAGTGCAACTGCCAGGCTGACTGCAGCACCCTGAGATGCACATGCAAAAAGAACAATATCGAGTGCACTCCGGCATGTGGAAACTGCATGGGATCCAGCTGCACTAACTCAATACAGATGCCCTGTGACGACGATGATGACATTGTGTAGTGTTATATGTATTCTGTACACATATTTAATTGGTTCAATCGTTTGATCAACAGTTGATCAGTTATGTGATGATGTGATCAAAATAAATTATTATCACTGATACTCTGTATGTGTTTTTTTTGCTTCAAGGAAAAAAATACAGCATAGTCAAATCTAGCAGAAAGGGCTAAAAATCGGTTTTTGGGTAGGATCATATTTATGCATTTTTCAAAACTTTTCACCCATACAATTCCTTAACACTTTTTTTTCCTCCTTCAGGACATATTGAGGATACAAAATCAGTTGAGTTTGCTTCTGTTGCAATTAGTGTGAGGTCAAGTCACATTATTACTGGACTATGTTGGATTGTGACACCCCTGATCAGATCTCAGCAATACATCATCTCAGAATTGGAGTTGGAGTAAAGACAAGGTGAAAAGATTGTGGAATCTTTATTACAATGGGAATTATTTGCACTTATCCAGATATATGAATCCATGCAGGTGTGATTAAATCTTCACCCACCTGGTATGCCATACACGTGGTTTATATGCATAGCAGCACAACACCTTGGTACTCGAGTAAACGTTCACAGACGTCCATGCAAAAACCTGTTGAACTTCGATAATACAAAATAAAACAGAAACACTGAACATGAGAAAATGACATTTTGACAAATTCTGCCTTTTGGTCAATAGATATGTGCAGTTCATCACAGATTGTCACCTGAAGGTGATCTTTGGCTGAAAAACATTGTTGGAGGTTCTTTTGCCATTGTTGGCAATTTTTCAGAGTAAGTAAACAGAAGCAATGAAGAACTTTAAAATATATAGTTTACACGAAGGCTTTTAGATATACAGCATACAAATGAAGCAGCAGAATAAATACGCGATGCGAGCCAATCAGACGCTTTTTGCAGGTGCTTCTGTTGGCCAAAGTCTCACTTGGAGTGATTCAGGGAAACATAAATAGTGTGAGGCTCACATTTTCATTCCGACATCCTCGTTTATCTCAGCATTTCATCTCCAACCTGAAAATAGAATTTTGCACATGTCAAATGATGTGAGGGGTAATGATGTAGGGGGCATCCGTCATATCAATTGCAAAAAACAATTCGCTTTTGATGGAAGAGTAGTCGTCATCTTTTTTTTTAGTAAGATAGAGAAACAAATAAAAAAGTTTGTTTAATCAAACCTTCCCACGCTCGGATGCTTGGCTCAAAAGTATTTAATCACTATGAGCAATATACCATGTGAGACCAAGTGATGTTGTTGTTGTTTAGCCCCAGACAGTTCTCTCGAACAAGCACGCAGCGCGGAGACAGCCAATCAATCTCCCAGGAGTGACCCAGAGATCCCCCACATCCACGATGGTGTACCCCTGCCTTCACGAAGTCAGGGCCATGACAGAGTTAGAGTTAGAGAGAGTTAGAGAGTGAGAGAGAGCGAGAGAGATAAACAGGGAGTGTTAGAGAGTTAGAGAGAGAGAGAGAGAGAGATAAAGAGGGAGTGTTAGAGAGTTAGAGAGAGTTAGTGCGAGTTGGAGAGAGTTAGAGAGGGTTAGAGAGAGGGAGGGACTGTTAGAGAGTTGGACAGTGTTAGAGTTAGAAAGAGTTAGAGAGAAATAAACACAGAGAGGGAGAGAGAGGAAGAAAGAAAGAGCGAGAGAGAGAAAAAAAAGACACGTGAGGGAAAGGGCAGGTCCATGGGGACCGATCGGCACTCTGATCATGACCGCACTGCCCTGACGAATCTGGGCAGCAGCAGGGAAGAATAGGGAAGATTTGGCCCTCGACTGATGTTGGGTGGTACAACCACCACGAAGAGGCATCCCGGATTATTGTAACGTTCTTGGTTGAGGGTTATGCTACTTTGGGATCATCATAGACTCTTCAGCATGGCAATAATATCTGACCATCGGGCTAATAATGTTACGTACAGTCACGTGAAAAAGTAAGTACAACCCATGTAAAGTTTTGACTTTTTCAACATATTTCAACATACAGCGATTTGATCTTCATTTCAACAATATTGATAGATAAAGGTGATATAATATAACAAATATCATGAAACATTTACATTTTGTAGTCCATTGTATAATTTAAATAAACATAAATGCAAATTTCGCATGTGGCAAAAGTAAGTACACCCCTACATTTATCACTACTTCAAATACCTAAAATTAGAATCAGGTGCACCAGCTCAGGTGCAAATGATTAGAACATCGTTAGAGAGGATCTTGGAGGAACCTGTCTTATTTAAACCTCAGACATTGTTTGGTTTGCTCTTTGATGTTGAAGTGTGCAGCGTCACCATGCCGATATCAAAAGAGCTCTCTGATGCCTTCAGAAAGAAGGTTATAGATGCCTACGAGTCTGGGAAGGGATTTAAAAAGATCTCCAAATAATTTTAAATCAATCATTCGACTGTCCGGAAGATCATCTACAAGTGGAGAAGATTCCAAACAACTGCCAACTTGTTCAGGCCAGGCCGGCCCAGCAAGTTCAGCCCGAGAGCAGACCGCAAGATGCTGAAATAAGTCTCTAAGAACCCCAGAATGTCATCACGTGACCTACAGGTAGCTCTTGCTACTGTTGATGTCAAAGTGCACGATTCTACCATTAGAAAGAGGCTGCACAAATTTGAGCTACATGGGAGGTGTGCCAGAAGGAAACCTTTGCTGTCCAGAAAGAACATCAGGGCAAGACTAAAGTTTGCCAATGAACACCGAGGCAAAGACCAGCACTTCTGGAACAATGTGCTCTGGACAGCTGAGTCAAAGGTAGAGCTATTTGGCCACAGTACCAGAAGACATGTTTGGTGAAAACCAAAGACAGCATTTGACCACAAGAACCTGATACCAACTGTAAAGCATGGTGGTGGAAATATTATGGTTTGGGGCAACCTTTCTGCATCAGGGCCTGGGCAGCTCACCATCATAGAATCCACTATGAATTCTTCATTGTACCAGAGGATGCTTGAGAATAATGTGAGGCCATCTGTCGGTAAGTTGAAGCTCAACCGTAGGTGGACCTTGCAACATGACAATGACCCTAAACATACCAGTAAATCCACCAAGGAATGGCTGAAAAGAAAGAAATGGAGGGTTCTGGAATGGCCAAGTCAAAGCCCGGATCTAAATCCCATCGAGATGTTGTGGGGGGATTTGAAACGAGCTGTGCATGCACGAAACCCCTCAAACATCGCACAGCTGAAAGAATTCTGCATGGAGGAGTGGGAAAAAATTTCGCCCAGTCGATGTCAGAGACTAGTAGACAGTTATAAGAAACGCCTACTTGAGGTTGTTTCTGCCAAAGGGGGCAATACCACCTATTAGAGCCAAGGGTGTACTTACTTTTTCCACATGCGAAACTTGCATTTATGTTTATTTAAATTATACAATGGACAAAAAATGTAAATGTTTCATGATATTTGTTATATTATATCACCTTTATCTATCAATATTGTTGAAATGAGGATCAAATAGCTGTATGTTGAAATATGTTGAAAAAGTCAAAACTTTACATGGGGTGTACTTACTTTTTCACGTGACTGTATGTCCGCAGTCTGGTTGCACTGCTTATGACAATTCCCACTGTCGTTGACCTTGGAATGTCCAGGCTTTGTTGCTTAATGATTTGCAATTTCTCATCAGAAATTAGCCAGTGCACACGAAGTGGAAATCAGGGTTAAGCAATTGGTTCACTTTGTCTGTCTGTCTACAAATGTCAGTTTATGATCGAGGAACTAATTAATTTCAATTGAATGTTATATTTTCAACACAAATCGGAAAATGAACCTTCGGTTTAGCAGGCTCTGAATTTAGTAAATTGTATGGAAGCTTGTCCCGATCACTGTGAGTTAGGGTATTGCATTTGAGTCCGTTTGTCTGTTTGTCTGTCTGTCTGTCTGTCCGCACAGAATAAATATGATTTTCTCTACAACCGTTGGTCCGATTGACAGGAAATTTTCACCATATTTCCACCTCCACCTGCAGAATATTTTAATGGTAAATATGACGTCATATGTCACGTGGTATGGGCGCCATATTGGAAAAACCGAAAACAATTGCACCTCTATATCTCCGAAAATGCTGCATAGAAAAAATTGACACATGGCTCATTGTAAAGAACTCTCCATGGGGAATAACATATGTTAATGATGTCATAGGTGCCTCCATTATGATGTCATAATTCGCAAGTACAAAGCCTTATCCGATCAAGATGAAATTTGTTGAGCTTTATCTAGGGATAAATAGCTGGAGAAAAAAATATTAATGATGACGTCATCGGTCACGTGGTTCGGCCGCCATATTTGTTTTAAAACAGCCTTAAAAATGACTAAAAACACGTCCTGGTGAGGGTCTGCAATCTCCGATTGCTCTTTCTTGTTTACAGTACTGTATTACAATGTGCAATACAAAATATACAAACAATGAAAAGTGTTTGAATTTACTTGTGATAGATTTAATGTGGGCAAAGAAGCCTAACTCCCCCCACCCTATTTACATTTTTTTATTATGAGATAAATGTATCCATTTAACATCGTTTAACATCGTGTTTTCAAGAATGTACCCACGACATTAACCGAGAACCAAGTGCATTTTCTTACATTTATATACGTATGCGAGGTCATGTATGTTTTGCAGTTAATCATGGACCAACAAACACAAGTTACAGACTGTAAATCTCTCAGCTGATCGTGGAAAGGATTTGACTGCCTCACATATTTACTGGGAAAATTAAAGTGTTTGCCAAGGACTAAGTCTGTGAAGTAAAAAAAATTATATAATGATCAGATATATGATCATTTACTCTGATAAGGAAAGCCCCCACCACCAACAAAAACATGAGAATTTTTGGAAATTTATCATTTATTTCACTTTAACACTTGAAACTTGTTTCCTGAAACGAATGGTGACATGTTCATGAGAGTTGTGAGAAACCTTCCTTATTGTCATGCCATTTTCAGCGAGCTGTCGAAAGGGTCAAAAGCCAATGAAGGGCATTTGAATACCAAGCAAGAGACAAACTATGTCCACAACAACTACTCCTAGTCCACTGGGATCCCTCTAGTTGTGCATACATCTGCACAGACACTGAGGATCGAATTTACGAAATGCCTCTAAGAGTTAAGAGTGTGTAAGGCCTTAAATGAAGCATTGCATGACTTAAAATTGGTAGTTTACATGGGATGTTTGCTTGAATTAGCTCAAGAGGAGGCAGAAGGGGATAGGAATCTTCCTAGTTCGCCGATGTGCATTGAGAATCTTCAGGATAGATGCAATCGTCTAGAGAAGTATGACAATATCAAATTTGTCCGGAGTTAGACTGCTGAAGGAATAATTTTGTTGGCTGCTGAATATAGTGCAAGATGACTGGGATCAACCTACGATGAGGAGCAATGCACTGAATCCCCTCCAACAATTGTCCGTGGCGCTGCGATTCTATGCAAATGCATCATTTCAATTGTATGTTGGAGATGTGTGCTGTGTTTCACAGGCTAATCGGCTGTTTAGACGCGCACAACAAATCGGATGTTTATATGCCTTCAAAAATTGCCATTTAGACAGACAGCTCTGAGCATACAACGATGGTTTTGTCAGCGTTTAAGGGTTAGGCGTGTGTTCACAAGACGCTCACTAAGCACCTTTCGCAAATTTGGCCCCTGATGTTTGTTTAACAGGTTTATCTACATCCACACAAGGATGACGACTCCATATACATGTCGATTTTTTTTTAAACCAAAATGGATAAACTCGCAACCATCCATCCAAACTCTGTTTATTTGTGGCGACTTCAACTACCACCAACAGCTAGCTGAGTCTGAGCTCTGAAACAACCAGCCATGGCATTGCAGCATAGGCCTTCTGCGACCCTGTGGGTCTGACACAATCTGGGACTTTCCAACTGGGATTTCTACAACCGGTCTGGGTCTCTCCTGGCTGCTGAACCTAGTGGTGGGTAACTTTCCATCCAACCTCATGTTCCTGCTCTGCCTCTCTGACTATGTTCTTGTGAAAATCCAACTCTCTGGCTATTGTAAGGCTCAATACCACAGAATATGTCTGTTTGCACAAGTCAAATACAGTAACAGAGAATGCTATTTGCCCTTTCTCAAAAGGATCGGAGCTGACATTATCGCAGCGACTGATATTGATTCCGTCTGAAAATACTTCCACAAAACCTACTCACTCTCATGCAAAGGCTTATGTCATCCTGTCGGCAGCTAACCAACCTATCCTCTTAGCCCAAGTACGCCGAGGCCTGTGGCGAGGCAATTGTGGTCAAGATAATTGCTTTCTGAACATGGTAAGCTAACCCGACTCAGAGCAACTTTAGGGTACTTTGTATGAGACGCACAAGTGTGCATCCATCTTCAGACAAGCCACAACGGAGTCTTTCAAATCTCGATACTGAATTCTCCAATCAGTCTCCTTCCTCAAAGCCATGGTCGCACCTTGCCAAGTACATCTCAGGTGGGTGCTCCCACTCCACACCACCCTACATCAAATATATATACAACAAAATGTATATACAAAATATACATACAGTATATAAATTTACTCCAAAAATACAATCAAATTAATTCTGTCTGTATTTCCTTCCTTCATTCATTATATCTTTCTTTCTCAATTCCTCCAAATTCAATTTAATTTAATTTATTTGCTTCTTTAAAAACTTCCAATTTAATTTTTGACTCTTGTTCTTCTTCCCAGGGATTCTTTCCCAAAACAGTGCCACCCACAAAAGCTTGGTACATCGACTCAATCGAAAATTGTTTTGCTTTGTTGTTAAGAATATACAACCTCCCTATTAGAGCTCTTTCAACCAGCACCATAATAAAAGGCCTCCTTTTTTAATGTCGTAGTATTTTTACCACATGCGTCTGCGGGTATGTATATCAAAATTGGGAATCACAAGAAGACAAGTTTGCAAAGGTTGCCTTTGCACGACCATCTACTCCCCTTCACGTCCATTAACAGTGTCAAACCCATCCAGGTTTCTGCAGGGCACATGTGATGTTCTAGTAACAATAGGGTTACCATATTTGGTTTTTAAAAAGGACACAGAGGAAAAAAAAAAAAAAGAGTAAGGGGGGTGTAACTATCAGTATCTACCAACTCATGTTGTATTAATGTGTTGTACATATACTGTGTACTACATGTCGTCTACATTGAGTATCTATATACCAGAGCTTCAACCCATGGCGTACATGTCGGTCAAGGGCCCTCAAAAGGCGGACCGCGGTCCACATCTGGAATGCGGGCATCAACAGTCCGGGCTGCAGAGCTAATCCTACCTAATCCCCCACCAATGGATTTTTTTGGTATACATATAGTCAAGCTTGTGGAAGAGCTAGAACACAGAACAGACGAGGATACAACAGAACAAAGGAAACAGTAGAAAGGAACAAAATAATCCCTCTGAAGAAAAAGAAGAAGCCTGATAGATCATGGTGAAGAAGAACACGTGATTAATTCCTGATGTGGAGATAGCGAAAGTGAAGCATTTCAAAATGTTTAAAATACTTTTAAAGGAAGAAGGTGGAATCCTTTACAAACTTTACATTCAAGGAAGATTTAGTTTGGAGTTACTGCGAAAAAGGGAGAAATACAGAATGAAATACAGGAAGTATTCGTAGGTCGCTTTACCTACACCCCAAAAAGCGACCAAATGTAATGGCCTCAAAATCAATGTTATAATTATTCAAATTTTAATGTACTTCTTTACATGAAGTGAATCCTTTCCTCACACCAATCCATCAACTTTGCGAATGAGGATGATGAGCTCTACTCAAACTGCTTTCTTGTGCTTATCCAAGTCCACATGAGATTGTAAATCAATAGCACCATTATTTGCCACTGAGATGTACGTACCAGCTCTACATACCAAGGACTCGGCTTCCCATTCTTCTCAAACATTTCAAAGCGCGGGAAATATATGTCTTCATAGTTTTGCAGTAAATGTACACTTTCGTTTTGGCATTGTGTAAAGAAGAAAATCAAACAAATGTATGTATATGGGAAGTGGACACGTGATGTTTGAACATGCCCATTACGCCATGACGGAGTAGTACAGACTTATACCAAGCTGGTCCAAACATCACATAACCGCATTTTATCACCATAAGAAAATGTACAAAAGTGGTTTAACCGTTTAAATAACGTAAACAAGAAAACCTAGAATGGCACTCGGTAAAGCACATACCTCCACCAGGCTGAACAGTTTACATTTTATATCCCAGTTAGGCTGGATCTGGATTCGGACGTGAACCAAAATCGAATCGGCTTGTTCTTGTCACCTAACCAACTCATCCACCAAGGGTAAGAGGCAGAAGGTCGATTCTGAGACCAAAAGATTAACATGGAGTGGGAGGAGAATTTCTTCTTTGTGGAGCATAACAGCAAGGTTCTCTGCATGGTCAGCAAGGATACAGTGGCATTGCCTAAAAAGGGGAATGTTGAGTTCCACTACTCTACACGCCATGGTTCCCCAAAGATGGGAAGGAATTTTGGTTCTAGCCCATGATGAAAAATATTTTGAGGACCCCTGATGTAGGTGATGCAGTTCTTCTACAACAACCAAAACAGAATAAGCTGAGTACCATCTATGATCCACACCTTTATACAGTAGTAGCAGTAAAGTGATTGGATCTCTTTACCTACGACGTATGTCAGGACTACAAGAGCTCTGTGTTACTTGTTGGGTGTCGATTTTATGCTTGCTGGGGGTCGATGTTGTTCTTGTTGGGGATCGATTTTTGAAATGTGCACCCATTAGCCGGACAGCTGCCAGACCCCACCCACATTTGTCCCTTTACTCCACCCACAATGGCACCAAGACAATATAATATGGCCATCATCTTGGTTTTCTGGTGGGCCGAAGACATCAAGCATGTAGGCCCCTGCTGATAATACACTGCCTGGGTTTGTGGCGTCAGATTTATATTGTCTTTTTTTTGGGCGGAGTGTTATGATGAGGGACCCTGAAAAATCTAATCATATGTCTTAAAAATGTATTAGCAAGTTTTAAACAAGCCTATCAGCACACTTGGTATTCGCCTCCCTAAAAAAGCATGACTTTTTGAACAGCCCCATATTAATAATAATAATAATAATAATACATTTATTTTATATAGCGCTTTTCAAGAAGCCCAAAGGCGCTTTGACAGAGTACATAAAACAAGTGCAAAAAGACAAAAATCAATAGGTGAATAATCAAAGCAAAAGGAAGGAGAAGGAGAAGAGATAGTCAGGGGTTAAATGCTGTGGGTTAAATGTTGAATGCAGTGTTGAACAGGTGGGTCTTGAGTGATGCTTTGAATGTGGTGAGTGAGGAGGAGTCTCTGATGGTGTGAGGTAGTGAGTTCCAGAGGGTGGGAGCAGCAATGGAGAAGGCCCTGTCCCCCCAGGATCTGAATTTGGTCCGGATGGGGGGCGGGGGGGGGGGGTCAGGAGGTTGGTACCAGCGGAGGTTGCGGGTGGGAGTGTGTCTGGAGAGGAGGTCAGTCAGGTAGTATGGGGCCAGGTTATGGAGAGCTTTGTAGGTCAAGAGGAGGATTTTGTACTGGATTCTCTGGGGGATGGGGAGCCAGTGAAGCTTGTAAAGGACGGGGGTGATGTGGTCACGGGTCTGGGAATGGGTGAGTAGACGGGCAGCAGAGCTCATTGGGGTTATTGGCTCATATTGGGGTTAAACAATCCGTTAGTGTGAGACTAATCAGCGGCTTCTGATATAACGATGGGGAGGGTGAAATTGATGAGATGTATCGAGTTAATCTTTTAATGGCGCATGAAATGTGTGTTTCCCAATCACGCTTTCGTCTTTTAAGAATGCTGTAAATGTGCTTTTAATGCATTGTGATCACAGTGCGGTCATTCTTGCTCTTCAACGAGCTGGAGAGAAACATATCACAAGTTTGAAGATTTATCGGCAAAGTTCATTCACAGTATTGGGAAGAAGAGGAGACAAAGGATGTTAGAGATTCCCCTAGGCAAAGACAGCAAGCGACCACTGGGGCCAGACCACCATGGGCCGGATGACCTCCTCAATACCTACAGGATTACATTACAGATTTTTAGACCAAATTGTGAATTTGGAAGAAGACTGCCACATAGAACTGATGTGTTAATACTTTGAATGTGTTTTATAACTTATTGTATCTTGATTAACTTTGTATTACGTGGTTGTTTGATTCTTAATGTACATATATTAAAATAGACTAGAGGCCCACCAGACAGAGCCAGCTAGCTATCTGTGCAGAGTTGAATGACACCTTTAATGCTGGAGACAATTTTGCGTCTGCCTCTATGTCCTATCATCATCCATCTGTTGACGAACAAAAATCTCTGCCAAATGCATTTAAACTAGGCACAGACAAACTTGCTCTTATTCTTGCCTTATTCTCTCACTTTCTTCTTAATCCTGGTTCTTTTTGCTCCTCGGTCTGAAGATGTCGCCCTTTTCACACTCAAAAGGCAACTTCTGATTCATTTTGTCTTTGCCGTGGATACGGTCTGAATAAAAGAAGATCGATTTTTATGAAGAAATATGGATTTTAATGTTAAAAAGAAGAAAAAAATACATAATTTTGGTCAATGAAGCAGTAATAAAATTGAGATTGTATGCCACATTTGGCAATAACGGAGTGAACAACGCGTAAAATCAGAACAGCGCGAGTAAAGACCATGTCAATTACATGATAAAAAGTTTTGCAAGAGCGCCGCAGATATTTGCAAAACATTCGCGTAACTGAAGTTGTGAGCACAGATTTCCGTCATTGGGAAATATAATGTTCTTCCACAACACCAGGAAAATTATGTTCATTTCACACAGGCTTTAATCAAACTCCATCCCGTCACAGCACGTCAACCTTCCATTTGCCTTCTTCCCTTAATTTAGTCTCTCCCTTCATTCCTTCCCAAATCAATCCTCCATTCCTAAACACGATATCCCTTGCGCCATAACACCATATCCCTCTGACAATTTTTGTTAATATATGTGCACACAACTGAAACAGCTACAGAACACAAAGTTAATCAAGATTTTTTTTTAGGTTTCAAAACATTCGAACATTAACACATCAGTTCTGCATGACAGTTTGCCAAATTCACAATTAAACCAAAATATCTGCAATGTAAACCTGTAGATAATAAGGAGGGCGTCCAGCCAATCATGGTCTGGCACATTTAGAGCACAAACAGAGAAGCTCAGAATAAATTTGTTGGTCAACAAATGGATGATGAGGACATCAAGGCAGACAAAATAGTCTCCAGATAAGACAAAGGATAGCTTGTGTGTGTATATATATACTATATATATATATATATATATATATATATATATATATATATATATATATATATATATATATATATATATATATATATATATATATATATATATATACATATATATATATATATATACATATATATATATATATATATATACATATATATATATATATATACATATATATATATATATACTGTACATACATATATATATATATACATACATATATATATATATACATACATATATATATATATACATACATATATATATATATATACATACATATATATATATATACAGTCACGTGAAAAAGTAAGTGCACCCTATGTAAAGTTTTGACTTTTTACAACATATTTCAACATACAGCTATTTGATCTTCATTTCAAAAATATTGATAGATAAAGGTGATATAATATAACAAATATCATGAAACATTTCCATTTTGTAGTCCATTGTATAATATAAATAAACACAAATGCAAATTTCGCATGTGGAAAAAGTAAGTACACCCCGACATTTATCACGACTTCAAATACCGAAAATTAGAATCAGGTGCACCAGCTCAGGTGCAAATGATTAGAACATCGTTAGAGAGGATCTTGGACGAACCTGTCTTATTTAAACCTCAGACATTTAGTTTGGTTTGCTCTTTGTTGTTGAAGTGTGCGGCGTCACCATGCCGAGATCAAAAGAGTTCTCTGAGGCCTTCAGAAAGAAGGTTATAGATGCCTACGAGTCTGGGGAGGCATTAAAAAAGATCTCCAAACAATTTGAAATCAATCATTCGACTGTACGGAAGATCATCTACAAGTGGAGAAGATTCCAAACAACTTCCAACTTGTTCAGTCCAGGCCGCCCCAGCAAGTTCAGCCCGAGAGCAGACCGTAAGATGCCGAAAGAAGTCTCTAAGAACCCCAGAATGTCATCACGGGACCTACAGGTAGCTCTTGCCACTGTTTATGTCAAAGTGCACGAGTCTACCATTAGAAAGAGTCTGCACAAATTTGATCTACATGGGAGGTGTGCCAGGAGGAAACCTTTGCTGTCCAGAAAGAACATCAGGGAAAGACTAAAGTTTGCCAATGAACACCTAGGCAAAGACCAGCACTTCTGGAACAACGTGCTCTGGACAGATGAGTCAAAGGTAGAGCTATTTGGCCACAGTACCAGAAGACATGTTTGGCGAAAACCAAAGACAGCATTTGACCACAAGAACCTGATACCAACTGTAAAGCATGGTGGTGGAAATATTATGGTTTGGGGCAGCTTTGCAGCATCAGGGCTTGGGCAGCTCACCATCATAGAATCCACTATGAATTCTTCATTGTACCAGAGGGTGCTTGAGGATAATGTGAGGTCATCTGTCGGAAAGTTGAAGCTCAACCGAAGGTGGACCTTGCAACATGACAATGACCCTAAACATACCAGTAAATCCACCAAGGAATGGCTGAAAATAAAGAAATGGAGGGTTCTGGAATGGCCAAGTCAAAGCATGGATCGAAATCCCATCGAGATGTAGGGGGATTTGAAACGAGCTGTGCATGCAAGAAACCCCTCAAACATCGCACAGCTGAATGAATTCTGCATGGAAGAGTGGGCAAAAATTTCTCCCAGTCGATGTCAGAGACTGGTAGACAGTTATAAGAAACGCCTACTTGAGGTTGTTTCTGCCAAAGGGGGCAATAACACCTATTAGAGCCAAGGTGTACTTACTTTTTCCACGTGCGAAATTTGCATTTATGTTTATTTAAATTATACAATGGACAAAAAATGTAAATGTTTCATACTATTTATTATATTATATCACCTTTATCCATCAATATTGTTGAAATGAGATCAAATAGCTGCTGTATGTTGAAATATGTTGAAAAAGTCAAAACTTTACATGGGGTGGACTTAGTTTTTCACGTGACTGTGTGTGTGTATATATATATATATATGTATATATATATATATATATATATATATATATATATATATATATATATATATATATATATATATATATATATGTATATATATATATATATACTGTATATATATATATATATATATATATATATATATATATATATATATATATATATATATATATATATATATATATCTATATATATCTATATATATATATATATCTATATAATATATATATATACATATATATATATATCTATATATATATATATACATATATATATATATCTATATATATATATATACATATATATATAATATATATATATATATATATATATATATATATATATATATATATATATATATATATATATATGCATATATATATATATATATATGCATATATATATATATATATGCATATATATATATATATATATATATATATATATAATTATATATATATATATATATATGCATATATATATATATATATATATATACATATCGTAAAATATTGGGGTGGTGGGTGGGATTATACATTTTTAAAGAAAGAAAGGCGCTTCCAAACATAAGGTATAACTCGATCTACTCAACTAGATCTACGCAAATTTGAGCAAATAAGCAAGAGCAGACCCGGTCTCAGGAGACGTTTCACCCGCTTCAGAGAAGGATTCCTTCAGCCAATAGACCATGAGCCCCAGCACATACCAGGTTTTTATTCACCATGTGGCTGTTTCCAGTCACGTGCCGGTGATTGATGTCAGATGGAGGAGCTTTTTATATTTTTGCAAACCTCAAGGAAATAAATGTCAAAGCGCATCATGGATGGGTTGCTGTCCTCTTTTTTATTATTACCCTCGCCAGAGGAGAGGGTATTGCATTTGAGTCCGTTTGTTTGTCTGTTTGTTACTTGCCGGAAAAATTCCGGCAAGTATGTTGGTTGGTTTGTCTGTCTGTCTGTTTGCGCGTACTACATCTACATCATTGCACATAGCATCGCCACACTTTACACACATATTTGCCTTGCCCTGGAATAGATTGTGCCTAATTTTTAACTCTCTCGGCCCAAGGCCTCCATTATGACGTCATAATTCGACAAGTACAAAACTTCATCCAATCAAGATGCAATTTCTTGAGCACCATGTGGGAATAAACTGGTGGAGGGATTTTTAAAATAATGACGTCATCCGTCACGTGGTTCAGCCGCCATCTTGGAAAAACCGAAAAAATTTGCACCTCTATATCTCTGAAAGTGCTGAATAGAAAAAATTGAGACATGGCTCATTGTAAAGAACTCTCCATGGGGAATAAAATATGTTAATGATGATGTCATAGGTGCCTCCATGATGACGTCATAATTCGACAAGTACAAAACTTCATCCGATCAAGATGAAATTTCTTGAGCATAATCTAGGAATAAATTAGTTTAGAAAACAAATAATGATGACGTCATCGGTCACGTGGGTCGGTCGCCATCTTGGAAAAACCGAAAAAATTTGCACCTCTATATCTCCGAAAGTGCTGAATAGAAAAAATTGAGACATGGCTCATTGTAAAGAACTCTGCATGGGGAATAAAATATGTTAATGATGATGTCATAGGAGCCTCCATTATGACGTCCTAATTCGACAAGTACAAAACTTCATCCGATCAAGATGCAATTTCTTGAGCATAATCTCAGAATAAATTAGTGAAGAAAAACAAATAATGATGACGTCATCGGTCACGTGGTTCAGCCGCCATATTTGTCCAAAATGGCCAATATAAAAAGTACATTCCGGCAAGTTCTCGGTCTCTGACCAATTTTTCATTTGTTTGTTTGTCCGCACAGACTAAATTTGATTTTCTCTGCAACCATTGGTCCGATTGACAGGAAGGTTTCACCATAGGTGCAAATCCACCTGCACATTTTTTTAATGATAATTATCATGTCATAGGTCACGTGGTTTGGCCGCCATCTTGGAAAAATCGAAAAGCTTTGCACCTCTATATCTCAGAAAGCGCTGAATATAAAAAATTGAGACATGGCTCATTGTAAAGAACTCTCCATGGGGAATAAAAGGTGTTAATGATGATGTCATAGGTGCCTCCATTATGACGTCATAATTCGACAAGTACAAAACTTCATCCAATCAAGATGAAATGTCTTGAGCGCCATGTCGGCATAAACTGGAGAAAAATAATAATAATGACGTCACCGGTTACGTGGTTCGGTCGCCATCTTGGAAAAACCAAAGAAGTTTGCACCTCTATATCTCCGAAAGCGCTGAATATAAAAAATTGAGACATGGCTCATTGTAAATAGCTCTCCATGGGGAATAACATATGTTAATGATGATGTCATAGGTGTCTCCATTATGACGTCATAATTCGAAAAGTACAAAACTTCATCCGATCAAGATGAAATTTCTTGAGCATTATAATCTAGGAATAAATTAGTTTAGAAAAAAAAGAATGACATCATCGGTCACGTGGTTAGGCCGCCATATTTGTTTTAACACAAAAGCCTTAAAACACTGAAAATACATCCTGGCGAGGGTTTGCAATCTCTGATTGCTCTTGTTCTTGTTACTTACATGTGATCTGGTGTTGTATGAGTGTGCGTGAGCATGTGTGTGCAACAACATCAAACGGCACACAACCTCTCCACCAAATTTTGTCTGAATGCATCCACAACGTTTTGAGATATCCTATTCACAAATAAACAACCAAATAAGAAAGACACACGATACTTGCAAAATCTCCCCCCTCCCCAGAAAAAAAAAGTTGCCATGGAGACCTCAAATTGTCTATTTCATTAAGATTAAAATTGATGATCTTAATCATAGCTCAGGTCTATCGGATAAAAAATGGATTTTTGAGATGAAAATTGATGATTTTAGAAGTTTGACCTTGAGTTGACCTTTTACCCTTTGACCCCAAAAACAGTCGGCTTCCCAATCCAGTGATGCACTATGCAATTGTTGTTTAATTTTTCAGGTTAATTGGATGAAAAGTGACGATTTTTCTTCAGATGAAAATTGATTTCAGAAGTTTGACCTTGAGTTGACCTTTGAACTTTTGACCTTAAAATAGTTGCTTTCCCAATTCAGTCAGGAACACTGCAATTGCTGTTTAAATTTCAGTTTAATGGGATGAAAATTGATGATTTTTCAGATGGAAAATGATGATTTTACAGGTTTGACCTTGAGTTGACATTTTGACCTCAAAAACAGTTGCTTTCCCAGTTACTTGATGTAATATGCAATTATTATTCAAAATTGAAGTCAATCAGATGGAAATTGATGATTTTAGAAGTTTGACATTGAATTGACCTTTGACCTTTTGACCTCAAAAATCGTTGGTTTTGCAATTCATTGAGACATTGTGCAATTGCTGTTTAATGTTCAAGTCAATATGATGAAAATGGACGATGTTTCAGAGGAAAATTGTTGATTTTAGAAGTTTGACCTTGAGTTGACCTTTGTCCTTTTGACATCTGAAATAGTTGGTTTCCCAATTCTGTGACTCGATATGCAAATCTGGTTCAACTTTCAAGTCAATCAAATGAAAAATTGACGATTTTAGAAATTTGACTTCAATATGACCATTGACTTCAAACCAGTAGACTTCTCGGTTTTGACTACCTCTACATTTTGGTAAAGTTACATGATGATCAGTTTAAAATTGTGACCTGTAGGAGATTGACATACAACATAATGCACAACACCAACCAATATACTTGAAAAATCTTCGATTTAGACAAGTAACAAACAGACAGACAGTCAGACAGGGGGTGAAAACACAACCTCCGGAGGTAATGAAGTGTTTGGGTGTTTAATTTACATGCACTCTTGAACCGCTGTATGTACTTGAAGTTGAAAACTGGTGGTTGCACTCGGGGTGTTGTTTTTAGCAGGGAATAAAACAAAACATGGCCATGGCCTCTGGTATTTGGGTGTGGTGATGATGGTGTGGTGATGATGGTGTGGTGATGGAAGAAAGGTTGCACAATTCTCTATACTAGGGCATGCCCGTACTATATCTATATCTAAAATTATATCCCCCCCTCTATTTACATGAAATGGTTTGGTTCATGAAATGTTTTGGTCCATTCGCAACGCCAAAGCGAACGGCGAACGCTTTACATGAAATGGTTTGGTTCATGAAATGTTTTGGTCCATTCGCAACGCCAAAGCGAACGGCGAACGGCTTGCGAGTACAGTGACAATCCCCCCGGGGTTTTTATTAGTTTTAAAACATAGTTTAACGCCAACATAGCGCCAACATAGTTTGCAAACGTGAAATAAATGAATACGCTCTCAAATGTGCCATCCGAGGCAGAGTGTGTCCGCCACGTTCGGCACACGCGATAGCTCGCTGCTCTCTGATTGGTTGAATCGTTTTTTGGACATAGCTCGGTAAGTAATTGTCCGATTAATATGAAACCTTGAAAAGGCACATCCTCGGGTCCCCAGCAATATACCTGGCAAGTTTAAAGTATATCGGACCCGTGGTTGTCGAGAAACAGCGGTCACAGACAAACAAACGTACAAACGT
Organism: Myxine glutinosa; assembly: GCF_964187855.1. Classification (NCBI taxonomy): domain Eukaryota; kingdom Metazoa; phylum Chordata; class Myxini; order Myxiniformes; family Myxinidae; genus Myxine; species Myxine glutinosa. The sequence continues at coordinate 180,051,478 of NC_136263.1, read as the reverse complement.
ACAAACGTACAAACATACAAACGTACAAACAAACACACAGAGATTACTGGAATTATAGATAGATGTAAATATGTATCGTATAATATCGACGGGGGGGAAGCGACATTGCAAGTTAGTGAAATACAGCATTTCTCTGCATGTAAACATTTCTAAACATCGGAGAAGTGGTGGGATTAACCCACAGTAAAGGTGGGTTTTCACGGGACACGCGAACGGTTCGCAAAGGATGCGAATGTCGAAAAAATGGCAAAGTCCAACATTCGTATTTTAGGCTCCAAAAGTTCGCCAAACATGCGCGAGGGTTCGGAAGCGTCGTCAATTGTTCGCATCCTGTTTCAAACATTTTTGAAATACCCGCCGAACAAAAAACGACTCCTGCGAACAATTGACGACGCTTCCGAACCCCCGCGCATGTTTGGCGAACTTTTGGAGCCTAAAATACGAATGTTGGACTTTGCCATTTTTTCGACATTCGCATCCTTCGCGAACCGTTCGCGTGTCCCGTGAAAACCCACCTTAAGTGTGGGTTATTTGCCAGTGAGATTAACAACAATTTCAAAGAGCACAAGTACTCACATACGGTGAAGAGCGTCCGTCGTGTTGGTGACAGCTTGATGTTGCAGAGAAAACGTGAGGTACTTGCAATCTATGTAGAGTCACCTATGGCAAAATGCAGGAGAGATTACACCACAACCCAATGACTAATTATATGAATGGCCAAATGAATCATATGAATAGCCAAGCCAGCCGCCATCATTTATCATCAAAATACCACAATTTCCGAACATATATATATTGTTACGGATACGGAGTACGGCTCTTCCCTCTTAGCAAGGGGTGGTTAGTCCCTTGTCTTGTTAAGCTGACCGTCTCCGCTCCTGGCACTTGTAACGCTATCCCGCAGGATGGAGCGGATCAGGGTTATGGGTCCAGGGTTTATCCCGAATACCTTTATCCGTCCCTCCGCAGACTAGGGAGACAAGTACCGCTCGAACCCCGGTTTGGATGGTCTAGTTGCCGAGCGGTTTTTAGCAACCCGAAGTTCGAGTCATTAGCCTTCACTAAACCCGATCCTGAACGTTGGCCGAATCGCGCCACGTACACTCAATATTGAAACCACTAAAGCGACCGAACGAGAATGAAGAAGAAGAAGAAGTACAGAGGAATAACAGGATTTATTAATTATTTACACAAGCCAAAGCAAAGAGAGCAGTCAAGGTTATATACAGGGAAATGGAAGGAGCAGGAGACACAGTGAAATCATTAGCTTACCTATACAAGCTTAATTAATAAACCCCAGGACAACGTGAAAGACGGACGAACATTCACACTTACATGAGGAAATACAGCCAGGAATGAATGGCTTGGAGATGGATGGCTTTGAGAGGCAAGGAAGGTTCAGCGGGGCCTGGGCACGGTCGGGCCAGAAGGCACCGCCGTCAAGAAGCCGAGCCGCGGTCCCAAACTGCGCGGGCGAAGTTCCTTTCTCCGCACTGCTGCCTCGCGCGCTCCTTGCGTTGCCTCGGTCCGTTTTTCCTGCAGCGCGGCACGTATCACGGCGGCTTGGTCACACCTGCTCATCTCCAGCGCATCTCTTGGACTCAGAACTCATCTCTCTCTTGGGGCGCGTCCCGCTGCGGGTTATATAGGCCCCGCCCTTCAACCTTTGCGAACCTCCCCGATCGTTCTCTCTCCGCCCTCTCAAGCCAAACCCCTCGTTCTGGGTTGGATGAGCGGGGCCGACTCACTCCTCCCCTCTATGACGAGGTGGAGACCCGCCTTTCTTCTTCGTGGTTACCTCGTGCGTAATGGAGTCAATTGCAGCAAAGTGGACGAAAGATGAAAATGCAGCAAAGTGGCTATAGAAGTCAATTGCAGCAAACCTGGAAAACCTGGCACTTAGAAGATGCCATGGGGCGTCGGAGGGACCTACTCTTATTTAATTCGGTGCAATGAAGAGTCAAACTATTGGGAAACACATCCTTAAACTACATAGAATAAGGGACTAACTATTTAAAAGGATATATGGTGCCCTGTGTGTAGGTTTATGGAATTAACTAAGAGGACGAGCTTCGACCTTTCTTTACATTACGGAGGGTGACAGTTACACACAACAAAACCATAATTCTCACATTCTTTACACTTTCTCAAATTCGTTACAATATATATATATATATATATATATATATATATATATATATATATATATATATATATATATATATATATATATATATATATATATATATATATATATATACTTCAGACCTGCCAAAGGCAGACGGTGAACCCTTGTCATGGTGAAGCCTCAGTCGACCCATGTGAGAATGTGTATTAATCACGGATGATTGGACCATGACTACGTCTATTAATAACGGAATATAAATACTGTACGTAGTATGTACTATTTAAACCCTTTAGACCACTTTTACGATTTTAGACCCTTTGAACCTTTTATAACCCTTAACACCCTTCTCAGATTTTTCCACCCTTCAGACCTTTTGACTCCTGAAGACCTTCACACAGTTTAGATTGCTTAGACTCCTTTCCTCTTCGACCTTTAGACCCTCTTTAGCAATTTTAGACTCCTCAAATCCTTTCAACACCTTAGACCTGTAACTACTACTCGAAAATACTGTTTAGACCTTTAACACCCCTTTTAGACCATCTTATAGTCCTTTGGACCCCTTGTACAATTTACGGTCACGTGAAAAAGTAAGTACACCCCATGTAAAGTTTTGACTTTTTCAGCATATTTCAACATACAGCTATTTGATCTTCATTTCAACAATATTGAGAGATAAAGGTGATATAATATAACAAATATCATGAAACATTTACATTTTGTAGTCCATTGTATAATTTAAATAAACATAAATGCAAATTTCGCATGTGGAAAAAGTAAGTACACCCCTACATTTATCACTACTTCAAATACCTAAAATTAGAATCAGGTGCACCAGCTCAGGTGCAAATAATTAGAACATCATGAGAGAGGATCTTGGACGAACCTGTCTTATTTAAACCTCAGACATTTCGTTTGGTTTGCTCTTTGTTGTTGAAGTGTGTGGCGTCACCATGCCTAGATCAAAAGAGCTCTCTGAGACCTTCAGAAAGAAGGTTGTAGATGCCTATGAGTCTGGGAAGGGATTTAAAAAGATCTCCAAACAATTTGAAATCAATCATTCGACTGTCCGGAAGATCATCTACAAGTGGAGAAGCTTCCAAACAACTGCCAACTTGTTCAGGCCAGGCCGCCCCAGCAAGTTCAGCTGGAGACCAGACCGCAAGATGCAGAAAGAGGTCTCTAAGAACCCCAGAATGTCATCACGGGACCTACAGGTAGCTCTTGCCACTGTTGATGTCAAAGTGCACGAGTCTACGATTGGAAAGAGGCTGCACAAATTTGATCTGCATGGGAGGTGTGCCAGGAGGAAACCTTTGCTGTCCAGAAAGAACATCAGGGCAAGACTAACGTTTGCCAATGAACACCTACGCAAAGACCAGCACTTCTGGAACAATGTGCTCTGGACAGATGAGCCAAAGGTAGAGCTATTTGGCCACAGTACCAGAAGACATGTTTGGCGAAAACCAAAGACAGCATTTGACCACAAGAAGCTGATACCAAATGTAAAGCATGGTGGTGGAAATATTATGGTTTGGGGCAGCTTTGCTGCATCAGGGCCTGGGCAGCTCACCATCATAGAATCCACTATGAATTCTTCATTGTACCAGAGGGTGCTTGAGGATAATGTGAGGCCATCTGTCGGAAAGTTGTAGCTCAACCGAAGGTGGACCTTGCAACATGACAATGACCCTAAACATACCAGTAAATCCACCAAGGAATGGCTGAAAAGAAAGAAATGGAGGGTTCTGGAATGGCCAAGTCAAAGCCCGGATCTAAATCCCATCGAAAGGTTGTGTGGGGATTTGAAAAGAGCTGTGCATGCAAGAAACCCCTCAAACATCGCACAGCTGAAATAATTCTGCATGGAGGAGTGGGCAAAAATTTCTCCCAGTCGATGTCAGAGACTGGTAGACAGTTATAAGAAACACCTACTTGAGGTTGTTTCTGCCAAAGGGGGCAATACCACCTATTCGAGCCAAGGGTGTACTTACTTTTTCCACATGCGAAATTTGCATTTATGTTTATATTAAATTATACAATGGACTACAAAATGTAAATGTTTCATGATATTTGTTATATTATATCACCTTTATCTGTCAATAATGTTGAAATGAAGATCAAATAGCTGTATGTTGAAATATGTTGAAAAAGTCAAAACTTTACATGGGGTGTCCTTACTTTTTCACGTGACTGTAAGACCAGTAATACCCTCTATATCCCTTGAAGACCATTTTCAACTCAACCGCAGCTCAATGGAATACTGTTCTCCCCTATGGGTCGGGGCTCCTGCCTCACACCTAGCTCAGCTTCACACTGTTGAAACCAAAGCTTTCAGAATCATTGGAATCTCCCGTGATGATGCTATCTCCGAGGGCCTTTCACTCACTCACCGCAGGCAGGTAGGTGGTCTTTCTGTCTTCTAGCGACTCCTCTCCGGCCTTGCTCCCCCAGCTCTCTGTGCTCTGTCCCCCAAATATTCCTACAGGTCGCACAAGATCAGCCAGCAACCCTCTTGTGGTTAAACTGCCGAAATCTAGGCTCTCTGCTCACTTTCACTCTTTCATTCCTCTTTTCTCCCGCCTCTGGAACAAACTCCCCCACTCCCTTCAATCCCACTCCTCCCTCCAGGTCTTTAAAACAGCTGTTCACCACCATAAAACAGCTGTTCATCTTCCCCCATCCAAAACCTTGATCTTTTCTACCCCTGCTAATTCACCACAGATCCACTTTTTTGAAATTCCAACTTCTTTCCTGGAACTCCTTAAGACCTTAAGACCTTAAGACAACTCCTTAAGACCTCTCAGACACTTGAGACCCGATAGGCCCCATTAGAACACATTCCCCGAAGCTCCTATGGACCCCTTATACATTCTGCACTTGAAAAATGTCCCACGTGGCAAAGGGAAATGTCCCACGTGGCAAAGAGAAATGTCCCACGTGCTAAAGAGAAATGTCCCACGAGGCAAAGAGACATGTCCCACGCGGCAAAGAGAAATGTCCCACCTGGCAAAGAGAAAGGTCCCACGTGGCAAAGAGAAATGTTCCACGTGGCAAAGAGAAATGTTCCACGTGGCAAAGAGAAAGGTCCCACGTGGCAAAGAGAAAGGTCCTATGTGGCAAAGAGAAAGGTCCCACGTGGCAAAGAGAAAGGTCCCACGTGGCAAAGAGAAATGTCCCACGTGGCAAAGAGAAAGGTCCCACGTGGCAAAGATAAAGGTCCCATGTGGCAAAGAGAAAGGTCCGTCGTGGCAAAAACAAAGGTCCCACATGGCAAAGAGAAAAGTCGCACGTGGAATGGACAAATGTCCCATAATGAATGGACAAAAGTCGCACGTTGAATGAACAAAAGTCCCACATGGAATGAACAAAAGTCTCCCGTGGAATGAACAAAAGTCCCACATGTAATAGAGAAAAGTCCCATTTGGAATAGGGAAAAGTCCCACGTGGAATAGGGAAAAGCCACACGTGGAATAGGGAAAAGCCACACGTGGCAAAGAGCAAATGGTGGCCATGTTTCACATAATTTCACTAAATTATAATCAAATGGGATTTAAAAAAAATGATTTTATTATTGCCAAACCTCAGGATTTTTTCAAGATATCAAACTGAAACGTACATACCTTATTTGTATGTATGTGTAGTATATGTGTATAAAATTTGGTCAAATTAGTCAAACGTCAGGGTCCATGCCGTCCAAAACATTTGGAACACTTATTGGGCCACAATAAGAAAATTTATCAACCAAAGTTGTAATGAACAACATTCCATCATGTAAAACACTCGATTGGTCAAATTTACCAAATTGCTGCTTCCATGGCAACTATTGTTTATTCAAAGTTTGCACGAGATCTTTCTTGTTTGTTTGTCTGTGTTCAGGGTCTGAAAAGTTATGGACAGATTTGGAAGAACCTTGGTGGACAAGTTTCGATTTTGGTTAAGATCCGGATGCAGATGTTGGAGGTTCGAATCCAGATCCGGCCCATCGGTAGACTAGAAAACAAACTGTTCAGCCTGGCGGAGGTATGCGCTCTACCGAGGTGCTTTTCCAGTATTAGAAATGCATCACCAAACACAAGATAACCTGCTATCCCTTTGCATTTGTGTGGCATAAAGGGAAGCATACCTTGGTGAATTAATTACCTCCGCCACCAAAGGTGGATGGAGTTTATGTTTTCACCCCTGTCTGTCTGTTTGCGAACAAGATATCTCAAAAAGTTGTGGTCGGATTCTGACTACATTTGGCAGAGAGGTAGCGCATGTGACAAGGATGAAATGATTAGATTTTGGTGAAGATCCGGATTCGGATCCGGCTAGTAGAATTTTTAAAGTGATTCTTCACCATTGGGAGATGGGGCCAAAAACGATACATAGCAGGATATCTCAAAAAGTTGTGGACGGATTTGGACGAAACTTGGTGGACCGGTTGAGTGTCTGACAAGGACAAAGAGATTCGACTTTGGTGAAGATATGAATATGGATTCGGATATGAGAATTATTTAATTTTTTAAGTGATTCCTCACCATTGAGAGATAGGGTTAAAACCAACATATAGCAGGATATCTCAAAAAGTTATGGATGGATTTGGATGAAACTTGGTGGACAGGTTGTGTGTGTGACAAGGAAGAATCTATTCGATTTTGGTGAAGAGCCCGATCCGGCTAGTAGAATTTTTTCAGTGATTCTTCACCATTGGGAGATAGGGCCAAAAACGATACAAAGCAGGATATCTCAAAAAGTTGTGGACGGATGATTTTGATTAAATGTGATTCTGTATTGTGATTTTCTGGTCTACTCTGGGATACAAAACGTAAACTGTTCACCTGGTAGACAGGTAGAGGTATGCTCTCTACTGAGTGCCGTTCTCGTTTAGATACGTCCTGATACTCATTACAGCTTCCTTCAGGGTAGGCTGCACCGCAGCCTGTGACGGCATATTGGCCAGTTTACCTGGCAGTACACCTGCACTTAATCAATTGGTCTACCGATTTCAAAAATAAAGTTTACAATGGGATCTCCAACATTCATAAGCAAGTTCTTCTATTCAGGACAGCCACGATGATGCTCTCTACAAAGGATCCAAATTGCAACACCCTATGAGAGCGTGATATTTAATTTTATTCCATCAGGGTTCCTTGTTCTAATGCTAGAGCCTTGCAATTGCTTCATCACATCAGGGTAAAGTTGTGTGTTCAGGCCTTTGGTAACGCCACAAAATCATCAATGTAAACCACAAAACTGACATTTCAGGATTTGTCATGTGAAGACGTGCCGGCAGGAGAAAGTCATGAGTCATCAGAGAGGATTTCAATCCAAGCATCACCTTTGAAATCAACGATCGTTTCGAAAATAAATGTTTTGGTAGAATTATATAAAGCAACAAGAAAGAGCAATCAGAGATTGCAGACTCCCACCGGGATATGTTTGTGTGGTGTCTTTTGTGTGACGTTTGTTACTCCCGCGAGGGAGCAATGCATTCGATCGTGTCCGTGTGTGTGTGTGTGTTCGTGTGTTTGTGAACAAGATATCTGGAAAAGTTCTGAACGGATTTGGATGAAAGTTGGTGGGATGATTGCCCTTGGGATAAGGAAGAATTGATTAGTTTTTGGTGAAGCTCAGGATATTATTCCGGATCCAGGAATTTTTTGAAGGATTGTTTACCATTGGAAGATAGGGCTCATTTTTTTTTAACATTATCTTCTATATATTCTATATTTAACATTGTGATATGAAAATAGTTTTCATATTTGTTGTAAATGTAGTTTAAACTCGTGGTTATGCGTTAGAGCAGTGTATTTTGTTAGTAACGTCGTCTTCAAGGTTCTTTTTTTTTCTAATAAAGACATATTCTGTCATTTTAAAACCACCAAAGTGTGTATTCGGTTCCCCGTTTCATAAAATGTATCGTTTGATACGTATAATGCTTTAAAACCGTTTTTTTTTTGTTTTTTTTTACCTCAGAAGAGATATCAACATTTGCCTCAGCGAATGTCAATCGCGGTGTCAGTATTTGATGAACTTATAAAGACCTAGGTGAGTTATAAGTGTGACAAGCATGTGCACGGGATTCTTCCCAGAAGAATGAGTGGTCGCATTAGCTTGTACGACTTAAAATGAGCGAGTTTTGTTTTGACGTTTGGGCCAGTTTTACATGTCGTATCCCTAAGGAATGAAACGACGTTTTTTCCTGGCTTACAATTTTATTTGAAGTCACACATGCCTCAAAATACACTCACTTATATAGAATTGAACGCTGAATCCGAAAATGGAAGTGAAATTGCATTGTTTTTTTTAAACATTATTTTCTATATATTCTAAATATATATATCTGTGCAGTGTCTGTCTTGTGTTGTCTTGTCTTGTGTTGTCACTGAACTACTCCTTCAAACTTTTGTGAAATCGTACTATTCCAACTTGACCCACGGCGGGAGTATGCGCTCTACTGAGTGGCGTTCCAGTTTCGTGTTGTTTCGGATAAGGTTCGTTTTTCTATCCAAGATAGCTGTCAAACCATGTAACCTATGACATCACCATTTTCAAATTGTATGCAGCAATGTTGTGAGATGATATTTATAAAACTTTGCATCGATAGGGTAAGCACTTTTAGAGAAACAATCTTTGAGCGTTTTCCTTAAATCCAATATGGCTACCAAATCATGTGACCAATGATGGTGTTTTTTCTTCAACATTATATCCCCATGGGTAGTCAAACATATGGTTAAAATTTCGCATCGATCTGTTCAGTGGCAGATTCAGAGAAGAATAATAATTTCATTGATGCAGTTTTTGCATAAAATCCAATATGGCTGCCAGACCATGTGACCTATGACAATTGTTTTCAAACGTTATTCCCCAAAGCTAGTATATCATGTGTGTAGAGTTTCGCATTGATCTAGTAAGCCATTCTAGAAAAAAAATTTTTTTGAAGGTTTTCATTTTCAATCCAATACTGCTGCCAAACCACAAGACCGATGATGTCATCAATTTAATTCTCACACACAATTATTGTGTAGGTCACACTCAAGAAATTTCAAACAGATTCCAGCGTTCTACTTGTCTAATTATGACATCATAATGATGCCACTGGTGGCCATGTTTCTAACATATGCTAATTATTAACATATGTTATTCCCCAAGGGGAGTACTTGACAATGAGCCATGGTTTAATTTTTTTCCATGGAGCGGTTCGAAGATATAGAGGTCCAATTTTTTATGGTATTTCCAAGATTTCGCCCATACCACGTGACCTATGACGTCATGATTATCATTTTAAAAGTATATAGAAGGAGGCGTTCCTATGGTGACATTTTTTTGTCAATCGGACCAACAATTGCAGAAAAAAAGCAAACTCACGTTCTGTGCTGACAAACAGACAAACAAACAGACAGACAAACAGACAGACAAACAAACAAACAAACAGACAGACAAACAAACAGACAAACAAACAGACAAACGAACAGACAAACAGACAAACAAACAAAGAGACAAACAAACAAACAGAAGACAAGCAAACAGACAAACAAACAAACAGACAGACAAACAGACAGACAGACAGACAAACAGACAGACAGACAAACAAACAGATGAAAAATTGGTCAGAGACCGAAGACTTGCCGGAATGTACTTTTTTATCGGCCATTTTGGATCAAGTTTTTCGGTTTTTCCAAGATGGCGGCCGAACCGCGTGACCAATGACGTCATCATTATTTGTTTTAAAAACTAATTTATTCCTAGATTATGCTCAATAAATTTCATCTTAATCGGATGAAGTTTTGTACTTGTCGAATTATGACGTCATAATGGAGGCACCTATGACATCATCATTAACATATTTTATTCCCCATGTAGAGTTCTTTACAATGAGCCATGTCTCAATTTTTTCTATTCATCACTTTCGGAGATATAAAGGTGCAAAGTTTTTCGGTTTTTCCAAGATGGCGGCCGAACCACGTGACCGATGACGTCATCATTTTTTTTTTTCTCCACCAGTTTATGCCGACATGGCGCTCAAGAAATTGCATCTTGATTGGATGAAGTTTTGTACTTGGCGAATTATCGAATTATGACGTCATAATGGAGGCCTTGGGCCGAGAGAGTTAAAAATTGGGCACAGTCTATTCCAGGGCAAGACAAATATGTGTGTAAAGTATTGCGAGTCTATGTGCAACGGTGTAGACATAGTACTGCGCACAAACAGACAAACTAACAAATGAAAAATCGGTCAGAGACTGAGGACTTGCCGGAATTTACTTTTATCGGCCATTTAGGACAAATATGGCGGCCGAACCACGTGACCGATGACGTCATCATTCACATATTGTATTCCCCATGGAGAGTTCTTTACAATGAGCCATGTCTCAATTTTTTCTATTCAGCACTTGCGGAGATATAGAGGTGCTAAGTTTTTTGGTTTTCCAAGATGGCGGCCGAACAACGTGACCGATGACGTCATCAATTGGGCACAGTCTATTCCAGGGCAAGACAAATATGTGTGTAAAGTTTGGCGATTCTACGTGCAACGGTGTAGACGTAGTGCTGCGCACAAACAGACAGACAAACAGATGAAAAATCGGTCAGAGACCGAGGACTTTCCGGAATGTACTTTTTTATCAGCCATTTTGGACAAATATGGAGGCTGAACCACGTGACCGATGACGTCATCATTATTTCTTTTCTTAACTAATTTATTCCTTGATGATGCTCAATAAATTTCATGTTGATCAGATGAAGTTTTGTACTTGTCGAATTAGGACGTCATAATGGAGGCACCTATGACATCATCATTAACATATTTTATTCCCCATGGAGAGTTCTTTACAATGAGCCATGTCTGAATTTTTTCTATTCAGCACTTTCATAGATATAGAGGTGCAATTTTTTTCGGTTTTTCCAAGATGGCGGCCGAACCACGTGACCGATGACGTCATGAATTGGGCATTAGTCTATTCCAGGGCAAGACAAATATGTGTGTAAAGTTTGGCGATTCTAAGTGCAACGGTGTAGACGTAGTGCTGCGCACAAACAGACAGACAAACAGACAGACAGACAAACCAACCGATCAACATACTTGCCAGAATCTTTTCCAGCAAGTAACAAGAAATATGTCGTGCATATCACGATACTTGCGAAATCCCTAAAATAGGTTGTTGGCCTATGATGACCTCAAACATAATTGGTTGAATTCAGTGACCAGATATGCAAATTCCTCTTCAAATTTCAAAGAAATTGGATGAAAATTGAGGATTTTAGAAATTTGGCCTATGTTGATCTTTTGGCCTATGTTGACCTCAAATATTATAAATATTATAATATTTGAGGTCAACATTGGCCAAATTTCTGTAAATTAGACCATCGACCTGCAGCACCATCGACTGCAGCACCATCGACCTGCATAGTGCTTACCATCAGGTACCCATAAGGAACCAAGACAAGCCCTATACGGCCTTCAAATCGAGCGAAAGTCTTTACCAGTTCATGTGAGTCCCATTTGGCATCAGGAACGGTGTAACTTGCTTCCAACGCATCATGGACTCCTTTATCAAGGAACAGAAACTCTCTGGAACATTCGCTTGCCTAGACAATCTGACTATCTGTGGCATGACACAAACCGAGCATGATGTCAACCTGAAGCAGTTCCTCAAAGCAGCCGAAAGGAAGAACATCGGCTATAAGTGTGTGTTTTCGACCACTAAACTAACTATACTGGGCTATGTAGTAGAGGAGGGTCAAATGCGGCCAGACGCTGAGCGTCTTTGGCCCCTGCGAGAGCTACCCGTGCGGCATAACATGAAGTCCCCCCGCTGGATCCTCGGACTTTTTGCCTACTACTCTCAGTGGATTCACAACTATTCAAGCAAAATTTGTCCCCTCAGTGCCACAAAAGCTTTCCCCATCTCGGAGTAGGCTGAAACCACATTCCACCAACTCAAACGGGACAATGAAGTCAGTGGTCAACGCAATCGACGAGTCAATACCCTTTGAAGTTGAGACCGACGCATCCGAGTTTGCTATCGCAACAACGCTTAACCAGGCGGGGCATCCAGTAGCCTTTTTCTCCCGCACACACCAAGGATCCGAAAAACGTCATGCATCGGTCAAAAAGGAAGCTAAGGCTATCATCGAAACTGTCCGCCACTGGAGACACTACCTGACGGGAAGGCACTTTACACTGAAGACTGACTAACGCTCTGTCAGCTACATGTTTGACAAAGATCATGCGTTGGCATCATGCGTTGGCGTTGATCATGCGTTGGCGATCATGGTTTCATGATCATGAAAGGCAAGATAAAAAACAACAAGATCATGCGTTGGCGCATATAGATCTTAGACTATTATCTTCTTCTTTACTTTTCTATCAATGCAGCTCTTTTATTTGGCCTGGCCTCGATGAGGTCGACATAGTCTGTGCGTGGAGCCTTCTACATAAAAAAAAAGAAAAAAGTTAGTCTGTGCCTGGAGCCTTCTACATAAAAAAGAAAGAAAAAAGTTATCCTGCTTAGATTTTGATATTATCTACCGTCCGGGAAAAGAAAACATACCTCCTGACGCATTCTCAAGGTCATACTGCTCATCTACATGCCTGGACCATCGTTCACTAGACGACCTCCACCAGTCCCTATGTCACCCAGAAATCACACGCATGTACCACTTCGTGAAATCTCGAAACCTACCTTATTCGGTGGAAGACATTTGACGGATGACCGGCTTGTGCAGAACCTGTGCAGAGTGCAAACCCCGGTTCTATCAGCCAGAAAGGGCCCACCTCATAAAAGCCACCCAGCCATTCGAACACCTTAACATAGGTTTTAAGGTACCTTTGCCAAGCACTGACAAAAACCAGTTCTTCCTCACTATCATCGATGAGTACTCGAGATTCCCCTTTGTGTTCCCATGTGCGAACATGACAAGTTATACGGTGATAGATTGCCTTTGCCAACTTTTCGCCCTCTTTGGAATGCCCGCCTACATCCATTCGGACCGGGGACCGTCGTTCATGAGCCGAGAGCTCGTTGAATTCCTGACAAGTAAAGGCATCTCCAGCAGCAGAACCACTAGCTACAACCCACAGGGTAACGGAAAAGCTGAACGTTACAATGGAACAGTATGGAAGGCTATCACCATGGCCCTGAGGTCATGCCAAATGCCTACCCAGTGTTGGCAAACTGTCTTGCCTGATGCCTTACACTCTATCCGCTCTCTCTTGTCAACAGCTACTAACGCTACCCCACACGAAACACTGCTAAGTTCTATTCGCCGCTCCGCAACCAGTAGCTCGGTACCGACTTGGCTATCCATGCCTGGACCTGTCCTACTCAAAAGACATGTGCGCCAGAGTAAGACGGAGGAACCACTGATCAACCAAGTGGAACTCCTACAGGCAAATCCGCAGTACGCCCAGGTCTGCTATCCAGACGGCAAGGAAACCACTATATCCCTCCGACTTTTGCCGCCGACTGGAGACACAAAGGGATGGGAGCAACAGAACAAGGCACCGTGCGACTCGGAGAATGGGGTTGGCAGAGATTTGACTGCATCGGACGATCCTAGCTCCGCACCCACCGAAGTCTCTGGAGATGCTACTGAACAACAGCCGCTACGACAATCACAATGTGCCTGGCAGGCCCCAACCGTCTGGGCCTCTGAGTAGTGTTTTTCTAAGCAAGGGGAGAATGACATAATTCCAGTTGTCTTGATACCTCACTTTCTGTGTCCTCACTTCCTGTGTTCTGGGATCGTTACTGTATAAAAGCGGGTCAGCCGACCACATGCAGGCTGCCTACGATCCACTCCATGCTACGTTCCCTCTTAAGGACTTCAAGCCCTGCTCAGGCTTCTTCTTGTGCACCTGGCCACCATTGTGTTGATTAAAGCCTACCTAAAGGCCTACTTGTCTTTTCTGCTCTGCTCTGCCACAACAGTCATCATTGATCATACCCTTCCTCCCTTCCATGGTACACTGAATCTTGAGGTGAGGCAGTTGCCCTGAAACAACTTGCTTTCGCCTCCTGGAAGGCAAATCCAACTGGAGGCAATATCAGTTCTTTCCATGAAGCTCTGAACAAGTGTGTGGATCAAACGAAGAAAACCTTAAAAAACAGAAGAGTTGGCTCGCACCAAGTTCTTTTCAAGGCTGCACGGGCTAAGTATTCTGTGAATATCATCTATTTATGAAATTATCCAAGCAGAAACTGCTAATTACCTGCCCCCTCCCTCCCAACCCTTTCACTTTTTTCCTCTCAAACCTTCTCTGTGCACAATATGTAGTTGACCACAAGAAAAGCTGCCATGCACTTCTGTGGGAAACCACCAAATAATTATTGGTGGTTGAATTCAGTGACCAGATAAGCAAATCCTCTTCAAATTTCAAAGCAATTGTACGAAAATTGAGGATTTTAGAAATTTGACAAAGTTGGTGACCTTTGGCCTATATTGACATTTTGACCACAAAAACAATAGGCTTCTTTCTTATGACCAACTCTACCATTTGGTGAAGTTTCATGAAGATCGGTTGAAAATTGTGACCTGTAGGCGACTGACATACAGACAAACAGACAGACAAACAGACAAACAGAATAACGCACAAGACCAACCAATATACTTGAAAAATCTTCGATTTTCGCAAGTAACAAACAGATCCAAATGCAATACCCTCCCTCCTCTGGCGAGGATGATTAGTAAAGTAAAACTTGATATCTGATGTTGATGATGCTAGCATAATTTCAGAAATAAGGTTTACCTTGAGCTGACAGCTTAACATCCACAAGAGTGCAAGAAAACGGGACAGTTGATATCATGTCTTCTCTGAAGCCTGATCTGAAGCCTTTCATGGATGATCTCCCATGAAACACTAGACCAAAAAAAACGAAACAAGTACAGATACATTCAAAGTACACCACCCGCATGCCAAATAAATAAATAACATATCCTCCAGCGTGCGACATCGCTGGGGTGCCTCAGGCGCTCGGCAATGCTGCCATGCAGCACATAGAGACGGAATTGGGAGGGATATATATATATATATATTTTTGGTATACAACATCGAGGCTCGTGAAAGAGCTAACATGTACAGACGATCCCAGAACAACTTGCTTTCTTGACAACTTGATTGGTGTAAAATAATTGATTGATGAATTGATTAATTGCATAATTAAAATAAATAAGTAGGAACCGTAAAATAATTAATTTCTTAATCAATTGGTTAATAGCATACCTAAACCACCACCATTTAATCTGAATCTGTAATTTAGAATTTTATTGAATAATTAAAAATTATTTTTTCTATTTTTTATTTATTTATTTATTTATTATTTTTATAATATTTTATATTTTACTAGCAGAAGTACCCGGCATTGCCGGGCGGGGGAGGGGAGGGGAGGGGAACGGGGAGGAGGGGAAGGGAGGGGAACGGGGGGGAGGGGAGGGGAACGGGGGGAGGGGAGAAGAGTGGGAGGGGGAGGGGGGGATGGGGAGGGTGAGGGATGGTAGGGGGTGGGAGGGGGGGAGGGGATGGGAGGGAGGAGAGGGGGGAGGGGGGAGGGGGGGATTGATAATATTTTATATATAAAATATATTTATATGATAATTTATATATTATTATATATTTTATATATATAATAATAAATTTATAATATTTTATAATATTTTTTATTTTATTTTATTTAAAAAAAAACAAACTATTCGATTGATGAATTGATTAAATCAATAAATCAAAAATACCCTTTACAGCCAAATCACTTGGTCATTGTCATGTCCAAATATCAGCTTCCTAGCTCAAAAGGTGCCTGAAATATTGCCCAGATGAGAAAGAAAATAAATAAGTACTTAATAAATCGGTAATAATTAAGTAATTAATCAATTAATTGAGTCATCAAAAAATAATGATACTGCTTTTGCCAAAGCTTGTGCTCACTATTGTGCCCAAATTTCAGCTTTCTAGCTCAAAGGATGGCTGAGATATTGCCCGGACAAACAAACAACAAAACAAAGAAACAAACAAATGGAGTAAACACTGAGTACTCCCATTCAGCGCGTGTCATCGCCGGGTCCCCTTTGCATTGGTGCCCGGCGATGACGTCATGCAGTGCCTGGAGATGGAATAGGAAAGGATCAGTGTACAAAAAAAACCCCAAAAAAAAAAAACGGACACCTCCGGGATGAGCATGCTAACAAAAAGGAAACATCACAGTGTTGCATTGACAACCGGCAGTATATTAGAGGTTCCAAAAATAATCACCTTGCGACCAACGCTGCATCCGGCAACAGAACCCAGGAACAGACCTGCAGTACCAGTTAAAACTGCAAGAATGATGTTTACTGTGCACCGACCACATTCATCTTCTTCAAAAGCTGGATGCACACACCAAAAAAACCCAAAAACATTAGCTTGATAAATACAAAATCAACAAGATCCACCAAAAAGGAAAATGATAAAAACTGCCTTTCCAGTTCAGTACTAAAAGACAACAAGCATGCACTAGAGGGAAAGGAATGCCCTTCATTAACAACTAAAGCATACATTATATGGATACAATAGTGAAAGACAGCTTTCCTTGTAAAGTGTTCACCTCTTTGTTCTAAAACAACGTGCTGCCGATTTGTTATGTGGATCACTGCACTGTTGTACATACGGCCTACCTAAACAGACAAATGATTGGATTACCAGTCATGCCACAAACATAGTCACTTACACATTGGTATTCCGGGCCTGACGGTCATGAGCTCTCCTGCTGCCCTCCGTAAATTTAAACATTTTTGGGAAGTGTTTACTTCTTTAAAACAGGCCCATTAGACCAGGAGCCCAGAAGGTTTATTCAAGTGAAAAGCGCCGAAGCAACTGACCACGTGGGTTGAAAGGGTTCTACCTCCACATCACCAAAATGCATTGCTGCCGGGTCAGGGCCGGTGCCTTCCCCCCCCAAATCGCCCAAAATAGGGACGCCATTACCGAAAATCCTATTTTCATCAATATCTGGAAAACTATACATGGCGGTATCACAAATCTGGTGTCTACACCCATGTTTTCATGGTCAATCATTATAAAAATGCATTTCTCCTTAGCCAGGGTTGTGTCTTTCCCGCCCAAAAGCACCCAAAGTAAGGAAACCATTGCTGAAAATCCTATTTCCCTCAATATCTGGACAACTATACATGGGAGTATCACAAATCTGCTGTCTACACCCATGTTTTCATGGTCAATCATTACAAAAATGCATTTCTCCTTAGCCAGGGTTGTGTCTTTCCTGCCCAAAAGCACCCAAAGTAAGGAAACCATTGCTGAAAATCCTATTTCCCTCAATATCTGGAAAACTATACATGGGAGTATCACAAATCTGCTGTCTACACCCATGTTTTCATGGTCAATCATTACAAAAATGCAGTTTTCTCCTTAGTAAGGGTCATATTTTTCCCACCCAAAAGCGCCCAAAGTAAGGAAACAATTGCCAAAATCCTACTTTCCTCAATATCTGGAAAACTATATATGAGAATATCACAAATGATGTGTCTACACCTAAGTTTTCATGGATAATCATTACATTGAGAAAATTATTGTAGTGTTTCTAAACTATGTATTTCATCCAGAAATGTTCCTATCAGAGTTAGATCACCGTGTGTTTGTGGTTGCAGTTGAAGCAAATAATGAACACTTTGTCTTATTTTGTTATTTCCAGATCATGGCAAAAAACAACCCTGCTTGCATGATTTGCAGAGAGACAGAAGAGGAGGACCCTGGCCTCAAGTCTTTCACTTTGGAAATCTGGGAAACAGCTAAAAATGCTGCGAGACGTCGAATGGCAGTGCAAAGTGACAAGTTTTCCAGCATTTTTTTTTTTTTTTTTTTTTTGTATACTGAATCGAGGCTCGTGAAAGAGCTAACATTTACTTCACAAACAAATCAACCAGACAAACAAAATATATAAAAAGAGGGAGCGGAAAACAAGATGGGGAGAGAAGGGGAAGCACACAAACACAACATTTGAGAGCAGGGAGATGTGTGGAAGGGAGAGGGCTTGGGGGGAGGAGGCGTGGGAAGGGGGGGGTGGGGGGGGGGGAGGGAGAAGTATAAAACACAAGGACACCAAGGACTTCTAGGACAGAAGTTGGTATTTCAAAAAAGTGGAATTGGGGTGAAATTAGCAGGGGTAGAAAAGATCAAGGTTTTGGATGGGGGAAGATAAGAGATGGTGGTGAACAGCTGTTTTAAAGACCTGGAGGGTGGAGTGGGATTGAAGAGAGTGAGGGAGTTTGTTCCAGAGGCGGGAGAAAAGAGGAATGAAGGAGTGAAGGTGAGCAGAGAGTCTTGATTTTGGCAGTTTGACCATAAGAGGGTTGCAGGCAGATCTTGTGCGACCTGTAGGAATATTTGCGGGACAGAGCCCAGAGAGAGCTGGGGGGGGCAAGGCCAGAGAGGAGTCGGTAGAAGACGGAAAGACCACCAACCTGCCTGCGGTGAGTGAGTGAGAGGCCCTTGGAGTTAGCTTCATCGTGGGAGATTCCAATGATTCTGAATGCTTTCGTTTCAACAGCGTGAAGACGAGCTAGGTGTGAGGCAGGAGCACCAGCCCAGAGGGGAGAGCAGTATTCCATTGAGCTGCGGATGAAAGCCTTGTATGTGGTGAGGAGCTCAGGTGTGCCAAGGAAGGACTTCGCACGACGGAGGATGCCCAGTCGGCGACTGGCTTTGGAGGCCAGATTTGAAATGTGGTTTTCCCAGGAAAGATCATGGCAGATAGTGAGACCCAAAAGCTTGAGTGACAGAACTTCTTGGAGAGGATTATTCAGAAAGTGGATGGGAGGGTTGTCCAGTCGGTCTTTTCGGAGAGACATCGTAAGAGTGTGAGATTTGTCAGGATTGAAAGACATGTTCCACTTGTTTTCCCAGTCTGTGATTTTGTCCAGGTCTGCAGAGAGTGAGGAGGCTGCAGACTGCCGATCTGAGGGATGAAGAATGGAGCGACAGAGAGTAGAGTCATCAGCAAAGAGATACAGAGGATTTTCAAGAGAGTCAGAGAGATCATTGATGAAGACCAGAAAAAGCACAGGGCCCAGAACGCTGCCTTGTGGAACTCCAGCCTGAACAGGAAGAGGAGATGAGAGAAACCCATTCAGGGCCACATGTTGACTGCGACTAGAGAGGAAGTCGGCCAGCCATGCATGGCGATTTCCATGGATACCAAAAGAGGAGAGTTTGGTGAGCAGAGTGGGATGCCAGACCGTATCGAAGGCACGTGATATGTCAAGGGAGACTGCTCTAATTTCCTGTTTGGCATTGAGGACCTCCATCCATTGTTGAGAAAGCAGAAGCAGCATGTCCAGAGTAGAGTGTCCAGGTCTGAAACCAAATTGATCAGACTTCAGAAGAGATCATCAAGACTATGGCACCAGAAGGCAAATATTACCACTCAGTTTGTCTCAGTCGATTTTGTGCTGTTAAGAGACAAGCACCACCTACCGAGGAACCTTCTGAACCACCCCGCAAAGCCACTCGCTCAAGTTTCAGTCATCCGTCCAGCAACACAAGGGGTGTCCTTGGACCGGAATGCCTTTTCTGTAGAAAGATCAGAAAGAAAAGGTCACAAAAATATGAACCCCTCAGCCAATGTATGACAACAGACGGGATTAAGGCAATCATGCTTGCTGCCAATGGACAGGGTGATGGCAGGATTATTGCACTTGGTGTAGATTTAATTGCAAAAGAAGAAAAATACCATAACAGTTGTCCCCGTGACTTTGTGCGGCAGAATGCGACACACACGCAAGAAGAGGAAGCATCCAATCGGAAGACGCATGCTGAAGCCTTCCAAAAATTGTCAATGTTCCTCGAGAATGAAGTCATCAATAACAAAACTCCCATATTGGCAACAGTAATTTTCACTTTGTACAAAGAAGAGTTTCTTTCCATTGGAGGAATTGGAGGAGGTTTCCTTACTTTGGGTGCTTTTGGGCGGGAAAAATATGACCCTTGCTAAGGAGAAAACTGCATTTTTGTAATGATTGACCATGAAAACATGGGTGTAGACAGCAGATTTGTCTACACCCATGTTTGTGATACACCCATGTTTGTGACAGCAGATTTGTGATACTCCCATGTATAGTTGTCCAGATATTGAGGGACATAGGATTTTCAGCAATGGTTTCCTTACTTTGGGCACTTTGGGTGCTTTTTGGTGGGAAAGACACAACCCTGGCTAAGGAGAAATGCATTTTTATAATGATTGACCATGAAAACATGGGTGTAGACACCAGATTTGTGATACTGCAATGTATAGTTTTCCAGATATTGATGAAAATAGGATTTTTGGTAATGGCGTCCCTGTTTTGGGCGATTTGGGCGGGAAGGCACTGGCCCTGACCCGGCAGCAATGCATTTTTGTGATGTGGGGGTAGAACCCTTTCAACCCACGTGGTCAATTGCTTCGGCGCTTTTCACTTGAATAAACCTTCTGGGCTCCTGGTCTACATCCAAGTTTCTTGCTCTTAACAGAACAACAAAAAAAATCTTGAGAAATGTATAATCATGGCAGCTTCAAAAGTAGACTGTATTCTACCTATCCTGGGCCTGTCTGAGATAGGAGCATTTTTTGTGGTTAAAATATCACAACTACACACAAATCCTTCTGCACAAAGAACAATGACATTACCAAGCTCAAAAATTGAACAGCATTGTGTGGTTTATTGTTTGACATGGAAGAATCATACCGATAATAGTGTGGATTCATGGTATGGACCTCAAACATCTGGAACCTTCGCTAAAACCTGATTGATCTCTCCATACAGGTTGCATCTCACAAACCAGACCTAATCTGCTTAACAGAAACTTTCCTCTTTCAAGACGTCTCAGACTCCTTCGGATCTCTTCCTGGTTACTCTCTCATCCGGTATGATACACCTGAGCCTCGTCCTGGTGGTGGGGTTGCTATCTTTAGCAAAAACTTTCTTCCTCACTCTCCTTGCACTGCCCTCTCTCCACCTCACCCCCAGGAGTACCTCTGGCTATGGTTTCCCCTCCGCTCCCACCTTTTGTTCATATGTGTTTTGCACCGTCCACTAAACAGTGATGGCTCCATTTACATCTCGCTGTCCCACAACATGGACCAATTTCTATCTACTCATCCCAACTCTCTCTTCCTCATATGTGGCGAATTCAACTGTCATCATGCCAGCTGGCTGGGTGTGGGTACCTCTCTCACCAGCCATGGCTCCTCAGCAAAGGACTTCTGCGACTCACTGGGACGGACAAAATCTGTCAATTTCCCGACCCGGATCTCAGTCAATGGAGTATCTTCTCTTCTAAACTTAGTTATGACTAACTTCCCTACAAATGTCTGCTGCTCTTCTTCTGCTCCAATTGGTTCATTTTACCACATGCTTGTTAAAGTGGACATCTCTCTGGCCATTCTCAGAGAGCCTCCTCAGCGTCGACGAGTCTGGCATTTCACTCAGACTTACTGGCATGGTCTTCAAGCAGCCATCAATCATCTGGACTGGTCTCCCATGCCTATTGACACTGACATCAACTCATCCTGGGAATTCTTCCAAAGAAAACTGCTCTCTCTCTCTCTCATGCACAGATTTATCCCATCTAGTTATCAATTATCATACCCTTACTCCCGTCCATGGTACACTGAATCTTGTGGTGAGGCAGTTGCCCTGAAACAACTTGCTTTCGCCTCCTGGAAGGCAAATCCAACTGGAAGCAATCTCAGTTCTTTCCATAAAGCTCTGAACAAGTGTGTGGATCAAAGGGGGAAAAACCCCTTAAAAAAACATAAGAGTTGGCTCGCCCAAGTCCTTTTCAAGACTGCACGGGCTAAGTATTCTGTGAATATCATCTGTTTAGGAAATTATCCAAGCACAAACTGCTAATTACCTGTCCCCTCCCTCCCAACCCTTTCACTTTTTTCCTCTCAAACCTTCTGTGTGCACAATATGTAATTGACCGCAAGAAAAGCTGCCATGCACTTCTGTGGGAAAAGCTCCAAACAGGAAAAAAAAACACGTTTCATTATGAATGGGAATTCAAAATTATTTGTACATCTGCCACTCACAATTCACCCCCAAGGATCAAGTGTGCTTGTTCTGCCAATTCGGTTGGTGACAGGAATCGCATGAATAATTCCACCTTTTCCTTTCTCAGAGACAGACATTCTCACGGCAAGCTGCTGCAAGTTCAAAGGCCAACACAAAGGCTTCTCAAGAAGAGTGAATATTTTATGACGAGTCATGGAGGAGAGTGCATCATACGGAGATCGATATGTTCTGTGGTTTTGTTGAACAGCTGTGCGAGGGATATCAAATCGATAAAACTTATGAACATTTATACCATTTGTAGCTTTAAAACCATCGTCCAAGTCTCACACCTGCAAGTGCTTTTGCTTGTGCAGACGTCTTGTTCGGCTTCCATTTGCACTTCCTCCGCCATTTTCTGTAGGAATGCTTTCGCTTGGCTTTACGCACTTGCTGATTGCATTTCAGCTCTGTGCACACTAAGATGTGATCAAATATCTTGTCCAGTATGCAGTGACTTGCTGGGTCATTATGAAGCACATCCAAGCTGTTCTGCAGTTCTTGAAAGAATGTTTTCTGCCACCTCCATCTCCACTCCACACAGTTATGTTCACCTGCCTAAACAGAAAACCAAAAGTAATGCAAACTTTGTACAAAACACATTTTTCACAATTAAAGAGTGAAAATGCAACAATAAAGTAACCGAAAGCAACTATCTACCATATAACCACCTTTAGAGGCAATTTTTCCCCGCAGAGCAGGGGTTGGCCTTTTTTGGGCACCGTGGTCCCCTTTTTGAAGCAATGTTTTATAGCCAGATGCCCTTCCTTCCGCCAACACTGTGAGTCACCCCTTGTGACACACAGGGAATTACCAGTGAACTGGTACTCAATTTGCCGACCTTGGAAGGATGACAGGCCGAGTCAACCCCCCTGGCGTTAATTCAGTGATCAATCAGGATTCGAACCCAGGATCCGAGGATCCTAAGCCGGCACCCTAACCACTAAGCCAAGTTCCCTATGTGATTGATCCTTTGTCCCATATGGCACCGTAATCGACACTAGTGAGAATGGCAATTAAAGCACATTAACCCTTTGAGTACGGATGACGTCCGCTCCGCAACCCGTGAAAAAGTTTTATGTACGGATGACGTTACTACACGTCATCGACTATACCTATAAATAGATCGTCAGTACGTGGTTGCATTCCCGTACCAAAATGCCAAATTAATTCCGTAGCGGGTTTTTTTTTATCAAAAACAAAAATCCCGTACTCAAATGGTTAAATAATAATAATAAAACCAACCAGAAGCCAGTTCTGAGCACTGCCGATAGGACGGCAACCAGCTACATCACCACACACTGCCGAAGACACACCCCGAGGAGCCTTGATTGGCCAGGACGGAGCAAGAAGGCACTCACTGATTGGTGAAAGAAGGCCGAGGAGGCAGCAGCGCGCTGATTGGCAAGGTACGACCGATGATGCCAGAGGCAGACTGCGCGATGAGTGGTGGAGAGCTAAGCCTGTTTTGTTGGCCGGCGGGGATTTGAGGAGAGGCACCAATGACGTGACGGGACCAACAAAAGAGAACGAAAACGGACATCTTGTCTGTCTCTGTCTCTGTCTGTCTGTCTGTCTGTCTGTCTCTCTCTCTCTCTCTCTCTCTCTCTCTCTCTCTCTCTCTCTCTCTCTCCTCGCTTTCGCCTTCCTCTTGGTTCCTGATAGGCAGGAACAGGGCGAGCGCGCCCATCGCGTTCTTCTCCTTTCTGCATCTCACTCACCTCTGGCCCTCGACTCTTGCTGACGGTGGTCCTTTGATGAACGACGAGCTGGATTTCACCGACGCGGCTGAGAGGCAAGCTGCACGCCTGCCGTTCGAGACGGACTGTGAGGCCTGCTTCATGCCGGCGCGCGCAGCCTGGTGAACCAAGGGGACTGCGGGCTTCCTTCCCGCCAAGCACAGTGCCAGGTCCGGAAGGCGCGCTTGGGGCCAACACCCTTCCTGACGAGATACACCAGCCCATCTAAGCGAAGTAGACCAAATAATCACACCATTATTTTCCAACGTTACTTTATCCCTCGTCTGTGTGTAAGTCTGGTGTTGGGGACATCCCGTTTAGGACTTTAGTTTACCTTCGTGTTTCTTGTTATCGGCATTCCGTTTTAATAAACATGTTTATTTTTATACATTTTAAACCTGTTTTTCGTTTGAGTTATTTTCTTTGCAGGCTTTGGGACTGCCGGTGGACAACAGGTAAGACCCTTCGTCTTCTCCTCCCCTTTCTTCCTCTGGCACATATAGTAAAATCCGCATTTGATGAGTCGCCTCGGAGTTAAAAGCTTGCTTTGGCTATCCGTGATCCCTGTGGTGTTCACCTGGGTAATCACACAACAATATATACATATATATATTATATATATATTGTTACGGATCCGGGGGACGGCACTCCCGTTAGCAAGGGGGGGTTAATCCCCTTGTCCTGTTAAGCTGGCCATCTCCGCCGGTCCTGGAAGTATGACGTCACTTCCTGTCGGTGGTGAGTAGGGTTGTAAGCCCAAACCGTCCTACTACCTAATTACCACCACCAATCCGTAAGCGAGGAGATACTCCCACCCGGGCCGCAGCGTGATTGGATGCGCCGAGCAAAGCGAGCTGCGACTCGGGCCGTTAACAAGAGACTAAACCCGATTATAGCGTTGGCCGAATCGTGCCACAGGTACTCAATCGAAAGAAAGGACGCAGACGATCGAATAAGAGAAAACCCAGAAAATAAGAAGAACAAAGAGTGGGTTTATTAACTATATACAAAAACCCAAAGAAGATGAAACGAAAGTAATATACAGAAGAAGAAGAAGAGCAAAAGGACACAGGGCAAGCCTTAAGACAGACTTATATTATAACCCCGGACAAAACAAACAGACTCACACGAACAGGGAATGGCAGGAAAGAATGGCTGGAAGGAGGAGAAGGTCCAGGCAGACGGCAGGGCAGGAAGGTCCGGGCAAATGCACAGCGTCGAGGTTGGCTCCGGTCCACGCTCCGGGCTCGAGGCGAAACCCGGCGGCAGCTGCACGTATATTTTCACGAGGGCTGACAATGTCAATATATCGCGTAATGTCAGCGGATCCACTCTTCTGCCTCATGATCCTTCGCACTCATCTCCCTCTCACTCATCTCTTGAAACTCCCTCACAGCTGCTTTTATTGTCCGTTGTTGTAACAAGCCGCCGGCTCCGATGACACGCCTACCGGTCGGCTCACCTCGGCGCTGGTTGGCCGGCAAAGGCTCGCTGGCTCCACCTCTGATGGTGAGTTGACGTGCCACACCTTGTTCTGGTGCCCGCCCCCTTTTTCCTCGGCTTGAGACCGCGTGCGTAATGGTGGTTTGGTGCCAGCAAACCGCCCAAGGCAAACGGCAGCGAACGCTGCCCTACCACTACTGCACTTTGAAGAGCGGGAGACGATTGGGGAAATTGAAAGGGGCCTATCTTATTTGATTAATGCAACGCAGATTCAACTATTGGGAACAGATCCTTAACTGAAACACATAATAATGAGATAACTACAGAGAGGTCCTGTGGTGCTCTACGTGTTGTACATGGACTAACTAGGGTGCGATCTTTAATAAAGCCAATTAATGGGGATATTTGCAGGGGATCATTTAGTAAAATTTAAAAAGAGAATGTTTATAAAAACCGTAACAATATATATATATATATATATATATATATATATATATATATATATATATATATATATATATATATATATATTGTTACGGGACTGCGGCGAGGATGTTGTTTGCCGAGCGGATGGCCGCCGCGCCCGAACAGTTACCCCGACTAACCCGATTCCTGAACGTTGGCCGAATCGCGCCACAGATATTCAATGGGGAAAAGACTAAAACGAAGATGTAAAGAAGAAAGAAAGGCAAAGGGTAAGAAATACAAATATTATTTATTTACTATTTACACAATTGAGAGAAACCAAGGAAGAAGGAAGGATAAGAAAATAAAATACAGAAGAGGAAAGGTGACACAGTGAAAATCACTAGCTTATCTAACAGTCTTAATTAACCCAGGGACAAGACAAACAGAACAAACTCACGTACAAGAATGGGGAAATTGCAGGCAGGAATGACAGGAGGTGGGTGGCTGGAGGGGGAGGAAGGCACGGAGCTGGCTGGAGCTTGATCCCGCACGGGACGTCGGCCTGGACCTCGACGGCCGCCGATGCCACCGATCCTGTCGTGTGCGCGGGTAACGGGTCGGAGCTGCTTGGTGGGGCCAACGCTGCTGGTGGGGGGTCTGGCGTGACGGGTTCCCTCTCCCTCTCTCACAAACTCCAGGACTCTTTCTCTCTTTCTTAGTCCAACCCAGTCCAACAACTTCCTCTCTTGCTTGGCCCAACTCT